>NW_023596921.1:18735428-18747316 GCF_011947565.3 Pollicipes pollicipes
TCAGTCGCTCGGGAGATGGCAGTTACCACCGCAGCCAGCACAATTGGCGTAATTAATCACCCCGGGGACGACTCGGAGCGGGCGGCCGGGGAGCGTGACGCGTCCGTCCACCGAACGGAACACCTCTGTCGTACCCGTCCAGGAGGGTATCTCCTCCACCGAACGGAACATCTCTGTCGTACCCGTCCAGGAGGGTATCTCCTCCACCGAACGGAACACCTCTGTCGTACCCGTCCAGGAGAGTATCGCCTCCACTGAACGGAGCACCTCTGTCGTACCCGTCCAGGAGGGTATCTCCTCCACCGAACGGAACACCTCTGTCGTACCCGTCCAGGAGGTATCGCCTCCACTGAACGGAGCACCTCTGTCGTACCCGTCCAGGAGGGTATCTCCACTGACGGAGCACCTCTGATGCACCCGTCCCTGGATGTCCTCCACTGAGCAGAGCACCTCTGATGCACCCGTTCCCTGGGTGTCCTCCACTGAACAGAGCACTTCTGATGCACAGGTTCCCTGGGGAGTCCTCCACTGAACAGAACACCTCTGATGCGCCAGGCCCTCGGAGTTTCTTTACAAGCAGAGCACCGCTGGTGGACTCTTCCAGCGGTTTGCCCTACCGAGCAGGTAACCGTGATGTACCCGGCGGCGGGGATGTCCTCCACCGGGCAGGTAACCTGTGATGTACCCGGCGGCGGGGATGTCCTCCACCGGGCAGGTAACCTGTGATGTACCCGGCGGCGGAGATGTCCTCCACCGGGCAGGTAACTGTGATGTACCCGGCGACGGGGATGTCCTCCCCGGGCAGAGCACCTTTGATGGGCCCGGTCACCGGAGGAGTTTCCTCTAACGAGCAGAGCACCCGTTACGTAACCGGTGACGGAAATGTCATCCACCGAGCAGAGCACCTTTGATGAACCCGATCACCGGAGTCTCCTCCAACGAACAGAGCACTCGCGATGCATCCATCGACCGGGGTGGCCTCCATCGAGCAAGGCATTTCTGATGTACGCCTGTCCATCAGGCTCATTCAAGCAGGAAATTCAATACTGAAAACTCGCACCGTCTTTCTGTAAACTGTGTTAGGTTCCAAAGACACTGGAAAGGGATGCAAATGAACTGCGGCGTAGCTTTTCATATTTTCTAGCCTACTGAACATAGGGAGAGCTACGCGTCATATGTTGAGTTGTGGTCGTAAGAAATGTTCTATCAGTTATATACAGATGACCACGGGGTTATAGGTTGAGACATGTCTTGACACTTCTCATTTTTTCTTCGCTATGCTCTTTTCACGTGACATCACTATCTTAAAGCCCCAGAACGGATGATGGTGACTCCTAAGAGCGGTTTAAGAAGGCAGATACCAGTGACACTATCTTGTTGCGTAACCCAGAAGTCAACCTTGATAACCATCGCCTGCTTCTTGTTTGTTAGCAGCGATGCGTCAAAGTGATGGTTGTTGGCATGTGATTGAAGCATGAAAGAAAATAGGATGGCGGAAGTGGTTCAAGACTGCAGCGAAGGAGACTTCGTAGTTTGAAAATGGTTTGCAGATTCCATAGGTCACTCCAGATGAATGAAAGCAAGCCAAATCAATGAAAACGAATCTAGGCTGCATGTCTTGGAAACAATTTAGCTGCGTGTTTCCTTCACAAATGTGTCGGAATAGAGTGAGCGTCTTCCAACATCGACATTTATTTATATGAAAGCATACGTTCCATCCGGAGATATGTTTATGCGTAAGTATCATCATTAATGTATAAGGTTGACCCTTTGCCAGTTTAATCAGGGACAAAATAAGTTCAGTTCCGGTCACCCTGAAATTTTGGGTAATGTCTCTGTGAACGTGAACATGTTTATCTGAGGCCTTTGGACGCGATATTTTACTGATGTTCGACAATGTCCGGACAATGTCTGATTATCCTCACAACCAGCCGTTACGGCATACAAGCTGGTGCAAGAGTTTGCGCCCGCTGCGCAAGGTTTTCTACACTTGCCTGAAAATATGTCATTGCTCGGAGACTTGTTGGAATGTTTTGCGAGAAATGTCACAATTTGCGCCGTTTATTAACATGGACGTATTGCTGCAACGGTGGGTGCGAAAAACGGAATCTGTTGGGTAAGGAATAACGGGTTTAAATGTTAGTTTACACGACTTCCTTTTTCTCTAAGCTATATTCGACACGATGTTTCGAATCGAAGGAGCACTGCCAAACGTAGCCGATGAACTTTAACCTTATCGGAATAAACCAGACGACAGCTTTAACCCTTGCCCTAATTCGCATGTTTTCATAACGCAGACTAATAGGGAGTTGATGCGAGCCCTGAGGTTTCCAAACTAATAAAGACAAAGCTAAGAGGAAAACACGAGTGGATTGGTCGCAACGAGATCTCGCGATTGGTGCTAGTTTGTGTGTCGTTAGGCCAGTAATTGATCCTATTATGTCAGATCAAGGGTCAAATTTCCAAAAAATTGCAGTATTTTGGTTTTGCGTCATACCTACGAGACAAAGTATTTTGGCCAAACGAAAGCTGATCAGACGTGTTCCTTGCTCAGTTCTGAGTGCAATGATATATATCTGCATGTGTTTTAAACGCTCATGTATTGAAAGAGCCCTGTTAAAGGGAATCTTCCGCAGTTCTATTGGGTTTTTAGCTTAAATAGCCATCGTGGAGGTTATTCGGTGCAGTTCGCAGTCATGCTCTTCTGAAAACTTAACCTACGCTAGTTTCTGAGGTACGCACTCGCAAAGATATGCAGACTGTTTCGTGGAGGCTATTTTAAGATCATCCAGGCATCCATCACGGCATATTGTTGAGTGGTTTATATCTGGCGTTCGTGACTGCACGATTTTCAGACACCACGGCTGTCAATTAGCTCTAAATCCATGCAGTGCATGGTACGATGGCGCAATCAGTCCGTGACATATTGAGGAGCATCTTTACTAATTGGAGAAATTATGTTGTTTAGAGCAGTCGTTTCCACTTAAAGAACAAGAGGAGTGAGAAGTTAGCTCATCTTATGATTTGATGCTTCATCTAATACATCCAAATGTGGAACATTCCCTGTTACGTAACAATGTCGGCCTCTCCGCGCGCGTTCCGCGGCATGGTCGGTTGCGGCCCGCGACGACCAAAGAACGTCGTGTAGTGTTCCTCAAAGGCCGTCGCTGCTCCGGAACCAGAAAAGCTAGGAACACGTTTTTGGTATCAAAACACGCACAATAAATGCCGCATAGGCCACTATAGGCTTGGGTGCGATTTCACCACATGCCGGGGAGGTATTCCCAAAAGACCTTAGGGGAGTTGCACCAACCCCTATCAGGGCCAGGGTTAAAGCAACAGCATAGTTCAATGGCGGGGGTCGTTCTTACAATTTTTAGTTTAGCTCTTAGTGAAGCGTTCATTTGCAACCAATCCTAATGCTCGAACACTAATGAGTATACACTGTACCGTTTAGATCACGTTTCAGCAGTTATGTGCTATAGCTAACCATTTTGGCCGAAAGCACAAAACAGTGTTTATGTCAGTTGTTCGCAGGACTTCAGTTCAAAAATACTGTTTTTGGACATATTTCATAATTCGCATGCCTTCTTGCTAGTAAAAAACAAAGGTTCCAGGCCTTTTTGTTTTTTGTGTAGACGATAAAACATCATGCATGAATATAAATCTGTAACTTTTTTGGCGTGAAACTAACAGTTGAGAGGCTTGTAGATATTGCACAAGCCGACATCTTACTAACATTTTACACGTAGTAACACATCAGACGCTCAGCGTAACACAGCGCTGACCTAGAATCACGTGACTGGATGTGTCAGCGCACGGTCAGCTCTTCATCTAGACAAAACACCACGAACTTCAACACGAACATGAACGCACTTCTTCTAACTATAGAATGGCCGACACCAAACTACAAATTACAGAATGGCCGTCTCGTTCTAGAAATGCAAAATAAGACGCATGCTTCAGTGGTATGTCGTAGGCACAGCCTCTGGAAAGGGGAAACCCTTTTTATTACTGTTTTGGTAACATAACACCTAGAAAAAGGAGCTTGGGCTGTTCTCGAAGGTGTGCATTATATAACGGCGGTTTCCCTCTCGTTCTAGAACTCGAAGACGTCTCTTTTGGTGGCATACGATAGGGCTCAACCCTGCAAACAGCGGGCCCATCACACCTAATTTACTTTGGGAACACAATCGTCGAACAGTCGGCACTTCTTTCGCAGCAGCGTTGCTGTTCAAGCAATTAAGCCTTACTATATAATCCCAATCCCCGGTTGGTGGAAACGATTGAGCCGGTAATCCGAACGATGACGGTGCAAGCATTAACCTACTTTTAAAGCAATCTTACAGCGTCTATTGTCACTTATCTTTTATCGGCGATTTTCGACTGGAAATGCTTCACAGAGGTTTTAAAAATATATGTATGCAAAGAAGCACGCCTTGGTAAAATTTTGGTTGGCTGGCTATAAGCATGCTCGCGCTTTTATGAACAAAGATTATTCCAAATCTCCTACTACAGAAACTTTCAAAACTTTATTTGAAATCTTTCAGCGCAATGTCTGGCTCACACGCCACATAGGCGTTTTTTTATCTTTGTAGCGTCCCTGGCCACAGACATGCAGTACTTACAGAGTTTACTTAAGCACTAGTCGAGCCTACGAGGCTTTTATACATAAACATATTCCAATATGAGGGATCCTTTCATTAAGGGATTCTGACAGCCCGTCTTGCCCCACACAGCACCGATGGGAACAATAATGGCGCAGCCATCATCCAATGCCCTCAACCGATTCACATTGCTGATGGCCAGGACCAGTACTTTCTTTTTAGAATTTGAATGAAATAAAGACATGGCGGTGAAATTACAAACTTAATGTTATTTGGATTGACGTGGTTTGCCTATTGCATGCGACTGAAATTGCATGAAAGCAACTTTCCCTTTTTGAAGTGTTAAGCGTAAGCTGCAACTTCATAGAAACATTTTAAGAACTTTAAAAAAACTTTCAGTGGATTTATCAGTTGTAAACATCGCAACTTTTTATAAAGCAAATTAAATGCTAAGAAGAGTGCAGAAGTTTCGTAGGATATTAATTGCCAAAAAGCATCGCCACGCAAACTTTAAAGGGTAATTGGCTTACCGTCTGCCAGTGCATGTCATTGACATCTTTAAATGGGAGGCACACCAACCGTCTACAACACACCGCATAACAAGTTCAAATGCATCCGCGTGGGTTTCATTAACATCGCATGTTATGGTTCGTTCTGACACAGCTTTGGTTTTGTTTTGCATGTTGTTACAAGTTGTCAAGCACCTACATTCCAACATGGAAGTTATTATGTCGTTACAAATTTTCGAGCATCCCTATTCCAACATGGAAGTTGTCCTATCTATGCTTGTGTGATAAATATACTAAATAGAGCTCGTGGGAACGCGGCACGGTGTCCTGAATCGGTTTCAAAACCCTGATTAAATCGATCGAAAAACTCAATGACAAAACAATTTGTCTACTAGTTTTGCACCTGCAGAATGTGACTCTGAAGTAGATAAGATTAAAAAACAACACGTTGGGGAGTTAATGGGACCTCTGTCATGGAAATGCATAAGCCGGAAGTAGGAAAGGGATGCAAGCCACAAGCGTTGTTTTTAGAAAATACATCAAGAGCTGGGTGGCAAGCCCATGCATCTTTTACGGTTTTTTTCGAATATTTGTTTCTTTTCTAGAGATGACCAATTTCGTCTGGTCAAATATCCAGACTGTCGCTTCTTTGTGACCTTTAAGATGCACGCACGTTAAAGCCGGCCCATGTGAAATCCTGGGATGATCTAATTAGGGATCATCTAACAGGGAGCAAACCTGGGATAACATAGATAATCTAACAGGGAGCAAACTCTGGGATGATCTACGTACAGGGAGCAATGTAATGGTATCCCAAGACTGCTCCATATGTTTATATATGAGCTTATCTTCCATAACCTTGCGCTAAGATCATCACGTGCGGCGACGGCAACGGTATACCGTGAGATGAATACTTCTAGCAGTTTTCGAGATTTGGTCTTACGTGGCCATAAGCCATGAATGACCCCTGAAGGCTTGCTTGTGTTGGGTGGCGAACTATATCACCATGGAGGCATAATATCTGGGTGTTAATATTCATATTAGTTTTTGCAGAGAATGCGGTGTTATTTCGTTGCAACTTACAACTTTTTTGTCAAAAGCACTTTCGACACCGAGCTTTCCCGTAAATAAATACGTTTTTGTCGACGACCTCATCCACCAAGTCGAATGGCTTTACCGCCCCTGTAAGGTGCATTTTGTTCTTGAACACTCCTTGATTAAACAGAAAGTAAAATCTGTTGTTTGTAAACAAAAATATATTTCTGTTACATACAGCCTCCCACGCCACCGTTGCGGAAAGGTTGGTTGGTTTGGTAAAGGTTGGTGTGCGGAAAGCCACCCTGTTTACTAATCTGAGCCACCTTCAAAATATGTGACTCAGATCTAACCCTAGATTTGCGTTACTAAAATACAGCGCACTTGTAGTGTGCTCGGTTAAAGGCGATGTTCCACCTTTGAAGATATTGAAGCAAGCGTATGGTATGATGATGAAATAGCTTCACTCACAATGTTTGGTATATTTAAGTGGAAAAGAATGCTGCAGGCAGCGCAAAGTTCTGTTAAGTAAATATACTTCTAATACGTTATTGTTTGTTGACGTCATTTTACCTAGCATACCATTGATCGAAAGTAACTGATGGTTCTTTTTATTTGGAGGTCGTGCTCAACACAAGATATGAACGACGCAACAACTACATTTTTATTGGCCTTATCGCCGCATGGCCCATACAATCGCAAAACGTGAATGACTATTGTGGCATCATGAATGTCAGTGTGGCCTTGAAATGGTCTCTTCGAAATGGCCTGCACATCTTCGCGGGCGTGTAGCTCAGAAACTAAAGATTTTGGGTCTTAAGAAGGGCAGGCTGTGAACTACATTGAATTACCTCCAAGACCACTATTTCAGTCAAAACACCATGCAAATGTGAAACACTCCCTCTAAGAAGATTGGTCCAATTGAGATATCGAAGCAAGCATCCGATGTGATAAAATAAAAAGGCCAGAAAAACTAGTGTGACCTATGGAGTATTTTAAGTATAAATGACTGCTCATTAGTCAACAAATTTTCTATTTAGTAGACATACTCTTCAATACAACAGATTTCGATTGCGTCATCGCACATTGCACAACGTTGATTGAGAGCCAATTGGCGGCCTTTATATTTGAAGCTCGTGTTTACGACCGCCAGATATGAGCAACTTAACAATTAAGTTTTTCTTGGCCTCGTCTCCGCATGGCCGATGGAGTGAAAAATTTTTGGATCACTTTAGTATGCCGTAATGGATGCCTGTGTGACCTTGAAATAGTCTGCACGAAAAATTATGCACAACGTCGCAAGTGCGTGGCTAAAAAACTAGAGGGTTTGGGTCTTATGAAATGCAGGGCTGTGAACTGCACCGAATGATCTTCAAGATGGGTATTTTCGTTAAAGGCCCATGCAGATGTGGGACTCTTTTAACTCCCTTTTAAGATGCGTTCGCAGGCTTGAGACGTTCCTAACCAGCATGGGGACCCGTTCCGTCTGACATGTCATAATCGTTGAGTTGCGCTGAAAAGCAAACTTTTTCATTACGTTTCCATGTTTTCTCGGTGTTCAAATGCAGGCATTCAGGAGGTTTTCTGAGAAGGTGGCTGGTGTTAAAAACAACTGCAAGTTAGGTTTCCCTATGATTGTAATTCATTTTTGAGCAACCAGTCGCGTGAAATGATCACGAGGCCAGTAGTCTGAGCATCCATATTAACAGTGACCAGCTGCATTGACGTTTGTTAGTGTAACTGCATGCTGAAAAGTGGCACAATGGGATTCACCTTTGCAGAGAACTCATAGTCCAATGCTGCCGACAACAAACCTCATCCCTTATGATTGTATTCTTATTCAAGTGCCCTATGTTGCCACGTAATGACTAGGCGTATTTGCTTAATATCGCACTTGTAACGGCCTGCAAGCCACGGGACTCTCGTAAGTAAAAAAGAAAGGTTGACTCTCTACGGTTATTTGAAGAATGCATTGCTCTAACTGATTAGACAACGACTGCACCAATCATATGCTCCTTATGCATGCATGCAGCAGCATTTGGTAACAATATTTGAAGGGTGTGTGCCATATTCAGGAGCAGAGGGAGCTGCGGAGGGTGGGCGGGGCTTGATATTAGAAGAGCCAATCGAGTGGCGGCGCAAGGGACTAGTCGACAAGGAATGGCGCAAGGGACTAGTCGACACTGGCGCCAAGGCCAAACGAAGCTTCAAGTGAACATGATCCTCCCTGATGGCGACGTACCTATCCCTCTTCCCATGTTTGCCCACACTAGGAAACGAAATACGCATCGTTTTCCATTTCATACAATAACATTTTTCAGGCAGTTAGAACCTCGCACAAGATGCAGCTCGTTGTGAGCACATAACACGGGTGGGATGCAATGACACACACCTAAAATGACATGTTGCCTTTCCTTTCAGCATTTTGCCACTGCAGCTAACAAGTGAGATGAACTTTTGAACGTTAACTAACGTTAACTCTTACGTTAACTCTTAACTTTCAGCACAATGTTAGTGTAAGTACCTTATGCGCTGTTTTTCGTCAAGAGCCCACTTTGTTACGGCCATCTGCCAATTTTCTAGCTCTCCCACCCATAAGTCAACCTTGATATGAGAGAGCTGATACGCGCCGTCATAAACAGGCTCACTGTGCTGTAAACACAGCGATGAATTTGTTGACAGACGACGTTATTACGAACGGGATTTGACATCAGCTTTGCATCGAAATGCGGCAGGCAAAAGTACAGGATTGGAAAGGCTCAGAAAAGAGATCTGGAACTTGAGACTGGTATGCATTTTAGAGCGCATTAAGAGTGCAATGCATTCAAGTGCATATTGTAGGAAACGTGGCAATAGCACACGTAGAAATGGACATCGCTGTACATGACAAAAAGGACATTTTAGTTACACAAACATTAGAGCGGTTTGTCTATCGCCCACGTCAAGTTTTTCAGGCATTGCTTGTCGTTCGCCGACGAAATGTGTACCTTTCATCTAACGCTGCATCTGGTATACTTAGTTTGCTTGATATAAAAAACTGAGCAAAGAATATGGCGAATACGATTTCGCTCAAAAGAAGTAATTCGGCAGTTTAAACTAATCCAGCCGGTCAAATTTGTCCCGTAATATTTCACAGCAATTCCTGCACCGTAACAGTAACAGCGCTGCCTCTGACATGTATGTATGCATGAAAACAAATGTGAAGTTGAGCCATCACTACACGAGCGCCTCAGAGATCCCTGAGACAACTGAGCCCTCACCCTAATTCGCCGTTTTTTATAATGAGGTCAAGGTCTGACGGGGGGATGCGACCTCTCCCTTATGTGGCATGTTCCTCAAAGCAAAAGGTTGATCAAAATGCGTACTCCATGACCTCCCGTTACCATCATTAAGTTGAAATGAAAAGTATGCCGACGTCCCTGTGATGAAGGGAATCTTTACTGTGTAATTGCATTTCCTGACAACCAGGGTCTGCTTTCGACCTGCCACAGGTCAGCAACATTATAACGTAAACTGATCTAAATGCCAAAAATTTAGCTACTCAATGGTCTTCAGCTCTACCAAGTTTGGCGTGGCTACAATGCAGCGTTCAGAAGTTGTGCTGGAAAATCTTTAATCGTAAAATCGACCGCTACTTAAGCATTTGTTAAGCCGTCCTCGTTTACATTTTGAGATAGTTATTTGAGCATTTCTTTTTTTGACACCGGACGTGATACAGATAAGGGATATCGAGATTAACTGATGTCATCACGCGTAAATTGAGCTTACCTCTGACCTGACATGTGCCGTAAATCATGGGCATCGACATTTTCCAAGATTCACTTCGCATATTTAACAGCATAAAATACCAAAAAGCTAGTCTTATTACTGGTTGTAAGGATCGTGGCTGCCCACAGCATCTTGAGACGAACGTGATCAGTTTGTTACGCAGCGTTTTAAAGCGTCGTGCCATTTGAGACAGGTGAGCTCGAATGCTCGCCATGTGTGAATGCATCGGATTCAGGGCTGCTGTTGGTTGTGTCCGTGTCGTGAGATGCAGACTGGCTAGAAGAACGTAGCCGATCGTCAGCTTTTTAATGTAATAGCATTAAAAAGCCTCGCCGATCTAAGAGGATTGTTGTTTACGGATGCCTGAGCTGTAGCTCCAGAGGTAAACGGAGTGCGTTGAAGCGACGCATGTCAAAGATTCATCCGGGGCTTTCTGCTGCTGTGAGGAACAGCGGCTTGGAGGCAAGGAGCTGAGCATCATTGATGTAGTCCTCTCATGTTGCCCGTTGCCCCTCTGACTTAACGTACTGATCGATGGACAGACGTGAGATAAAACGCTTTTTGTTTTGATCATGTTACAGATAAAGCTAAATGAAGACGCAAGAGGTGTTCAAAAATGTCTACTGCATCTGTTGAAGCTAATATTGCATGGGTTTTGCTCTAAATGATTGGGATCATGCTGGGAAGTGTGAGTTATACACTGGTTATGATAATGCAATGATAGTGAAGGTCGCCTACGCTTCCAGTTGATTGTACGATGACGTCACAAAGCCAAAAGTGATATTGTTGTCAGGTGCTTGTAAAAACATGCCATCGGTAAATGTAAGGCTACAGGGATGCAGTTTTGCAAAAATACGAAGGGTTGAAGGATGAAGGGAGAGGACAGGAAAAAGTGGCTGAGTGTGTCTACGAAATACATTCAAAACAGTGTTCTCCGCAGATTTGACGTAGTTTCTTTTCAAAGTTGGGAATAAGGGTTTTTTCTCCAAATTAGTTTAGAGGACGTAAACGCCTAAAAATTATGATAAATGGAAAATATTGTTAAAAATCGTTCAATAACATTAGGAAACTACATCCATGGTTAAGAGTTACAATCCCTCCCCTTAACTGAAAACGAAACTGCAACGTCTCTGTGCAGTTCGTTTTAGTTAAAGTGCAAAGTGCCAAGAAAGCAGCGAAACAAAAGAGCTTGATGGTACAACGCATTGCATTGTCACTCATATCATATATGCTATTATCATATACTATCACTCATATCATATCATATATGAGTCTTTGTTCGTGGTTTATTGCATTTAGAGTTATATTGCAACGGTTTCTGAAATATTTGGCTTCAGGTGGTAACTTAGACTGCTCACAAATTTCGTTGGTGCGAAAAAAAGGCAACTGTCACCCTTGGCACGCTTACCGCACAATTCCAACTCGACGTCCCATCGTTTGACCAGCAATGGTTGAATTGACCTGCCGTAAAACTGTTTTCGTATGAGCATCTTCTTGCATGCGTTATTGATGATGTTCGTCCACACAAACCAAAAATGATAAAGCATTACTGTAATCAAGAATGTGGGGTTATTTCTATCGTCATTGCATGTGGTGATTCATCGTTAGCATTTTAATATGCGGGACGCTTCAGGGTCGCCCGAGGAGGCTTTCCAATATCTTTACATGTTTAGCAAGCACAGATCGCGAGTGTGGCCGGAGACGCGGGTGAGGGTGCTCTTTTGCACGTGCTGCTTTGTTAGCTCACGATTACATGGCGTTCTGGGCCTCGTCATGGTCAGTGGGGTCCGCACAGCTCATCTGCCAGGACTGGCGGCCCACGTCTGCGCGCCCCGGCGTGATTCGCGCCGCTCGCATTGGTTATCTGTATCGTGATTGCTTCTGCAGGGGTCTGACCCTGGCTTATCTCGTGAGAGGAACGACTTGGGAACACCGTAGGCGAACTGCTCAATGAGGAAGTAAACTGCTC
>NW_023596921.1:18748316-18777848 GCF_011947565.3 Pollicipes pollicipes
AGTGGATAGATAGATAGATGGGAGCCTCTCCATTTTCCTGGTTTTCCTACGAGGAATAAGACTATTACTTTTGCCTCCTTTACTGGTTTGGACAAAGCAACTGTATGGAATGCATGTGATTGCTGGCTCGTGTTTTGTGTTATATTTATGACGTCAGTCTAGGTTTCATCTGTCAAAAAGCCTGCAGCCAAAATGCGATTATTGGCCAACTTGACAACCAATCTGTGATACCAGGACAGCTTGATATGACAAATGATGCTTAGCGTGCCATGAGGCATTAAGGCATGCATAATACCGGAAACCGCTATGTTGAGAATATTTCCAGGTTCAGGTATGCCGCCGGTCTTTGTGCCTCCCATATATACACTGGCCCATCACGCCCACACTTGGGCGTATAACCCATATGCCCGGTGTAATCACGGAAGCACGTAGCTGAGCACACTTGACAGCTCCACCCTCGGTCCTGTGCCGCATGACTCCCAGGCTGCTCCGCCTGATGCGGCCCGATCACTGCTCGAGCTCGCCTGTCACCGAGCCTGTGCGCCCCGCAGGTGGAGACCAAGGACGCGCTGCTGCACGCCATCAACGAGGAGTATGTGGAGGCGGTGGAGGTGCTGCTGGAGCACGAGGAGATGATCCACCGGCCGGGCGAGCTGCACGTGAGTACGGCGGCGGCCCGCGCCGGTCATAGCGGCGCCGGCGGTGCTTACCACTTGCTGCTGGAGCACGAGCAGCTCACCCACCGGCCGGGCGAGCTGCACGTGAGTACGGCGGCGGCCCGCGCCGGTCATAGCGGCGCCGGCGGTGCTTACCACTTGCTGCTGGAGCACGAGCAGCTCACCCACCGGTCCGGGCGAGCTGCACGTGAGTACGACGGCGGCCCGCGCCGGTCATGGCGCCGCCGGCGGTGCTCACCGCATGGTAACACACACATTGTGTGCAGGGCGATTGCATGACTCAGTGGCTGGCCGGTATTATAGTAAGCGTTGATGGATGGAGATGTTTACGAGGCTGTATACATTTACACTGCGTTAAAGATTAATGGGTCGTCCAATAATGCACGGCCTCGGAGAAAGTGATTCGCTCTGCAAATACATAATGCCTGCTGAGTTCCGAAAATTGAGCCGATCTGTGAAGCAAACGCGTCATGTGCGTTGATAGCGGCCGTAAAACTATGAAAATCACGCAGGGTCATGGGTTGCGAGAAACAAGTAATGGTCCGACAGCCATCGCTACGCTTGCCAACCAGCAGTCATGTGACAAAATGGCTCTGTGTGTTCGGAATAGCTAGATAACCACATGTGTTGCATTAATCCCGACTGATCCAATACCTTGCACAATGGTCGCAGTGTAAACGTTAAGGCATGGTAGACTCCGGAGCTCAGAGTTGCCGTTTGGGTATAACCGAAAACGGTTTTCAGAACCCTTATCCGCTTTTCTCGGCCCAGTTCCTGTCCATCCGGACCTGCGCAATCCTATGACCTCATCTGCCACCATTCACACCGTTGGCACAATGCCTTACTGATAAACATGACTGTCAAATGATTCGTCAATAAGTCGCCGACTGTTCACAATAACAACGGGCCACACAAGTCACATGCACATTATCAACGTATAGCCTGGATAGGCCAATGTATTGTGTTGGTGTGTGGCCTTGAGCCCAAAGCTGGCTCTAGCATTTAATGAAAATTATGTATCAGGACTGTCTCGTAAATATGATTTATTGCAGCTGTTTGTGCCAACATCGCCGTCGATCGAGCATCTCCTTGCGATTAGCATAATTCGCTTGACGGGCATGGCTTCTAAAGTGCCCTATTAATGTGGTTAATCTCGACGTCGACATCTCTGCCTCGATCGTTTGGTCCTGTCTCTGAGCAATTACGATTCGACTTATACTTTGCGCGACAATGAGAGTCGTCCATTAATTGCACAGGGTGCAATACTGGAGTCAATCACATATTTAAACGAAAATGTCACACATGCGCAGGCGATCTAGCACTTCCCCGACTAATTTGCCGGTTTCGAATATCTCTGAATTCTCGTTCCAGCTGATCGTGCCTAGTGCGAAGATAGACTTTATAGTCTGTTGTTAATAAGTTTGTCGTCATTGTTGTCCTAAACAGATCCCAGGCCTTGCCACTTCATCATTTGGAAGTATAAAGGTTCTAGAGACGAGCTTACATCGATATGTTTTCTTGCCAGATAAATGTACGTCTCCTGATGCCACAACTTGACACTGTCTTAACACCCCAGCCCGACATTCGTTTCTCTATCGAGCCCATTCTGGAGGCGCCAGTGTGAACTAGAAAACACTAGTGTCAAACCTTACTGACAACATTAACTGATCGAACAAGATGGCGAAACAATTGGATATTGTAGTTAATGACACATCGCCTTCACAATCGCAGGGTTTTAAGATGTCGCGTCCTTGAAAAGGCATGTTCAACGTTTCCTCCGTGCAAAACTACAAGACTAGTGTTTGTGGGTTTGATAAGAGACGCAGCGCTAGCTAATCAAACAACTATACTCAATGCATGTTTCGGGCTAAGTGTCATATGTCTGCTTCATGGTATAGAGATGGTGCAAATGAATTACCAGATACTGGCTTGCCAAGGCGCAATACCGTTTTTCTTCATCACCGTCATGGTCCAGTGACGTAGCTCAAAGCTGGCAAGGTCGGGTATCGTCACAAGCCGTCAGTGCAGGCTGGGACGAGAAAGCCAGGGAGAGAGCAAGGAGAGAGTGTGAGTGCAGAGAGAGAGAGAGAGAGAGAGAGAGAGGGAGAGAGAGAGAGAGAGAGAGAGAGAGAGAGAGAGAGGAGGAGAGAGAGAGAGAGGAGAGGAGAGAGAGAGAGAGAGAGAGAGAGGAGGAGAGAGAGGAGGGAGAGGAGAGAGAGGAGAGGGAGAGAGAGAGAGAGAGGAGAGAGAGACGCAGCAGACGACAGTCCAAGGTGGCAAGCTGGTGCAGAGGCCGGCCCGAGTGGACGCAGTTGAAGGACGCGTCTCACAAGGTCGATGGCGGTGGGAGTCGAGGGAGAAAGGGAGACCGCAGCAAACGATTCCCACACGAGCAGTGTCTGGAGGCGGCGAGGACGCGTTGAAGACGCGTTCCAAGCGAGGCACGGTCAGCTGTACGCAGATGCTGGATCAGCCCCAGGCACGCCTGGCTGCCCGGCCCCACTGGCACGCCTGCTGTCCGTGGACTGCTGCCGACCCGGCCCCACTGGCACGCCTGCTGCCCGTGGACTGCTGCCGATCCGGGCCCCACTGGCACGCCTGCTGCCCGTGGACTGCTGCCGACCCGGCCCCCCTGGCACGCCTGCTGTCCGTGGACGACCTGAAGCGCTCCACGCCTTTGGAGGCCGATCTGTTGCAGTGGGTCATAGAGACGGTGAAATCCGTCCCCTGCGAGCAGTTTGTCCTGCTCGAGGCCGACTCGTCCGTGCAGCCGCTGGCCGTGCCGCCGCACACGGAGCACGGCCGGTGTTCGACATGGACGGCTGCTGGATCTGAAGCCGCTGGTGCTGGCGCCACGGCGAGGGCCGACGTGCTTCACATGAGCAAGGCCCGTACCCGACACGGGGGTTAGACTTGCATGATGGTCGACGGTAAGCCCCAGGAACAGGAAAGGAAGGAGCCGGACCTGATCCGTTTAGTAGGCCTTCAGTTTTCTTTTTCATTTCAGAGGGCTCCCGACAGGCAATTGAAATTGGCATGATGCCTACCGGCCAAGTTCCGTGCCCATAACTAGAGAGAATACTCTGAAGACACTGAAGCAAGCATCATATGTCATGCAATAAGCTCACTTATAACTACTGGCACACTTTCAGGTGGAAAAGAATGCTCTAGATAACACAAAGTTTCTGTTTGGTAAACAGGCTCCTCAATGCGTCATTGTGTGATTGTGTCATGGTACCTTGCACAACGTTGATTGAGAGCCAACTGACCGCAGTTATATCGGGAAATTGTGCTCGTGAACGCCAGATATGAGCGACCCGACAGTTATATTTTTATTGGCCTCGATCATCGCATGGGAAATGAATTACAGAATTTGAATGATATCACCATGACGTCATGGATGCCTGTGCGATCTTGAAAAAGACTCTCCTAAATCGCTTGCACATCTTCGCGGGCGTGTAGCTCAGAATAAAGGCCAGGGCTGTCACATGCACCGAATGATATTCAAGATTGCTATTTCAGTACAATATCCAATACAAATGTGGAACCCTCTCTTTGAGGAAATCTGTCTGCGCTTCGCCCAGGAGATCAGTAATTCTCAGATCTTGCTTTGATTTGCCATCGAAATCAAGTTTATCGGAATCGAGATCAAGGTCGAAATTAGGAAGGATAGATTGACCTTCCAGATTAATGCATTTTACATTTGTTATCGAGCATGGCCGAGGGCGTAGGTGCCTGCTCACGGGAGTCTAACTGTGACATGGATGAGAAGCTTTCATGCGGAGCTCGCTCACACCAGTAAGGACCCGCTACGCACGTGCAAGATAACGAAGCAGGTGTTGCTGCTCAAGAACAAAGCGTTCCGTTTCACCGACTACCTGTATGTCATGCTGGTACTGCCCCTGGCAGAGCCACCGCTAGCTCTGCGTGCGTGCGCGGCTGAAATGACGGAGGGGTGGGGGGGGGGGGGGGGGGGGGGGGGGGAGGCCAGCCCGGCCGCCGTCGGCTATCTGGGACGACACTGACGACAACGTTCGATGCCCTCTGGCAAACGCCGGGCGCGTCAGTAGCCGTGGGTGCGGCCTCGTATGGCGCGTCGTGATCCGAGGAAACGGGTGACGCGATCGCTCACGCCGAGTCACAACAGGGAGTGCATGCTCTCCAAGATGATGCAGAACGTGATGCCGCCAGCGGAAATCCAGGCTACTGGTCACGTATTACGTCAAGATTTTGGTGCTCTGGTAGCCGGAGGCGAGATATGCTATCGGTAAGGAGTGCAGCGTCTTGCAGCACACACTGGGCATGCTCGACCGGATCACGATCGGTCTGCGCGTTTTCCGAGAAATGATGGGGCGAGTTGGACTTAAAGAAAATAGATGTTCGTGAAGAGCTTCCAAAACAGCGCTTTGTCCCACCCTACCCCCCCCCCCCCCCGCCCTTGATAGCTCAGTTGGCTAGAGCGCCTGACTTCCAATCCACCCAGCTGTGGAGAGTTGGGTTCAGGTCGCCTTAGGCGCCCACTTTTCCGCTCTTTGTTTACCGATAACTTTTCAGCGGCACGGAAAGTGCGCAAGTGAGCACGATAAGTGGTTAGTGCTCACTCGCTGAGTGAGTGGTGTGTCGTACCAGGTTCAAGTGTTTGACAGATCGATCGATATTCAGTTACAATAACAAACCTCATGAAGGATCACGGTGCGTAATTTTTAAAACTTTTCGAAAACTTCTCAGCATTGGTTTTATAACCACAAACCTTTTTCAGCGAATTTACGCTGGAAATGTTCCGGAGAGATTTACAAACATGTCTGTAAAGACGCCTAATTCCATACAACTGCGGGTTTCGGGCTATTAGCAATGCCATGCTTTTATGGATAGGTTATAGATAGGTAGGTGATATCAGATATCTTTCTGCCGAAACTTTCAACGCTTATAAAGAAACATTCAGCGTGCATCTGCGGTGCACATACGACTAAATAAACTGATACATCCCTGTAACGCCCGCGTTCATAGGCTGGCAGCACTTACGAAGGCTGCTTTCAGTACCTACAGAGATTGCAGGGCTTACATGTCTCAACATTCTCCAAGATGAATGACCCTTAAATAAAGTGATCCTCAAAGCCTGTATTGCTCCACACAGCACCGATGCAAACACTAATGGCGCAGCCAGTACTAGCACTCTCGAGTAATTCACATTGCAGATTGTCAGGCCTAGTATTTTCCCAGAATTTGAGCGAGGTAAGGGCATGGGCTGAAGAAATGTATGTGAAGGGCCTCGTTTAATTTAACAAGCATATTCGTAGTTCGATACACGTAATTTACCTCTTGCATGCCAGTGGAATCCCATCAAAACGATTTCTGCTTTGAGTGTCAAGTATATGCTTTAACGTAAAACAACATTATACAAGCTTTTTAGAAAATGTTGTATCCATTATTTCATTGTAAAAACGGCTAATAAATTTGACAAGTCTTTAATCCTGTCCTGCATTAAAATAAAACCGTTCTACATCAAACGAGCAGTAGCTGAGAGTGGCGCTGCCCCTCATAGTGTCCTGATCCGTCTACCTCACAGCTGGGTATATGCCGGACGTGTCTGGCGTCGACTATGAATCAAACTGAGAAAATATGGCGCGTGAAACATTTTGACGTGCGCGTCCTACCGTAGATACTGCCTCAGAGCGCCGACCGGCACTGCCGCCCCCTCCCCTCTCCCAGCGATGTTGCTGCTGCCGGGCTGCGACCTTTGTGGCAAAGCTGAGAGATGCTGCTGACCCAGCTTGCCCCCCCAGCGGAGTTGTGATGACCTGATGACGTTCTGCAACCTGTCCAGCGGAGTTGGGAGGCGCTGCCGGCCGACGCGGCCACCTCAGCGGCGTAGTGATGATCTGCTGACGCTGTGTGCCCTGACCGGCAGAGCTGGGAGGCGCTGCCGGCCGACACGGCCACCTTCACGCCAGACATCACGCCGCTCATCCTGGCCGCCCACCGCGACAATTACGAGATCATCAAGATCCTGATGGACCGCGGCGCCAGCCTGCCCACCCCGCACAGCTGCAGGTATGCCCCGCGTCCGGGTCCGTCCAGCGGTGTTTGATCAGCCCGACAGCCGGCGGCGGCGAGGTGATCACTTGCACGCGATGACCGCCCGGATGTCCGGTCCGGGGTCCGTTTGAACCCCGGCGCATTGGCATCGAGTGATGCTGGGTGTGGTCAGGCTGAGGACGTGCGGGTCGCCTCGCGCGGGCTCTCGGCGGCAATCCTCACCACCCGCCGCGCGATACTTGCGACGGGAGAATGAGGCACAGCACTCCGGTCTCCGAGAGAAGTGCCACATTCAGGTCCAATCGAGCGTGCTAACTTGCTAAAGCGGCGATTTTTCATCGGAACTTTGGCCCTCCCTCGACCCACGTCACAATCAGCACCGGCAAGCTGACTTACAGCGGTCGCTCTCCGGCCGGCGGCGCACGGACGGCGGCCGAGGTTCCGGCGGAGCCCGAGCCGGCCCCGTCATCGTCCGCCGCGCGCCGACGGAGCCCGCCGCTCGGAGACGTATGCAGCTCGTATCTGCGAGTGTGTGTGCTCAGCTGGCAGGCGAATGCTTCGGTTATTCGCCATGACTGCGCGGCCCGTCGTTGGGCGACGGTCGTTTCGAGCGCCGATAGGGCTGTGAGTTTGATGGGTAGTGGTGTGTTGATATATTTCGCCACGCAAAATGCAGAAATGACTAGGACATCCCCTCGAGCTTGGCTGGGAATATTGACGCGCCTGGGTTGCTTTGTTTGTGGGGATAATTACACTGTAGCGGCCGGTGCGGCATTTTAGAAAAGGCGGTGGTCCGCATAGTTCCAGCCTTCATTCGATTTCAAGCCTTCACGTTAAAAAGTTGTTCGGACACATCAGATACTGGACAAAGAAAACGGCAGGGTATTTACCCACGACCTGTGCGGAAAGTCACGAGTTCTAGTGCTGTCGAGTTCTAGCCTGGTTCAAGCCGAATTGAGTTCCTGGCGGTTTTGGGGTTTTGCCTTCCAAGGGCATTTGGTGCGAGTTACTGTGACGCTTGATAATGGCAACACCCGAATGCATTGTGTGGGATCTTGACAAGAATTGGGAGAAAGATGCGAATGCTAGGTACCGACGACAATTACAGTTTGGTGGGTCTCAAATAGCCCTAGCCCTTTCTTTTCCCTTCTCCGCTGCTGGATGAACCGCCATGTTGGACAGTGCATGCGTCACTTGCATTTTAAACAGCTGTAGGACTTACGCAACACTTGGAAGTAACATAAAGCGCCCTCCGCTCCCTCCTGCTGGAAACATGCCATTTTTACCAAATTGCTGAATGGCCTGCGTGTTTTCTTGATCATGGACCCCTAAAGCCCATGCTTTGATCTGCGGTTTCACTAAACACATTGTAGTGTTCAGAGTGAATCCACCAGACACGCTCCAGTACCGCCGCCATTCTATTATGGACTGCATTTCCTATGGCATTAGGTGACACAAAAACACTATTCGGACCGCGTGCAAGCGACCCGAATAAAATATCTCCATCGAAATATAATATCAAGTTTACACAAAGAGGGCGTATCCGGGGTGCGTGCGCGCCTTTTGACCTCCTGCCTGAATACCAGCTCGGGCTGAGGGCCCGGCATCGCGGCAGCGGTGGCGCGAATCCAGATCGTTCGCCGCGGTGTTGGCGGAAACCAGAGCCCGCGTTCCGGGACCACCAATCCCACAGAGGGTGATAGCAGACCTCTCCGCCGTCTGTTGTTGTTGATACGCCGGCTGGGGTTCCCCGCGGGCCTCGCCCGGGGATAGGGGGACGGGGAGGGGGTGGTGGCGGCGGAGGGAGTGTGCAAAGCGTAACCACTTCAGAGGTTACGGTGTGGGGGCGTCGGGACGCTGCATCGCCCTCAATCCGGCGACGCGTCGACATATGTCGACTCTGTGGTAGATGCAGGGCGAGCAGTCGGCGTCCGGACCAGACGTGTCGAGAGGTGTCGATTCTGTGGCAGATGCAGAGTTGCCTCTGTGGCAGATGTAGGGCCAGCAGTCGGCGTCCGGACCTGACGCGTCGAGAGGTGTCGGCTCTGTGGCAGATGTAGGGCGAGCGCTCGGCGCCTGGATCAGACACGCCGAGAGGTATCGGCTCTGTGGAAGATGCAGAGTTGCCTCTGTGGCAGATGCAGGGCGAGCGGTCGGCGTCCGGACCAGACGCGTCGAGAGGTGTCGGTTCTGCGGCAGATACAGAGCGGGCGGTCGGCGTCTGGACCAGACGCTTCAGCGACTGTCGACGCAATGCTTCATCGGCGTCCAATTAAACCATGCGCATCTTTTGAATGTGTAAATATGCTTTGCACTGAGTCCTCATCGCGGCAATAGACTAGCATTTTGCAACATTCAGTGCCATGTGCAATAGAAAAGCCAATCAAAAACGTGGGTCAAATCGGGTGATAGTGGGGACAGCTTACATGTAGAGTGGCAGATAATGCATCATTTCAAACTTTTGTTCAGCCTAGAAGATACATGTAGCTCGATACGACAGTGCCGGAGAGCGACAACGTTCAATGTGATGTTCTCTCGTAGCCCATCTGAATGATTCCGCAGACTTTGATCTGAGTAGTTTACGGGGTTCAATATGTTGCCTTTGCTTAATCTGAAAGTTTGGCTGTTGGATGGCTAGATTTCCCTTTCCCGGCGGCATCAGCTTCCGCAGCGGACAGGGAATTGAACTACGCTCAAAACTGGAATCTTGCAGCGGCAGCTCGTAAATACTTGATGAGCTTCGAGTTTTTGGGACGATCGGACTAAACGATGGTGCATTAGCTCATGATCATCTGGCCTTCTTCGAAATAAATGAATCTCGCTATGCTAATCTGAAGCACTAAAACTTAGGAGACAGCCGTTTACTAAATCGAGTTAAATTAATAACTTAATTTGAACCAACGTAAGTAACAATCTACTAATGCTAGGTACTCTTAAAATCATTTTTCGAATATACATGCCGCCTTTCACACGCATGGTTCCGACCTCCTTATTCTCAAACAAACAAAAAACAGCACATCTTTTAAAAATCGACGTTTTGCCTCAGCTGGTTCATGGAAAATACTTCTGTAAGTATGCGCTGGGTTTACCGCTGAAGATGGGTGCCCGCTGCGACCCTCCCCCCCCCCCCCCCCCAAGCGCGCGGACGTGCGACAAACAAGGCCAAGCGAGGTATTAATGACGCCGGAATCCTCTGGGATGCCAACGCTGAACGGTACAGAGACCACGTGCCACGGGGAGCGGGCCACTTTCCAACACCGAGGGAGTAGTTGGCAAAGATAACCGCCCTCCTGCACCGGCATCCTCCCTCGATTGAGTTGGGCACCATTCGTGCTAGCACATATCGGTTGAAAGTCGTGTATGAACCAACTACTAGGCTGTACTAGACTAGGCAACTACTAAACTACTAGGCTGCTCTTGCAAGTCACGGGGTGCGAGCGTTGCTGCGTTATGAAGGCGGTGATGACGTGTTTTGAAATAGCGTCCGACGCATCCGGTATGAATTGACGGTAACGAAAGGCGCATGGTGATATGTCAACTTGCGCACTGCGCAGATTGGCTTATGTGATGTCGCAATAATTACGCCTCCTTTCCGTGCCTTACGTTGTTCCAGAAAAGCACCGCGTGTAGGTCACTGAGAAGTATTTTGGGGAAGTTGCAATGGGAATTTTCGTCGGAGATGTGGTGCCGTCTTCGCGATTAGACATTTTGCTGCAATTCATCTCGTACCAGTTTGTCATTTTATGAGACCACAAGGAGGATGATCCGCTAGGGGACTCTGAGATGCTTTTCAAAGTTCAAATACTTCTCAGCGTGCCCAGAACGACACTTTGAGAATCTTTTTAAACTTCGGCGACTTTTCGGCGTGCTTACACCAGTGAAACGCAATGCTTTTAAAACAATTTTGTATTTTTATGCGCTGGTTTGACGAAAAGTACGATTTCCACGCACGTTAATCACTTCACTTAAAAATTTGGTGAAAGCTCAATGCAATGCTGTGACGCAAGTTCGTCGAAGTGAAATAGCGTACATGGGAATAAGTAGCCATGATTTTTAGCGTACTGGAACAACACGGCACAATGTATTCAAGTAATTTCATCGAAATGAACCAGCGCAGTTTGAAATTGGAACCTATATATTTTTTGCGCTCTAGAACAGTTTAGAACGCCATCACTCTGTGCCTACCAAATGCTTGCACGTGGCCGTTGTGTTAAGTTTGCGACCGCCTGCTCTGAAAAACATTTGGTGGTGGTTACGTGGTAAACAATAAGGGGCTGTATAATTTCACAAAATAGTCTATTTTACACTGAAGCTCGCAGCAATCTTGAAAGCCTGAAATGATGAATGGACGTTTTGCGTTGCTTCAAACCCTGATGCGTGCTAGTGTTTTGTAAACATGGCGTGTCAGGTTCATTGACAACGGTGACTGTCATTCATTGCAATTCAAATTGAGGCATGTGAGTAATAAATATATTACGAATGTATGATGCTCAAATGTGGAAAAAATTACCGTCAGCTATTATGTTCAAGATGCGCACGCAGATACCGCAAGAACATCGGGGTCAGAAGACCAGGTCAACACCAGCTTCTTAAACGTGTAACGCCTGTTGTTAACAATGAGAACTTAAGAACAAATGCATACCATCATCGGATATCGTGAGCTTGTCAACTTGAAAACTGGAAGACAATAGAGACCCTGCTGTGCGTTAAGAGGACCATTTAAACGTCGGAGTTTTTCTCTGTGTCAAGTCATTTAAGTCTCTGCGGTGAGACAGATTTTGTGAGAGCTTGAGGGGACGTTTGTCTTCGTAATATTTTTTTTCTCATTTTTAGCACCAAGGCAAGTTGTCTTGCATGAGAACATTTGAAATATTTTCCTTCTAGTTGATAAATCATGGAGATAATGGAGCATTTCGAGCGAGATAATTTTCGTAAAAAGTGAAAACTTGCAAAAAACGCCCGAGGCCAAAACCCCGCGACCCTTAAGACCCTTAAGACTCTCAAATGAGCCTCTCGGCAGTTATCACATCGACGGCTGCGTAGTGTCCAATCGCCTCGAGAGTTTCGCCTGTTTTTAAGTATGCCGAGTGTACACTGGCATCCGCGCGAAATTTAAACGGCCGATGGGAAGTGTTTCCTTAAAACGCACCCCGTGAAAGTGAGGACGGCCCGCCCACTTTCTTTGATTTAGTCTCGGCAGTTTCTGTGAAGATGTTTGAAGAGCGCATGAGACCATGATCAACTTTAATTAGTACAGATTTTGCTTACGCGAGGAGCTTTGATGTTTTGTGATCTCCACAGCTCGTCCGTATCGGCTGCTAGTCTCTTGAGCTGTGTTCGCGATGTTCGTACAAACAAGAAAGGCCTTGAGCTCCTGTTTTCGATATAACAAGTTCTTCTGCTGATAATACCCGCTTTCAATACACAAAATTTATTGAAATAATGGCATTATCAAACAATCAGAAGGATCAGGGATCTTTGGTAATAGTAGCCTCTTGGGTACGCCCCCGTTACCAAATTTATGGCACGCATTAACATAAAAGTAACTAAATGTATGGTTAAAAATTAATGGTAGACAAGTAATATACAAGCATTAAAAATGCGCAATGTTAGGTTTGCGATACGCAACCCCTGGGAGCGTAAATCGCGGTTTCAGTTATTTAAGTTAAGTTGTGCTCTTCACGAACCGTGAGAGAATGCTCAACGTTTTAGGGCAGTGCTAGGACCACGAGTGCCCATGAGTATTGCCTTGTGAAACGACGAACATTCTTTCAGTATGTTCTAATGGTTGTTTGATGTTGTCGATTACTCACAACCTCCCGGTGTAATGCAGGTCAGTTTATTTCGGAACATGAACTCACAATTCTCACTATCCTTAACCAATGCGGTTTTGATAGAGACGTTATGCATGGCGGTGAATAATTATCAGGTAGTTCCGAGCAAAATGAATCATCTGCAGCTGTTGATGCTCTTTCTTCCCTATCAGAAGGCGTTGCACGACTGCTTGCTCAGAAAATAACTAAGATTAAAACAGCATTTTTGGTGAATGGCAATGAAATTGAGAGATGAGGAGACGTCGAATCGATGCGACCCAAACTTCCGTGCCCGCTGGCTGCATTATTCGTCGCCTGTGCATTTTGTCACGATGACTAGAGCTTGCGAAACAAACGCTGCAAAGCAGAGATATGTGAGGAAAGGGGTCTCCCTGGAGTAATTGAGGCAGTTGTTATCCATCATCACTCGCCGATTATCCTCCCATAGCGCCTACCTTTCTTCATCAGAGCTTGACCTTGTGTTTAGTCCCTAGTGGACTTATCATCGCTGGATGCACATCTCCATTCTTTGACCTCTGGGAACATCCTCGCTCGTCCCATCCTGATGCTGCACCGCTGCTACACCGCTCTCCGGGAATGCCAAGATCAGGCTGATGCGGCTCCAGTCGCCGCATCGGGAGTATCCGACGGGCCGACAGCGCCGCTCGGTCATTTACAACCCCTCTGAGAGCGCGACTCATCCATCGCACGTGCCTCTGTGCACCACGCTCGATCCATCACGCCGCGGCTGGAAGCCGTGCACGGCGCGCTTGTTAAATATTTATCACCGCTTTTGGATGCAGCGCGGTGGTCGCGCGTTTTATGCCGCCGTAATGAGCCATGGCGGCTAATGGTGGCGCTCGCCGCCGGCGGATGCGGGAAAATGGAGCTGCCGCGTCTCTGTCGCTCCCAGTGCTCCCTGCCAGGTCTGGCCCATAATCCCAGCGGCCTCCGGCGCCGCCGCCGGCGGGTCATCTCGACCCCCACCCCCCGCGCGCAAGGGGGGGGGATGGCCGCCGGACGCGGCTCGTTCAGGACCGTGTCGGTGCCCGCAGCGATTGGTCCGATGACGGTCTTAGTTGCCGCTATTGGGACCGGGGTGTGATTTGGCGCCGTGGGATTGGAGAGTCTCAGAGGCGGCGCTGGTGTGCTGCTGGTGCCAAGGATGCATCGGTCGACCCGAGCTCGCGGGGGCTGACACTGGTGTTCACAGTAGCCATCCATCAGGTGGCAGAACAGTAAGAATTTACCACCCGTTCTGCGTTTGGGATTCTGCTTTTTGTGTGTCCCTTTGTCGCTAAAAGATTCGCTGATATCGTGTGAGAATGGAGGCACGGGTAATATCGGCGCCTTGGTCGTGATTGAGCCCGCCATAACCCCGACATTCCGGTGCTCCTCGGTGTGTTTATTGCATTGTGAGTTTAGTTGCGAATAGCAAAATTGAAGCCGCTTCGTCAATGCCACGCCAGCAGTTGTTTTGCCCACTAGTATCAATAAGACGCTGTATACGGTACGGGACGAGCGAGAGGTAACCGAAGTGTCAGAGCCATCATTAGTTAGTTAGCCGGCAGGGTGAATCTTATTTAGAGAGTGGAAAGATTTTCGGCTTCAAAGGCCCGGCGTGGTCGCCAGGCTTTCTAGAAAAGTAGCATGGTAACAACCCGCATGCGACGGAATCCTTTTTCATGAGCATCTCACAATCTCCGAACAAGAGGTTGAATGCTTCTAGTGCCAGGATGAGATCTTTAATGGAAACTTTTTTTCCATTTGCATGGAGATACCATTGAAGCATTTACGGTTCCATCATCAAGTAGCGCAATTATGTTAAATGTGTGCGTGATACGTTTTACGGTATTTAGATAAGAAAGCTGAATGATCGGACGGGATTTCCCAGAAAGCTTGCGAAATGTAGCTGCGCATTTGATTAAAAGGAATGCTTCATATTTGAAGATACTGATACAAGCATCAGACATGATGAAATGTCATCTACAGTTGTTGGCATACTTTTAATTGGACAAGACTGCTCTGGACAACGTAATGCTTTTGTTTAATGAATATGCCCCCAATATGTTATTGTTTGATAACCTTATCGTACCTTGCACAACACTGAATGAGAGCCGATGGGCGGCCTTAATATCTGGAAATCGTGCTTACGAACGCCAGATATGAAAGACCCAACAATTATATTTTGCTTAGCCTAGATCGCCGCATGGCTAACGGAAGGACAGAATTTAAATGACAGTATGGCGTCATGGATGCCTGAGTAACCTTGAAAAAGCCTCTCCGAAGTAGCCTGCACATCTTTGCCGTCGCGTAGCTCAGAAACTAGAGGGGTTTAGGTCTTCAGAAGGACAGGGCCGCACACTGCACTGAACAATCGTTAAGATAGCTGTTTCAGTTAAAAACCCGGTGGTAATGTAGAGTTCTCCCTTTGGCACGAAAAATGTGTAATTCTCTAATCACAAATGTTGACATTTTTCCGAAATCTTCTCCCGAAATGTGGACATTTTGTATCATAACCATGATGGGACTGCGCGTGGAATGACGGGCTATTCTGGAACTTAATTTTTCTTTTAAAATATCGTTTGGAAACTAAGACCCTTCTTTCATAATGAGCTCGTTATGTGACTTTTATATGCACAATGTTCCTCGCAAATGCACTTGACAACTTACTTAATTTGGTGGGTTAACCTATGGGTGAATTTATTTGTGTCAAATTTCGAGGCTCCGAGGTGTTAAAAAGGCTAAACAAGTTAAAAACCCAGAATTGTGTGAAATGCAGTGTCCCTAGACCTCCCTACGCAACCACCGTGAACCTAGATACTTTCCCTAGAAACAAGGTCAATTGTACGCACTGAAGAGCAGCTATCCTGTTTGACGCTTCAAAAGGCCGAGGTGACCGAAGAAGTACGAAATTGCTGTCATTTTAACATTCAAATGAGCGCCAATTATTACGCTAGGCGGTATGTTTCTGAAAACGAAATGTTGGCCAGACTCATTTTGGGTCAGTGGCCGAATCTGACCTTTAAAAGTCCATGAAACGTGTCTGTTTCGGTGTCTGTCATTCTTAAATTCGAAATAAGCACCACAAAGTTCCCCATAAAGCAAACTCCCAAGTAAAAGGGTAGTTAGGTTTTGACCTCGGTCTGAGCTTCATAGCTGGTCTTAGGCCAACGGAATGTGTTGTAACGCTAAAGTAAGTTCATGTATTGCCCAATATGTCACTTCATAGGTGTGTGTCTTCTTCTAGCACTCCGCTGTCGCATCAGACTGGACGATTCCCTAGACATGGCCTTCGCTGGTAGCAAGGCTTGACTTTGACCTGTCGTAGGTCAACGACCTTACAAGGTACATCCAAATTTGTGTTTCAAAATATTTTATGTTTAATTGCCTGCAGCTATGCAAAGTTTGACGTACCACAGGCGTACCACAGCACGAGCACGCGTTAAGATCTCGTATTGTGCTCAGATCAGCCAGCATCACTACATGGCTGACACTTGTAAAAATGTGTCGGGCAATCGTTGAAATACATTACGAAAACGCTCCAGGCGTTCATCAATGCTCACGGTCACGAGTGACTCCCGACCTTTCACACAGCTTCCAAACGTGCTAGTTTGTAAATCAGCGTGCAAATGCTACGTCGGCAAAGGTCTCCCACTAAACCATCATTAAGTTCAGATTTCGCGCTGCACTCGTTTCAAATTTACCTGACGTCTTGTCGGTCAATCGCCATCATGTCGATCATACAGATACCGGAGTTCATTGATCTTCGTACCTTTGGGAACCTACGCATTGTTTTTTGAATGTTTTGGATGCCCATCGTTTTGAGGCGTTTAGGACAGTTACAGTTACAGTTATTTTATTCAAGGCGCATACACGTGGTGGTTGTTCTGCGCCTAGTCGTACAAGGAAAAAGAACCCATACACACAGTATAGAGATACGTCATACGCATAGATACACAGTTACAGTGAATGAAACAGCGACTTAAAAGTCAAGAATGCCAGGCGCGGGGGGTGCGGACGGCCGCCGTAGGCAACCAACTCCACGCGGGAGGCAGAGACTCGCTATTGGAGTATTGGTAGCTTATCTTTTTGAATCATCGATCGGACATGCCGCCGGTGGGTCTGACCTGGCCACTCTACCGGAGCAAACCGATGAATTGTCGCTGATTGACGGCTTTGAAACGTAGACAGAACACAAAAAACAAAGATATTGGATGCGGGCTACTGTTCAAAGTGAACTTGACTTCACGCTGGTGTAGTTTGCCTCGCACAATACCTTCGGTTAACTCAGTTGTTGAATACCTTAAATTTCATATAGTACAGCTGTTAAAGGACAACACTTTGTGATGCGGGAGCACGCAAGAGGCTGTGATAAGCGGCTGCAAAGTGTTAAGTTTTTATACAGCATGACAGCCGGGTCAGGCCTCTTAAGTTAACACACTGCTTGGGGGCAGCTAGTTCAGTCTGCACTTCCGCTCATAAAAAACATACCAATGCGCTTCCTGTCGAGACGAGAACGTTGAGTGGAATGGAAAATGTTTCCGGCGTTGCCATGACAACGCGATTGCCCTACCGGCTGCCGAATATTAACAGGTTCATAGAGCGCACTCGAAATGATTTACACGACCCTCTTGTTTTGAAAGTGTCACAGCCCTTGGGTCTGTGTCTTCACCGTCAGTTTGATAATCCGATCTCACCTTCTGTTGTGAGAACGTAGCTTGTTGGTGCCGAATGTTCCATCAGTGGACGGAGTATTTAGGAATCTCAGTGTTTGAAAGCATCGGTAATTACGTGCTAAAAATTGTCTGGCAACAGCTTACATTTTTAACAAGAACAGCCTAAATTATCCTTAAAATTGCACGGATTTGTTCGTTATAGTTTTCTGACGTACGATATAGCTTTCAGAGCTCATGCAAAACTTAAGTTTGCGTCCGGCACTCAATCCGATCGCATCTGCAACTTATGATCTTCTGGAGGCAATGTGTCGTCGTCGATGACACCATTTATGGAGATTTATTGGTGGACGCGTCCAACGCGAGCAGCTGGACCATGATTTACTCGGGGAGATGTGCCCGGGCATTAAAGGCAGCATCGCCCCTGAGTACAGACAAGCAGGCTAGTTTGCATGGGGCCCAAAACACCATTTAATCTCAAATGGCCCGACAGTGAACCAACAACAAAGAAGGCATGTAAATCCAGCGCGCCCCGTAGCGGGCTATTTTCATCATGCCTCCTGGTTTTTATTGCACGTCGTTTGTTTATTCCGCTACGTTACAGCCCACTATAAGGCTTTTTATTTATATAACGCGGGAGGACACAAAACAACGCTTCTGTATGATGCCGGTCGGCTAAGTGAGGCAATCGTGAGTAGATAACGCACACAAGATGGCAAGGAATCGCTGTCAATGATGCAAAAGTTGAATAAAATAACCTGGCTATTCGGCTGATGCCTGAGACTGATGGCCTGCAGCTCCATTATTTGCCGTCTGAGGTCCTCTAAGGCCGCTTACGTTCCATTTGATGGATCGAATTTCACTAACGCCGTGTCATTTGACGTGCGGCATGTGCTAGGCGCGGCTGCTGCGTTGACGTTCGTGCCTGGTTCCCAGGCCCAGCTACCACCGTTCTATTTGACGCACTGGGCCCACTCAGGCTGCCCAAAACCGATTTCCGTGGTATTGCGAGCAAACGAAAGGTTGATCAGGGAATAAGATCCGGATCTTATAGGAGCACTCGATGAATTTGGGATGTTCTAGAATGGACAGCCATCTCCTGAAAATTTTTATTGGCTCACGTCCTTCAAATTGTTGGTGACGACAGCATACACACCCACAGAGGCAGCCTACTCCGGATACCCCGCACCTAGAGGAGCAACCAATGTGTGTTCTGCATCCAACCATCTCTAGCATCAGCTCCATCTTTCGGACACACTCATAAACCTACTTTGAGCCATATGGCTCAAAGCAGGTTTAGACCTCTTCCTTTGATACCCGGCGGCGATCACAATCCAATGTCAACAGAGAGAAACAGGCGTATGTGGTGTTACCAGGTTTGATCCGTATTTTAGCTCGCTTAAGTGTATCGTAATGCTCTCCTAATTATGGGAAACCACTCCCAGGCAGGCACTGTATTTTAACCAATCCGCTCTTGGTTGGGTGATACTGGAAGATATGACACGAGGTCAGATGCGTGGGACGCCACGCACCCTGCGTGACAAGTGCTGCTGCAAGGAGTGTATCATGCTTCATCTCTTTCAAGGGTGTGGCAGCAGCGGACTACCTGACTTCATCCCACGACAGGCGCGGCAATGCGGGCCACCTGACTTACAGGGCCCCTCTGCTCGCCAGGTGCGGCTGCGAGGAATGTATGACGTCACACGGGGAGGACTCGCTGCGTCACAGCCGCTCGCGCATCAACTCGTATCGGGCACTGGCCAGTCCGTCGCTGATTGCGCTCAGCAGCAAGGACCCGATCCTGCAGGCGTTCGAGCTGAGCTGGGAACTGCGGCGGCTGAGCGTGCTGGAGCACGAGTTCAAGACCGACTACCAGGTCAGTCAGTGTCCGGGTCAGGTCAGGATCCTTTATCAGGGCATTCAATGTCCGGGTCAGGTCAGGATCTGCTGGCAGGCCAGCCAGTGTCCAGGTCAGGTTAGGGTCCACTACCGGGTCAGGATCCACCATCAGGTCAGTCAGTGTCCAGGTCAATCCAAGACCGAGCAGGTCAGAGAGGCGCCGCCACGTCACCAACTACTTCCTGCGCCGACCGATGGCGCGTGACGTCGTTCCTCGCGGTGGCACCACCAGCGTGTTTCGCCGATTCATGACGTCAATTCCTGCGGGACCACTGCGTTGTAGTACGACCCGGTCGCAGAGTAGGCGGTGCAAGTGGCGGAAACAATCCAGGTTGGGCAGTTTACCATCCCCTAATGACATTGGGACCACACGGCGGCCATCACATGTGCGGTTTTCCTGTCACCTCTAGAGCCGAGGTCATTGTGGCGACCCGGTAGGAGTACCGGATAGGAGCAGCCGACCCGCAACAGACGCCTGAGACGGCGGCTGCATGACCAGACTGGCTGTCGCCAGTTCTGGACAGTGTCGCATGGCCACCGATTTGCCGGCGTCATGCGGATTTCTCGGCTGAACAATCTGGGCAACCGGTGAACACAGCTGTAAAGATACGGCCAGACGGCGACCTAAGAAAGAAATGTCAAGGACTATGGCCGGTCTGGCTATCATCACTGCACTAACTGCCAGCGGCAAGGCTGTCATTTAAGTGTCTTCATGTGGGAAATTTGTCCCGACGTCCACAATACGGCCGACTAAATGCAATAGTCTGGCTGTCCTGGCCGGTGGGCTTTCTGGCACAACATATTTATCGTCGCTCACAATCCATTAGCCTCAAAACAAGCCGTCCCTGCTATCTTTTTGAGTGATGTTGCGAGAGCTCTGCGTAATAAGTTGCATGAAGTGCTGCGCTTTGTCGGGGGTTAGTGTTAAACTAATTTGCAATATATCACCCGGCTTAAAACGAGGATCTATCGCAGCCGTACAAGGGTGTTGAAATATTTCCTCCCAAATTTAAGTGTTTCAGTGCTTGTTCTTTTCCACCTGAAACAGTAGATGCCAACAAGCGCTTTGTTGGATTGTGCATTACAAAAAAGGATGTTGCCAATAAATAACCAATCCGTTACATTTTAGTGACATGATACAAGGTGTACACACACACCACACACACACACACACACACCACACACACACACCACACACACACACACACACACACACACACACACACCACACACACACACACACACACACACACACACACACCACACACACACACACACACACACACACACACACACACACACACACACACACACACACACACACACACACACACACACACACACACACACACACACACACACACACACACACACACACACACACACACACACACACACACACACACACACACACACACACACACACACACACACACACACACACACACACACACACACACACACCTATATATATATATATATATATATATATATATATATATATATATATATATATATATATATATGATACATAATCTACATCTATCCCCAAATCCATGGCTGATACTTCATACAGCACATTCTGTATGGCCCATGTGCGCCCGCGCTTCTCCCTTTCTAACAACTGACTTTGGGTTTCGTGATTGGGGGTTTCACTAGACCTATATAAATGTTTCTCGACGTGTGGGCATGCCTCACGATCTGCTTTGACGACCTCATCGCGGCTCATATGCGCGATTCAGACATGAGAACCTGTATGAACTGACTCCCCATTATGGTGTTGACGAGGCGGCTCTCTCTTTGCCGCTACAGCTCGTTTGCTTACAGAAGACCTCGCTCTGGCGAACAAAATGGCTTCCTGCGAAGCTCGGCAGCTCGTTAGCCTGATGTGTTACCCGGCCGCGCTAGCCGGCTGGAGAGGCGCCCAGGCTCGACCAGCGCCGCTTCGGGTTGTTGGACCCGCCGTAAATTAGCTGTGTGCGGACCGCAGGGCGGTGGGGTAAGACGCTGAATGCCATTTGAGCCAGCTGATTAAGCAAGAGCCTGGTCAGTGCGTTATATGCCGCCTGCTGCCGTCGGCTGTCCGGTAATCTGTTGAAGTTCGCCGGGCTTCAACAACGGCCACCTGCGTAATTGCAGATAGTTCTCAGAAATGGGTTTAAATTTAGCTCAACTTGCAGGAAAGTGATTTTCGGAATTGTGTGGCTTTAATGAGACTTGCTTTGCCTTTGTTAAGTGGATCTTGCTTTTAACGAACGTCGCGTCGGGTAGGACCTTCGCGTGAAATGTAGTTACAAATGATAGGCACTCTAAATGTGGAAGTTTTACACAAGCATGGTGTACCGAAACTGAAGTTTGCGTAGTAGAGCTAACGTCGGACGTCGGAAATATGTTCTGGTCTCACCCTCTCATTGTGATCACCCAAACGAACCCCCTTGATTTTCTGAAGGTTTGAACGGGGATCTCGTGTTAAGAATTGCTGTTGTCGGCACTTGTTTGTAAAATCGAACTGCTTCCGCAACTGGGCTTTTGCCTGTGGACTGTTAATGCTCTAAATTAAAAAAACAAACAAACGAGAAAGCAACCAGCGCTTCTCCCCAAATATCCACATGCGTCCATGGAACGCTTCCTCGATACCTCAATACCTTCTGCTGTTCACATAAGCGGAGCCTTATGCAATTGCTTGAAGCACAGTCGATTACATTTCCCAAAACATGTAATCTTTGCCTGTTTTCTTGCGTTTTCTTTAAGCAACTTATTGTGATTTTGTTCCACACATCGAAGGGCTTAGACAAACACTGGAGGATGGGGTCAGGGTAGTTCTAGAGGGCCGCAAGTGTCGAGCCCCCGCTAAAGGGCCACATATCTCAGGTCGCCGCTCACCGCCTGCCTCGCGCCTCAGGAGCTGCGGAAACGCTGTCAGGACTTCGCCACGGCGCTGCTGGACCACACGCGCAGCTCGTACGAGCTGGAGGTGCTGCTCAACCACGACCCCAGCGGGCCGGCCTTCGAGCACGGCGAGCGCATGCACCTCAGCCGGCTCAAGTTGGCCATCAAGTATAAACAGAAGAAGGTGAGTCGGCCGGGTGTCGGGCGTCTCGGCGGCCGGGTGCTGCGCTTTCCGTGTAGTGGTCTGGGTGGTGATGGCGCGGAAATATAGTTGTCTGGATGGTGATGGCGCGGAAATGTAGTGGTCTGGGTGGTGATGGCGCCGGAATGTGGCGGTCTGGGGGGTGACGGCGCGGAAATATAGCGGTCTAGGTGGTGATGGCGCGGGAACGTGGGGGGAGGGTTGGCGTAGAAATGTAGTGGTCTGGGTGGTGATGGCGCGGAAATATAGTGGTCTGGATGGTGATGGCGCGGAAATATAATGGCCTGGGTGGTGATGGCGCGAAAATGAAGGTGCCGCACTGGCGCGGTCATGCTGCGTGGCTGCTGCGGGATGGATTTGAGATACGCTGCTATCACGGTCTGGCGGGGGCTGTGATAGCGGCCATCTATGCCGGCCTCGCCACGCAGCCAGTCTCGCCCGCTGGTGCGTGAGTTCTCTTTCACATTCGATTGCCCCACACATTCAGCGACAGGATGGCGGTAGTGCCGTGTTTAAGCTACGCATCTAGGGAACTGGAGGTTTAAGGGATGACTTTCTGCGGTACCCACCCTTCCTGTCGTAGTGAACGACAGGCGACGCCGTGCAGTCTCACCACCCGAGTGCGCCGCAAAGGTCCATGACATACTCACCCAGGGGTGCTGCCATAATTTGTGACGAGAGTATACCACGGCTGAGGACGACGGGGAGGCGCTAGGCTTTTAGGGCAGAGTTTTAAGCCCAGTCACATGACCTCCGCATTACGAACAGATGCAAGATGAATGATTCTTGAATGAAATGATCCTTAAAGCCCGCCTTGCTCCACACAGCACCGATGTGAACAAAAATGGGGCAGTCGCCATTCGAGGCCTTCAACCGATGCACATTGCTGATTGCCAGACCTAGTATTTTCCTAGAAGTTCGGTGAACTTCCGGCATGGGCTGAAGAAATGGCTATATAGGGTCCCGCTTAACATAACAAACTTATTCTTAGTTTGGTAAATGTTGTTTACCTATTGCATGCTAATGGAATTGCATTAAAACAATGTTGTTGTTGTCAGAGTGCTAAGTTTATGCGTAGACTTTATAGAACCATTTTCAGAACTTTTTAAAATTTTCAGTAGATTAATTCGTCGTGAAAACGGCTAAAAACGAATGCAGTGTTGGGGTGAAAAGCGGCGCTCGATTCTGACGAACGTAGGTGGGAAAGGGGGAGGTGGACTGAAGCTCCACGAACTTTCGCCTTGGCTGCGCCTCTGGAAACATCACACGGAATCTGGAAGTGGTTTCTTAGTCTTTCCGTCTTGCTAAGCGAAGGCCTTCAAGAGCCGTGCGCAACACATGACGTCTGATTGAACCCTATATGTATTTTGCCAGGGGAAAATATCCCCGGCGTCGATGACAAAGCATCGCGATGCTTTCACTCTGCGCACTGAGACCAGGCAACTGAGGACGGGCTGATCGCCAAAGTTATTGCTCACCAAATTTGCGGTTCGGAGCTATCCCGGGGGCACTAGACGTTGCACGGCGTTGCCAGGGGAACTGATTGAAGTCCTAACTTGTCTGAAGGCCATCGGGTCAGGGATCGAAGCAGTCGGCCATCCATGACCGCCGTGGCAGGATCGTACTCGTTTAGCCAGAATCCACGCTGTGAGGTGCTAGATAAATAAAAGGATGTCAAACAGACCATAGGATGTCCCTTGCTCCCGTTCATGATGCTCAACTATACGCTGCTAGATAATGTGGACCCGTAAAAACTACATTGATGGAATTCAAGCACCGTGCAATTCGTGTTTTGGGGGCATCGCGTACGCATTATAAGAGCATATATTTCCCTTGAGGTTCATCAAGCCTCACCAACATTCATGACGGCTAGCCATCACGTGCCTGAGTCCGACCACTCGTCATGGCGCCCTTCGCTCGGCGGAGTCTGCAGATGCCCTCCACTCCCAAGTGCCCGCCAGGTTGGCCCGCGCCGCGGGTTCTGCAAGGTCCTCGCTCGTTCGCCGTCCACGACAGACAATCAATGGCGTGGGATTGATGGTGTCGAGCCGGCAATTGAATGCGGCCACCGGGGCGGATCTCAGATTAGTCCTCTCGGACCGGACAAATGGCCGGCTGCCCGAGCCAAATGACGCCGCGATTCCGGGCGCCGATCAATTATTTCGCGGCGGCAGATGACGTCGCGGTCTGTGATTGTTCATACGGTCTGGCGCCGCGACCAGCAGAAGCAGGCTGCCAGCGGCTGGCGGCACGGCGCCACTCGGGGGGGGGGGGGGGGGGGGGCGGGGAGACAGCAGCGATGGTCGCGTCGTGGGTCATGAAATCTTCATCAACTGGAGAGAAGCGGGGGTTGTTTTTTATGTTGCGAAAATTGCAAAAGTCACATTGAGATTGTAGGGCTTGGGGACAGCTCCAGCCAGCGACAGCTCAGGGGGCGAGGTGACGTTTTCTTTCTGTACATTAGGACTCTTTTTTAGCGGTCACCATACGCGTAATGCCACGCACGTTTTGCGAGGAGCAGATCGGCTGATTTTCAATCCACCTGTTTTTTCGCTTGTGATGTTGTCAACGAACACGAGCCACAATGAGTTAGAATGAGTCATTCCATTGCCATCTGAGACACGAATAGGATCGGCAGCAATTGGGGATACCGCTGTCAGAGGCTGTACTCCCGACAGGGGGGGGGGAATACTGTGCCGCAGTATCCACAGAAGTTTGCGGTCGGACGCTGCCGGGCAGGCCACTGACTGATGCAGTTCGGGCATTCAATCCAATATCAGAGACGGGGAGCACGCCAGGCAAGCAGTATCACTCAGCTCACAACGATCTCACCCAACAACTGGAAAGACTCCGTTCCGAGGCGTCTCGGTTCGTTTTAAACTCGCTTTGAAGCCGAATTGGCATCAACAGCCTCACTCTCAGCACGTCACACAAAGTCGACGCCAGGTTTTCTCCACTTCGCCGCGAAAAACACAGGCGCGCCGACTCCTGTCTGGCAGCTGGCCTGATTGACGCCGCGGCGTGCGGTGTTCTATTGGTCGAAACTGGTCGATCCAGGATGGCTGTCGGTCTTTTGCTTGGACCACCGAATTGGCGAATTCACGAACACTATGCGAATTGGCGAGGCATTTGCCAAAGTTAGATCTTGCAACTGGAAGAGGCATGATGACCAGGGCACGTTACGTTTCATCGTTTTGAAATCCCAGTTGTGATATTTTGCAACAAAGCTCGCAAGGAAGACCTTAGGGCCTCACCAATGTAAGGTCCAGCGAATGAGGACTTGTGAATAACAAGCACTTGTTTGTTGGTGGGAATTAAGTAGGAAGTAGCTCTCTATCACCACCGGGAGGATTTTAAACGGCTGCATTTCCACGTGCTCACGGAAAAATAGAATATGGCGAAAAACATGGAAATCAATATGATGCTGACCAATCGTAAAACATAGTTTCATAAAATGTATATCTTAGCTATTTATCATATCTTCGTTATTGCATAGGCAGATACAAGATGTTCGTTGTGGTATGGTGCTATTGCTTCAATTCTATGATGCATTTTTCGTCCACATGTTCGTTCCGTGCGGCGCGAAGCTTAACTGGGGAAATATTTAACCTGAAGCGACTAAGAGGTAGCTAAAGAACCATCATAAAAGCGTGCTTTTCTATCTTCAACTTTTTTTGCTCAATACATTAGGCTAACAATGCTCAGCGGTTTTCTGTGGCTCAATAAACCACGTTTACTCTCGCTTTCGAACAAATTCGGGTCATCTTATCCTAACGGCGTTTGCATAATGCACGAATCGCACTACAAAACGCGGATAAAACGCGGGCGAAGGCCAGTGCGGGTCCCGTGGCGACAATGGCACGTGGCGCGTCGCGTTTTGCTCCCAGCGATTCAGCGCGGCGCAGCGCTGCCGTCTGTCGTAAAGCCGCCCCCCGCCGGCCGTAAACTAAAGCGATGGGAGTCGCCCGCTGGTCGGCGGCAAACCCGACACCGGACCGGCGCCGGCCCCCGAGACGACAAACAGCTGGGCGCCATGCGATCCGCTGTCGCGGCGGCTGTCGGAACAGGCGGCCGACATGTCGGCGCGAAGCGGCGGGTCCGCGGGAGATGTGACGCCAGCTGTTGCCACTGGCGGGAGCCCGCTTGCCGGTTGCGTAGATCGAAGACAGAGAGGGCTTCGAGGCCGCCGTCAGTTGCACTGGCGAATTCGGCCAACACCAGTCCACGCTGACTGGTGTTCGGACGTCGGTCAGCGTCAGTCCATGCTGACCGGCGTTCGGAGTCGGTCAGCGTCAGTCCACGCTGACCGGTGTTGGGAGTCGGTCCAGTGCTGGTCCACGCTGACCGGTGTTGGGAGTCGGTCAGCGCCAGTCTACGCGCGGTATCCGTGTTCGGAGTAGGTCAGCACCGGTGTTCGGAGTCGGGTCAGCGCCGGTCTACGCTGACTTATGTTTCGGAGTCGGTCAGCGCCGGTGCCACGCTGACCGGTGTTTGGAAGTCGGTCAGCGGCAGTCCACGCTGACCGGTGTTTGGAGTAGGTCAGCACCGGTGTTCGGAGTCGGTCAGCGCCGGTCTACGCTGACTGGTGTTCGGAGTCGGTCAGCGCCGGTCCACGCTGACCGGGTGTGCGGAGTCGGTCAGCGCCGGTCCACGCTGACCGGCGTTGTCTGGAGTCGGTCAGCGGCAGTCCACGCTGGACCGGTGCTCGGAGTCGCGGCGAGAGTGAGGCACCGCTCTCTGAGTAAAAGCCTTCGTGGAGACGACGCACAGCAAACTGAAGAGTGCAGCCGTGGCCACTGCTGCTACCCCGGCTGTACGCAGCATCAGCTGTGTCTTGCACTTTTCACTTGATTGTTGACTGCTGTCGGCCAGGATCGCAGTCATGATGTTCTAAAGGGAGGAAGGGCCCTGGGCTCGGCGAGCACGCACAACGCGATGTTTAAAAATTTCTGCGGGAGCCCCTCTCGGTGCAAAGATTCAGGCCAAACGAGAGGCCCCTGGCCCCGGGCCACGGGCCCTCCTGGGCTGCGCCCCTACTTCCCACGCACCTCCAGGTATCCGTTCAGTCCCAGCAGAGTTCGGACAGAGCATCGCCGCACAGCCCGGCCTGGCTCGGCCGGTGACGGCGCGCGCGTCCTCACACCGCCACCGGCCCCCAGACCTCCGAATGCGCGTCACGCCGGGCGCGGCCCTCCCCCATAATCGCCCGGCGTTCGGATGCTGAATGGCGTTCGTGGTCGGCCTGCGCTCTGATTTGGTCGCTCGCCGGTCGGTCGACGCACGCCGCAGACGAGCGGAGCGGCACGAGCGCGCACGGCCGACCTCCCGGCCTCAAACAAGTTAACCAAGGACCGCCCGTCCGCACGGGCGAAGGCGGTTATTTATCACGAGTGGCGCTCGTAAATCGGCACTATCGGCGAACGCTTTTCAGGCAGCCGCTAATTGAGATCGTGAATGTCGGGATAGATGCTGAATGAATCCGCTCATCTATTACCATCGCTATTGTGTTTCCAAGTCCTGTCAGTTAAAAGAACAAAGACTCTCATGTGAACGCTGATTCATTGTGGTATTGAGGCCAACTTATAGAAAACCTGACTGAATAAGGAGTCAACGTGGATCAGGTCATTTGAACTTGAAGAAAGCAACGCTGGAAGCCTTTAAACTTGTTTTTGTCTTGCCCACATGACTATCTGGAGACTTGATATTCTATTATTGATTGATATTGACTAGTGATAAAGATTTTCTTCCAGCGTGGGCCTCATCAGCAAATGCATGATGTCATTATATTTCTAGCGTCAGCCACTGTAATGGACTTAACAATGAAGGATGAAATAATCGTCAGATCTATCGTCATTGAGTGTTAGCATGTACACAAGAACTCGAACAGTCAATTCTTCTGATTCTCCTGCCATCACCAGCCTTACTTAGTTCTGAAAAGGGCTGGATGGTGTTCTATGTAAATCATGTATGCATCACAACCCGAATTTTCTCCATGAAATGGCTGGAGATGGAACAGGAACATTCTGATTGCGAATTTGGCGTTCTACCAAGCTGACTAAGCGGCAAAATCGTTCCCAATAACACCTAACGGTGGCCTGATAATTATTAGGCCGAAAAGTTTATTACATAATACACACCAGCGAGGACATAGTAAAACAGCCAGTGCGTCAGTCGTGCTAATGCCTCGTTTCAATCCTTCCGTAAAATTATGGCTTAGCGTTGTAGAATAAAGCTACATTTCGTTCAAACTGATGGCGCATGCCCTTGTTTTGGGCACAGATTGATGAAGTGATAGTGGCATAAAAGCAAAGTGAAAAGTGAGTAAAAAAGAATTGCACCGCCACGAATTGTCACGATAATCTCGTCAGACCGATTCTGTCTGGCGCATGTGGGCTCGCTGGCTGGTTTATTGATTCCAACCATTATGCTGGAGTTCAACAAGCTATGAAAGGTTTGTTACTGCTCGTCTGGTGCGCCTCAGATTTCGTCTGAAGAACCGCGGAATGTACCGTCAGCGGTCGGCCAGACGGTGCTCCACGGCAAACTTCCGGTGGGGGCTCCACGGCGCAGTATCCCACGCCTGCTTGCCGTACAGCCTCTGACAGTGGCCACCCAAAACGTCGCCGTCTTCGGCCCGCTGCGTCGACCGATGCGGATGCGCCACTCGGTACTAATGTCGCGGCCGCGTTATCTTTCCAGTTCGTAGCCCACCCGAACGTGCAGCAGCTGCTGGCCTCCATCTGGTACGAGGGTCTGCCCGGCTTCCGTCGGAAAAATATGTTCCTGCAGATGATCGAGGTGATTCGAATCGGGATCCTGTTTCCGCTCTTCTCCTTCTGCTACATCACGGCCCCGCACAGTCGGGTGGGCCAGACAATGCGCAAGCCGTTCATCAAGTTCATCTGCCACTCCGCCTCCTACCTGACATTCCTGGGTGAGTGGCAGCGCGCGCCGACCAACGGCTGTTGTTTTCAGGCTCTGGACGTTCTTTCTCTTCCACAGTTTTTGGAGTTTGCTTGAGCGCATCTTTCATAGCGCGAAACGTACCGTTTGTATTTTGCCTGAGCTTTGCACTATTTCGGTACATAGGTTGATGGAAAGACGAAAACGCATTTATACGACTTTCTTTTTTATAAGATCGGCTGCTCGTTGGGACTTGCATATATTATAGATTATAAAGACATTTTTTTCCATTCACGCCGGCGACTTGACGCAATCTAATAATGACAATGCGGCTCTACTCTAGTTTCTGATCTGCATAGTGTATGTGTGTGCCATCCATCAAAAGGATGCAGTTAGCAATCATTGCGTCACGCATCCTTGCGCTCCATTAATGACGC
>NW_023596921.1:18778387-18837366 GCF_011947565.3 Pollicipes pollicipes
AGAGTGGCGCTGCCCCTCATAGTGTCCTGATCCGTCTACCTCACAGCTGGGTATATGTCGGACGTGTCTGGCGTCGACTATGAATCAAACTGAGAAAATATGGCGCGTGAAACATTTTGACGTGCGCGTCCTACCGTAGATACCGCCTCAGAGCTCCGCGCCGACCGACACTGCCGCCCCTCCCCTTCTCCAGCGATGTTGCTGCTGCCGGGCCGCGACCTTTGTGGCAAAGCTGAGAGACGCTGCTGACCCAGCTTGTCACCTTAGCGGCGTTGTGATGACCTGATGACGTTCTGCAACCTGTCCAGCGGAGTTGGGAGGCGCTGCCGGCCGACGCGGCCACCTCAGCGGCGTAGTGATGATCTGCTGACGCTGTGTGCCCTGACCGGCAGAGCTGGGAGGCGCTGCCGGCCGACACGGCCACCTTCACGCCAGACATCACGCCGCTCATCCTGGCCGCCCACCGCGACAATTACGAGATCATCAAGATCCTGATGGACCGCGGCGCCAGCCTGCCCACCCCGCACAGCTGCAGGTACGCCCCGCGTCCGGGTCCGTCCAGCGGTGTTTGATCAGCCCGACAGCCGGCGGCGGCGAGGTGATCACTTGCACGCGATGACCGCCCGGATATCCGGTCCGGGGTCCGTTTGAACCCCGGCGCATTGGCATCGAGTGATGCTGGGTGTGGTCAGGCTGAGGGTCAGGCGCGGGTCGCCTCGCGCGGGCTCTCGGCGGCAATCCTCACCACCCGCCGCGCGATACTTGCGACGGGAGAATGAGGCATAGCACTCCGGTCTCCGAGAGAAGTGCCACATTCAGGCCCAATCGAGCGTGCTAACTTGCTAAAGCGGCGATTTTTCATCGGAACTTTGGCCCTCCCTCGACCCACGTCACAATCAGCACCGGCAAGCTGACTTACAGCGGTCGCTCTCCGGCCGGCGGCGCACGGACGGCGGCCGAGGTTCCGGCGGAGCCCGAGCCGGCCCCGTCATCGTCCGCCGCGCGCCGACGGAGCCCGCCGCTCGGAGACGTATGCAGCTCGTATCTGCGAGCGTGTGTGCTCAGCTGGCAGGCGAATGCTTCGGTTATTCGCCATGACTGCGCGGCCCGTCGTTGGGCGACGGTCGTTTCGAGCGCCGATAGGGCTGTGAGTTTGATGGGTAGTGGTGTGTTGATGTATTTCGCCACGCAAAATGCAGAAATGACTAGGACATACCCTCGAGCTTGGCTGGGAATATTGACGCGCCTGGGTTGCTTTGTTTGTGGGGATAATTACACTGTAGCGGCCGGTGCGGCATTTTAGAAAAGGCGGTGGTCCGCATAGTTCCAGCCTTCATTCGATTTCAAGCCTTCACGTTAAAAAGTTGTTTGGACACATCAGATACTGGACAAAGAAAACGGCAGGGTAATTACCCACGACCTGTGCGGAAAGTCACGAGTTCTAGTGCTGTCGAGTTCTAGCCTGGTTCAAGCCGAATTGAGTTCCTGGCGGTTTTGGGGTTTTGCCTTCCAAGGGCATTTGGTGCGAGTTACTGTGACGCTTGATAATGGCAACACCCGAATGCATTGTGTGGGATCTTGACAAGAATTGGGAGAAAGATGCGAATGCTAGGTACCGACGACAATTACAGTTTGGTGGGTCTCAAATAGCCCTAGCCCTTTCTTTTCCCTTTTCCGCTGCTGGATGAGCCGCCATGTTGGACAGTGCATGCGTCACTTGCATTTTAAACAGCTGTAGGACTTACGCAACACTTGGAAGTAACATAAAGCGCCCTCCGCTCCCTCCTGCTGGAAACATGCCATTTTTACCAAATTGCTGAATGGCCTGCGTGTTTTCTTGATCATGGACCCCTAAAGCCCATGCTTTGATCTGCGGTTTCACGAAACACATTGTAGCGTTCAGAGTGAATCCACCAGACACGCTCCAGTACCGCCGCCATTCTATTATGGACTGCATTTCCTATGGCATTAGGTGACACAAAAACACTATTCGGACCGCGTGCAAGCGACCCGAATAAAATATCTCCATCGAAATATAATATCAAGTTTACACAAAGAGGGCGTATCCGGGGTGCGTGCGCGCCTTTTGACCTCCTGCCTGAATACCAGCTCGGGCTGAGGGCCCGGCATCGCGGCAGCGGTGGCGCGAATCCAGATCGTTCGCCGCGGTGTTGGCGGAAACCAGAGCCCGCGTTCCGGGACCACCAATCCCACAGAGGGTGATAGCAGACCTCTCCGCCGTCTGTTGTTGTTGATACGCCGGCTGGGGTTCCCCGCGGGCCTCGCCCGGGGATAGGGGGACGGGGAGGGGGTGGTGGCGGCGGAGGGAGTGTGCAAAGCGTAACCACTTCAGAGGTTACGGTGTGGGGGCGTCGGGACGCTGCATCGCCCTTAATCCGGCGACGCGTCGACATATGTCGACTCTGTGGTAGATGCAGGGCGAGCAGTCGGCGTCCGGACCAGACGTGTTGAGAGGTGTCGATTCTGTGGCAGATGCAGAGTTGCCTCTGTGGCAGATGTAGGGCCAGCAGTCGGCGTCCGGACCTGACGCGTCGAGAGGTGTCGGCTCTGTGGCAGATGTAGGGCGAGCGCTCGGCGCCTGGATCAGACACGCCGAGAGGTATCGGCTTTGTGGAAGATGCAGAGTTGCCTCTGTGGCAGATGCAGGGCGAGCGGTCGGCGTCCGGACCAGACGCGTCGAGAGGTGTCGGTTCTGCGGCAGATACAGAGCGGGCGGTCGGCGTCTGGACCAGACGCTTCAGCGACTGTCGACGCAATGCTTCATCGGCGTCCAATTAAACCATACGCATCTTTTGAATGTGTAAATATGCTTTGCACTGAGTCCTCATCGCGGCAATAGACTAGCATTTTGCAACATTCAGTGCCATGTGCAATAGAAAAGCCAATCAAAAACGTGGGTCAAATCTGGTGATAGTGGGGACAGCTTACATGTAGAGTAGCAGATAATGCATCATTTCAAACTTTTGTTCAGCCTAGAAGATACATGTAGCTCGATACGACAGTGCCGGAGAGCGACAACGTTCGATGTGATGTTCTCTCGTAGCCCATCTGAATGATTCCGCAGACTTTGATCTGAGTAGTTTACGGGGTTCAATATGTTGCCTTTGCTTAATCTGAAAGTTTGGCTGTTGGATGGCTAGATTTCCCTTTCCCGGCGGCATCAGCTTCCGCAGCGGACAGGGAACTGAACTACGCTCAAAACTGGAATCTTGCAGCGGCAGCTCGTAAATACTTGATGAGCTTCGAGTTTTTGGGACGATCGGACTAAACGATGGTGCATTAGCTCATGATCATCTGGCCTTCTCCGAAATAAATGAATCTCGCTATGCTAATCTGAAGCACTAAAACTTAGGAGACAGCCGTTTACTAAATCGAGTTAAATTAATAACTTAATTTGAACCAACGTAAGTAACAATGTACTAATGCTAGGTACTCTTAAAATCATTTTTCGAATATACATGCCGCCTTTCACACGCATGGTTCCGACCTCCTTATTCTCAAACAAACAAAAAACAGCACATCTTTTAAAAATCGACATTTTGCCTCAGCTGGTTCATGGAAAATACTTCTGTAAGTATGCGCTGGGTTTACCGCTGAAGATGGGTGCCGCTTGCGACCCTCCCCCCCCCCCCCCCCCCCCCCCAAGCGCGCGGACGTGCAACAAACAAGGCCAAGCGAGGTATTAATGACGCCGGAATCCTCTGGGATGCCAACGCTGAACGGTACAGAGACCACGTGCCACGGGGAGCGGGCCACTTTTCAACACCGAGGGAGTAGTTGGCAAAGATAACCGCCCTCCTGCACCGGCATCCTCCCTCGATTGAGTTGGGCACCATTCGTGCTAGCACACATCGGTTGAAAGTCGTGTATGAACCAACTACTAGGCTGTACTAGACTAGGCAACTACTAAACTACTAGGCTGCTCTTGCAAGTCACGGGGTGCGAGCGTTGCTGCGTTATGAAGGCGGTGATGACGTGTTTTGAAATAGCGTCCGACGCATCCGGTGTGAATTGACGGTAACGAAAGGCGCATGGTGATATGTCAACTTGCGCGCTGCGCAGATTGGCTTATGTGATGTCGCAATAATTACGCTTCCTTTCCGTGCCTTACGTTGTTCCAGAAAAGCACCGCGTGTAGGTCACTGAGAAGTATTTTGGGGAAGTTGCAATGGGAATTCTCGTCGGAGATGTGGTGCCGTCTTCGCGATTAGACATTTTGCTGCAATTCATCTCGTACCAGTTTGTCATTTTATGAGACCACAAGGAGGATGATCCGCTAGGGGACTCTGAGATGCTTTTCAAAGTTCAAATACTTCTCAGCGTGCCCAGAACGACACTTTGAGAATCTTTTTAAACTTCGGCGACTTTTCGGCGTGCTTGCACCAGTGAAACGCAATGCTTTTAAAACAATTTTGTATTTTTATGCGCTGGTTTGACGAAAAGTACGATTTCCACGCACGCTAATCACTTCACTTAAAAATTTGGTGAAAGCTCAATGCAATGCTATGACGCAAGTTCGTCGAAGTGAAATAGCGTACATGGGAATAAGTAGCCATGATTTTTAGCGTACTGGAACAACACGGCACACTGTATTCAAGTAATTGCATCGAAATGAACCAGCGCAGTTTGAAATTGGAACCTATATATTTTTTGCGCTCTAGAACAGTTTAGAACGCCATCACTCTGTGCCTACCAAATGCTTGCACGTGGCCGTTGTGTTTAGTTTGCGACCGCCTGCTCTGAAAAACATTTGGTGGTGGTTACGTGGTAAACAATAAGGGGCTGTATAATTTCACAAAACAGTCTATTTTACACTGAAGCTCGCAGCAATCTTGAAAGCCTGAAATGATGAATGGACGTTTTGCGTTGCTTCAAACCCTGATGCGTGCTAGTGTTTTGTAAACATGGCGTGTCAGGTTCATTGACAACGGTGACTGTCATTCATTGCAATTCAAATTGTGGCATGTGAGTAATAAATATATTACGAATATATGATGCTCAAATGTGGAAAAAATTACCGTTAGCTATTATGTTCAAGATGCGCACACAGATACCGCAAGAACATCGGGGTCAGAAGACCAGGTCAACACCAGCTTCTTAAACGTGTAACGCCTGTTGTTAACAATGAGAACTTAAGAACAAATGCATACCATCATCGGATATCGTGAGCTTGTCAACTTGAAAACTGGAAGACAATAGAGACCCTGCTGTGCGTTAAGAGGACCATTTAAACGTCGGAGTTTTTCTCTGTGTCAAGTCATTTAAGTCTCTGCGGTGAGACAGATTTTGTGAGAGCTTGAGGGGACGTTTGTCTTCGTAATATTTGTTTTCATTTTTAGCACCAAGGCAAGTTGTCTTGCATGAGAACATTTGAAATATTTTCCTTCTAGTTGATAAATCATGGAGATAATGGAGCATTTCGAGCGAGATAATTTTCGTAAAAAGTGAAAACTTGCAAAAAGCGCCCGAGGCTAAAACCCCGCGACCCTTAAGACCCTTAAGACTCTCAAATGAGCCTCTCGGCAGTTATCACATCGACGGCTGCGTAGTGTCCAATCGCCTCGAGAGTTTCGCCTGTTTTTAAGTATGCCGAGTGTACACTGGCATCCGCGCGAAATTTAAACGGCCGATGGGAAGTGTTTCCTTAAAACGCACCCCGTGAAAGTGAGGACGGCCCGCCCACTTTCTTTGATTTAGTCTCGGCAGTTTCTGTGAAGATGTTTGAAGAGCGCATGAGACCATGTTCAACTTAAATTAGTACAGATTTTGCTTACGCGAGGAGCTTTGATGTTTTGTGACATCCACAGCTCGTCCGTATCGGCTGCTAGTCTCTTGAGCTGTGTTCGCGATGTTCGTATAAACGAGAAAGGCCTTGAGCTCCTGTTTTCGATATAACAAGTTCTTCTGCTGATAATACCCACTTTCAATACACAAAATTTATTGAAATAATGGCATTATCAAACAATCAGAAGGATCAGGGATCTTTGGTAATAGTAGCCTCTTGGGTACGCCCCCGTTACCAAATTTATGGCACGCATTAACATAAAAGTAACTAAATGTATGGTTAAAAATTAATGGTAGACAAGTAATATACAAGCATTGAAAATGCGCAATGTTAGGTTTGCGATACGCAACCCCTGGGAGCGTAAATCGCGGTTTCAGTTATTTAAGTTAAGTTGTGCTCTTCACGAACCGTGAGAGAATGCTCAACGTTTCAGGGCAGTGCTAGGACCACGAGTGCCCATGAGTATTGCCTTGTGAAACGACGAACATTCTTTCAGTATGTTCTAATGATTGTTTGATGTTGTCGATTACTCACAACCTCCCGGTGTAATGCAGGTCAGTTTATTTCGGAACATGAACTCACAATTCTCACTATCCTTAACCAATGCGGTTTTGATAGAAACTTTATGCATGGCGGTGAATAATTATCAGGTAGTTCCGAGCAAAATGAATCATCTGCAGCTGTTGATGCTCTTTCTTCCCTATCAGAAGGCGTTGCACGACTGCTTGCTCAGAAAATAACTAAGATTAAAACAGCATTTTTGGTGAATGGCAATGAAATTGAGAGATGAAGAGACGTCGAATCGATGCGACCCAAACTTCCGTGCCCGCTGGCTGCATTATTCGTCGCCTGTGCATTTTGTCACGATGACTAGAGCTTGCGAAACAAACGCTGCAAAGCAAAGATATGTGAGGAAAGGGGTCTCCCTGGAGTAATTGAGGCAGTTGTTATCCATCATCACTCGCCGATTATCCTCCCATAGCGCCTACCTTTCTTCATCAGAGCTTGACCTTGTGTTTAGTCCCTAGTGGACTTCATCGCTGGATGCACATCTCCATTCTTTGACCTCTGGGAACATCCTCGCTCGTCCCATCCTGATGCTGCACCGCTGCTACACCGCTCTCCGGGAATGCCAAGATCAGGCTGATGCGGCTCCAGTCGCCGCATCGGGAGTATCCGACGGGCCGACAGCGCCGCTCGGTCATTTACAACCCCTCTGAGAGCGCGACTCATCCATCGCACGTGCCTCTGTGCACCACGCTCGATCCATCACGCCGCGGCTGGAAGCCGTGCACGGCGCGCTTGTTAAATATTTATCACCGCTTTTGGATGCAGCGCGGTGGTCGCGCGTTTTATGCCGCCGTAATGAGCCATGGCGGCTAATGGTGGCGCTCGCCGCCGGCGGATGCGGGAAAATGGAGCTGCCGCGTCTCTGTCGCTCCCAGTGCTCCCTGCCAGGTCTGGCCCATAATCCCAGCGGCCTCCGGCGCCGCCGCCGGCGGGTCATCTCGACCCCCACCCCCCGCGCGCAAGGGGGGGGGATGGCCGCCGGACGCGGCTCGTTCAGGACCGTGTCGGTGCCCGCAGCGATTGGTCCGATGACGGTCTTAGTTGCCGCTATTGGGACCGGGGTGTGATTTGGCGCCGTGGGATTGGAGAGTCTCAGAGGCGGCGCTGGTGTGCTGCTGGTGCCAAGGATGCATCGGTCGACCCGAGCTCGCGGGGGCTGACACTGGTGTTCACAGTAGCCATTCATCAGGTGGCAGAACAGTAAGAATTTGCCACCCGTTCTGCGTTTGGGATTCTGCTTTTTGTGTGTCCCTTTGTCGCTAAAAGATTCGCTGATATCGTGTGAGAATGGAGGCACGGGTAATATCGGCGCCTTGGTCGTGATTGAGCCCGCCATAACCCCGACATTCCGGTGCTCCTCGGTGTGTTTATTACATTGTGAGTTTAGTTGCGAATAGCAAAATTGAAGCCGCTTCGTCAATGCCACGCTAGCAGTTGTTTTGCCCACTAGTATCAATAAGACGCTGTATACGGTACGGGACGAGCGAGAGGTAACCGAAGTGTCAGAGCCATCATTAGTTAGTTAGCCGGCAGGGTGAATCTTATTTGGAGAGTGGAAAGATTTTCGGCTTCAAAGGCCCGGCGTGGTCGCCAGGCTTTCTAGAAAAGTAGCATGGTAACAACCCGCATGCGACGGAATCCTTTTTCATGAGCATCTCACAATCTCCGAACAAGAGGTTGAATGCTTCTAGTGCCAAGATGAGATCTTTAATGGAAACTTTTTTCCATTCGCATGGAGATACCATTGAAGCATTTACGGTTCCATCATCAAGTAGCGCAATTATGTTAAATGTGTGCGTGATACGTTTTACGGTATTTAGATAAGAAAGCTGAATGATCGGACGGGATTTCCCAGAAAGCTTGCGAAATGTAGCTTCGCATTTGATTAAAAGGAATGCTTCATATTTGAAGATACTGATACAAGCATCAGACGTGATGAAATGTCATCTACAGTTGTTGGCATACTTTTAATTGGACAAGACTGCTCTAGACAACGTAATGCTTTTGTTTAATAAATATGCCCCCAATATGTTATTGATAACCTTATCGTACCTTGCACAACACTGAATGAGAGCCGATGGGCGGCCTTAATATCTGGAAATCGTGCTTACGAACGCCAGATATGAACGACCCAACAATTATATTTTGCTTAGCCTAGATCGCCGCATGGCTAATGGAAGGACAGAACTTAAATGACAGTATGGCGTCATGGATGCCTGAGTAACCTTGAAAAAGCCTCTCCGAAGTAGCCTGCACATCTTTGCCGTCGCGTAGCTCAGAAACTAGAGGGGTTTAGGTCTTCAGAAGGACAGGGCCTCACACTGCACTGAACAATCGTTAAGATGGCTGTTTCAGTTAAAAACCCGGTGGTAATGTAGAGTTCTCCCTTTGGCACGAAAGATGTGTAATTCTCTAATCACAAATGTTGACATTTTTCCGAAATCTTCTCCCGAAATGTGGACATTTTGTATCATAACCATGATGGGACTGCGCGTGGAATGACGGGCTATTCTGGAACTTAATTTTTCTTTTAAAATATCGTTTGGAAACTAAGACCCTTTTTTCATAATGAGCTCGTTATGTGACTTTTATATGCACAATGTTCCTCGCAAATGCACTTGACAACTTACTTAATTTGGTGGGTTAACCTATGGGTGAATTTATTTGTGCCAAATTTCGAGGCTCCGAGGTGTAAAAAAGGCTAAACAAGCTAAAAACCCAGAATTGTGTGAAATGCAGTGTCCCTAGACCTCCCTACGCAACCACCGTGAACCTAGATACTTTCCCTAGAAACAAGGTCAATTGTACGCACTGAAGAGCAGTTATCCTGTTTGACGCTTCAAAAGGCCGAGGTGACCGAAGAAGTACGAAATTGCTGTCATTTTAACATTCAAATGAGCGCCAATTATTACGCTAGGCGGTATGTTTCTGAAAACGAAATGTTGGCCAGACTCATTTTGGGTCAGTGGCCGAATCTGACCTTTAAAAGTTCATGAAACGTGTCTGTTGCGGTGTCTGTCATTCTTAAATTCGAAATAAGCACCACAAAGTTCCCCATAAAGCAAACTCCCAAGTAAAAGGGTAGTTAGGTTTTGACCTCGGTCTGAGCTTCATAGCTGGCCTTAGGCCAATGGAATGTGTTGTAACGCTAAAGTAAGTTCATGGATTGCCCAATATGTCATTTCATAGGTGTGTGTCTTCTTCTAGCACTCCGCTGTCGCATCAGACTGGACGATTCCCTAGGCATGACCTTCGCTGGTAGCAAGGCTTGACTTTGACCTGTCGTAGGTCAACGACCTTACAAGGTACATCCAAATTTGTGTTCCAAAATATTTTATGTTTAATTGCCTGCAGCTATGCAAAGTTTGACGTACCACAGGCGTACCACAGCACGAGCACGCGTTAAGATCTCGTATTGTGCTCAGATCAGCCAGCATCACTACATGGCTGACACTTGTAAAAATGTGTCGGGCAATCGTTGAAATACATTACGAAAACGCTCCAGGCGTTCATCAATGCTCACGGTCACGAGTGACTCCCGACCTTTCACACAGCTTCCAAACGTGCTAGTTTGTAAATCAGCGTGCAAATGCTACGTCGGCAAAGGTCTCCCACTAAACCATCATTGAGTTCAGATTTCGCGCTGCACTCGTTTCAAATTTACCTGACGTCTTGTCGGTCAATCGCCATCATGTCGATCATACAGATACCGGAGTTCATTGATCTTCGTACCTTTGGGAACCTACGCATTGTTTTTTGAATGTTTTGGATGCCCATCGTTTTGAGGCGTTTAGGACAGTTACAGTTACAGTTATTTTATTCAAGGCGCATCCACGTGGTGGTTGTTCTGCGCCTAGTCGTACAAGGAAAAAGAACCCATACACACAGTATAGAGATACGTCATACGCATAGATACACAGTTACAGTGAATGAAACAGCGACTTAAAAGTCAAGAATGCCAGGCGCGGGGGGTGCGGACGGCCGCCGTAGGCAACCAACTCCACGCGGGAGGCAGAGACTCGCTATTGGAGTATTGGTAGCTTATCTTTTTGAATCATCGATCGGACATGCCGCCGGTGGGTCTGACCTGGCCACTCTACCGGAGCAAACCGATGAATTGTCACTGATTGACGGCTTTGAAACGTAGACAGAACCCAAAAAACAAAGATATTGGATGCGGGCTACTGTTCAAAGTGAACTTGACTTCACGCTGGTGTAGTTTGTCTCGCGCAATACCTTCGGTTAACTCAGTTGTTGAATACCTTAAATTTCATATGGTACAGCTGTTAAAGGACAACACTTTGTGATGCGGGAGCATGCAAGAGGCTGTGATAAGCGGCTGCAAAGTGTTAAGTTTTTATACAGCATGACAGCCGGGTCAGGCCTCTTAAGTTAACACACTGCTTGGGGGCAGCTAGTTCAGTCTGCACTTCCGCTCATAAAAAACATACCAATGCGTTTCCTGTCGAGACGAGAACGTTGAGTGGAATGGAAAATGTTTCCGGCGTTGCCATGACAACGCGATTGCCCTACCGGCTGCCGAATATTAACAGGTTCATAGAGCGCACTCGAAATGATTTACACGACCCTCTTGTTTTGAAAGTGTCACAGCCCTTGGGTCTGTGTCTTCACCGTCAGTTTGATAATCCGATCTCACCTTCTGTTGTGAGAACATAGCTTGTTGGTGCCGAATGTTCCATCAGTGGACGGAGTATTTAGAAATCTCAGTGTTTGAAAGCATCGGTAATTACGTGTTAAAAATTGTCTGGCAACAGCTTACATTTTTAACAAGAACAGCCTAAATTATCCTTAAAATTGCACGGATTTGTTCGTTATAGTTTTCTGACGTGCGATATAGCTTTCAGAGCTCATGCAAAACTTAAGTTTGCGTCCGGCACTCAATACCGATCGCATCTGCAACTTATGATCTTCTGGAGGCAATGTGTCGTCGTCGATGACACCATTTATGGAGATTTATTGGTGGACGCGTCCAACGCGAGCGGCTGGACCATGATTTACTCGGGGAGATGTGCCTGGGCATTAAAGGCAGCATCGCCCCTGAGTACAGACAAGCAGGCTAGTTTGCATGGGGCCCAAAACACCATTTAATCTCAAATGGCCCGACAGTGAACCAACAACAAAGAAGGCATGTAAATCCAGCGCGCCCCGTAGCGGGCTATTTTCATCATGCCTCCTGGTTTTTATTGCACGTCGTTTGTTTATTCCGCTACGTTACAGCCCACTATAAGGCTTTTTATTTATATAACGCGGGAGGACACAAAACAACGCTTCTGTATGATGCCGGTCGGCTAAGTGAGGCAATCGTGAGTAGATAACGCACACAAGATGGCAAGGAATCGCTGTCAATGATGCAAAAGTTGAATAAAACAACCTGGCTATTTGGCTGATGCCTGAGACTGATGGCCTGCAGCTCCATTATTTGCCGTTTGAGGTCCTCTAAGGCCGCTTACGTTCCATTCGATGGATCGAATTTCACTAACGCCGTGTCATTTGACGTGCGGCATGTGCTAGGCGTGGCTGCTGCGTTGACGTTCGTGCCTGGTTCCCAGGCCCAGCTACCACCGTTCTATTTGACGCACTGGGCCCACTCAGGCTGCCCAAAACCGATTTCCGCGGTATTGCGAGCAAACGAAAGGTTGATCAGGGAATAAGATCCGGATCTTATAGGAGCACTCGATGAATTTGGGATGTTCTAGAATGGACAGCCATCTCCTGAAAATTTTTATTGGCTCACGTCCTTCAAATTGTTGGTGACGACAGCATACACACCCACAGAGGCAGCCTGCTCCGGATACCCCGCACCTAGAGGAGCAACCAATGTGTGTTCTGCATCCAACCATCTCTAGCATCAGCTCCATCTTTCGGACACACTCATAAACCTACTTTGAGCCATATGGCTCAAAGCAGGTTTAGACCTCTTCCTTTGATACCCGGCGGCGATCACAATCCAATGTCAACAGAGAGAAACAGGTGTATGTGGTGTTACCAGGTTTGATCCGTATTTTAGCTCGCTTAAGTGTATCGTAACGCTCTCCTAGTTATGGGAAACGACTCCCAGGCAGGCACTGTATTTTAACCAATCCGCTCTTGGTTGGGTGATACTGGAAGATATGAAACGAGGTCAGATGCGTGGGACGCCACGCACCCTGCGTGACAAGTGCTGCTGCAGGGAGTGTATCATGCTGCATCTCTTTCAAGGGTGTGGCAGCAGCGGACTACCTGACTTCATCCCACGACAGGCGCGGCACTGCGGGCCACCTGACTTACCAGGGCCCCTCTGCTCGCCAGGTGCGGCTGCGAGGAATGTATGACGTCACACGGGGAGGACTCGCTGCGTCACAGCCGCTCGCGCATCAACTCGTATCGGGCACTGGCCAGTCCGTCGCTGATTGCGCTCAGCAGCAAGGACCCGATCCTGCAGGCGTTCGAGCTGAGCTGGGAACTGCGGCGGCTGAGCGTGCTGGAGCACGAGTTCAAGACCGACTACCAGGTCAGTCAGTGTCCGGGTCAGGTCAGGATCCTTTATCAGGGCATTCAATGTCCGGGTCAGGTCAGGATCTGCTGGCAGGCCAGCCAGTGTCCAGGTCAGGTTAGGATCCACTACCAGGTCAGGATCCACCATCAGGTCAGTCAGTGTCCAGGTCAATCCAAGACCGAGCAGGTCAGAGAGGCGCCGCCACGTCACCAACTACTTCCTGCGCCGACCGATGGCGCGTGACGTCGTTCCTCGCGGTGGCACCACCAGCGTGTTTCGCCGATTCATGACGTCAATTCCTGCGGGACCACTGCGTTGTAGTACGACCCGGTCGCAGAGTAGGCGGTGCAAGTGGCGGAAACAATCCAGGTTGGGCAGTTTACCATCCCCTAATGACATTGGGACCACACGGCGGCCATCACACGTGCGGTTTTCCTGTCACCTCTAGAGCCGAGGTCATTGTGGCGACCCGGTAGGAGTACCGGATAGGAGCAGCCGACCCGCAACAGACGCCTGAGACGGCGGCTGCATGACCAGACTGGCTGTCGCCAGTTCTGGACAGTGTCGCATGGCCACCGATTTGCCGGCGTCATGCGGATTTCTCGGCTGAACAATCTGGGCAACCGGTGAACACAGCTGTAAAGATACGGCCAGACGGCGACCTAAGAAAGAAAGGTCAAGGACTATGGCCGGTCTGGCTATCATCACTGCACTAACTGCCAGCGGCAAGGCTGTCATTTAAGTGTCTTCATGTGGGAAATTTGTCCCGACGTCCACGATACGGCCGACTAAATGCCATAGTCTGGCTGTCCTGGCCGGTGGGCTTTCTGGCACAACATATTTATCGTCGCTCACAATCCATTAGCCTTAAAACAAGCCGTCCCTGCTATCTTTTTGAGTGATGTTGCGAGAGCTCTGCGTAATAAGTTGCATGAAGTGCTGCGCTTTGTCGGGGGTTAGTGTTAAACTAATTTGCAATATATCACCCGGCTTATAACGAGGATCTATCGCAGCCGTACAAGGGTGTTGAAATATTTCCTCCCGAATTTAAGTGTTTCAGTGCTTGTTTTTTTCCACCTGAAACAGTAGATGCCAACAAGCGCTTTGTTGGATTGTGCATTACAAAAAAGGATGTTGCCAATAAATAACCAATCCGTTACATTTTAGTGACATGATACAAGGTGTACACACACACACACACACACACATATATATATATATATATATATATATATATATATATATATATATATATATGTGTGTGTGTGTGTGTGTGTGTGTGTGTGTGTGTGTGTGTGTGAATGTATGCATGTATGTATGTATTCTATTTTACCAATTTTATCAAACTAGTACTCACAGAAAAATAACAGCTAATATATATATATATATATATATATATATATATATATATATATATATATATATACATATATATATATATATATATATATATATATATATATATATATATATATGATACATAATCTACATCTATCCCCAAATCCATGGCTGATACTTCATACAGCACATTCTGTGGGGCCTATGTGCGCCCGCGCTTTTCCCTTTCTAACAAGTGACTTTGGGTTTCGTGATTGGGGGTTTCACTAGACCTATATAAATGTTTCTCGACGTGTGGGCATGCCTCACGATCTGCTTTGACGACCTCATCGTGGCTCATATGCGCGATTCAGACATGAGAACCAGTATGAACTGACTCCCCATTATGGTGTTGACGAGGCGGCTCTCTCTTTGCCGCTACAGCTCGTTTGCTTACAGAAGACCTCGCTCTGGCGAACAAAATGGCTTCCTGCGAAGCTCGGCAGCTCGTTAGCCTGATGTGTTACCCGGCCGCGCTAGCCGGCTGGAGAGGCGCCCAGGCTCGACCAGCGCCGCTTCGGGTTGTTGGACCCGCCGTAAATTAGCTGTGTGCGGACCGCAGGGCGGTGGGGTAAGACGCTGAATGCCATTTGAGCCAGCTGATTAAGCAAGAGCCTGGTCAGTGCGTTATATGCCGCCTGCTGCCGTCGGCTGTCCGGTAATCTGTTGAAGTTCGCCGGGCTTCAACAACGGCCACCTGCGTAATTGCAGATAGTTCTCAGAAATGGGTTTAAATTTAGCTCAACTTGCAGGAAAGTGATTTTCGGAATTGTGTGGCTTTAATGAGACTTGCTTTGCCTTTGTTAAGTGGATCTTGCTTTTAACGAACGTCGCGTCGGGTAGGACCTTCGCGTGAAATGTAGTTACAAATGATAGGCACTCTAAATGTGGAAGTTTTACACAAGCATGGTGTACCGAAACTGAAGTTTGCGTAGTAGAGCTAACGTCGGACGTCGGAAATATGTTCTGGTCTCACCCTCTTATTGTGATCACCCAAACGAACCCCCTTGATTTTCTGAAGGTTTGAACGGGGATCTCGTGTTAAGAATTGCTGTTGTCGGCACTTGTTTGTAAAATCGAACTGCTTCCGCAACTGGGCTTTTGCCTGTGGACTGTTAATGCTCTAAATTAAAAAAACAAACAAACGAGAAAGCAACCAGCGCTTCTCCCCAAATATCCACATGCGTCCATGGAACGCTTCCTCGATACCTCAATGCCTTCTGCTGTTCACATAAGCGGAGCCTTATGCAGTTGCTTGAAGCACAGTCGATTACATTGCCCAAAACATGTAATCTTTGCCTGTTTTCTTGCGTTTTCTTTAAGCAACTTATTGTGATTTTGTTCCACACATCGAAGGGCTTAGACAAACACTGGAGGATGGGGTCAGGGTAGTTCTAGAGGGCCGCAAGTGTCGAGCCCCCGCTAAAGGGCCACATATCTCAGGTCGCCGCTCACCGCCTGCCTCGCGCCTCAGGAGCTGCGGAAACGCTGTCAGGACTTCGCCACGGCGCTGCTGGACCACACGCGCAGCTCGTACGAGCTGGAGGTGCTGCTCAACCACGACCCCAGCGGGCCGGCCTTCGAGCACGGCGAGCGCATGCACCTCAGCCGGCTCAAGTTGGCCATCAAGTATAAACAGAAGAAGGTGAGTCGGCCGGGTGTCGGGCGTCTCGGCGGCCGGGTGCTGCGCTTTCCGTGTAGTGGTCTGGGTGGTGATGGCGCGGAAATATAGTTGTCTGGATGGTGATGGCGCGGAAATGCAGTGGTCTGGGTGGTGATGGCGCCGGAATGTGGCGGTCTGGGGGGTGACGGCGCGGAAATATAGTGGTCTAGGTGGTGATGGCGCGGGAACGTGGGGGGAGGGTTGGCGTAGAAATGTAGTGGTCTGGGTGGTGATGGCGCGGAAATATAGTGGTCTGGATGGTGATGGCGCGGAAATATAATGGCCTGGGTGGTGATGGCGCGAAAATGAAGGTGCCGCACTGGCGCGGCCATGCTGCGTGGCTGCTGCGGGATGGATTTGAGATACGCTGCTATCACGGTCTGGCGGGGGCTGTGATAGCGGCCATCTATGCCGGCCTCGCCACGCAGCCAGTCTCGCCCGCTGGTGCGTGAGTTCTCTTTCACGTTCGATTGCCCCACACATTCAGCGACAGGATGGCGGTAGTGCCGTGTTTAAGCTACGCATCTAGGGAACTGGAGGTTTAAGGGATGACTTTCCGCGGTGCCCACCCTTCCTGTCGTAGTGAACGACAGGCGACGCCATACAGTCTCACCACCAGAGTGCGCCGCAAAGGTCCATGACATACTCACCCAGGGGTGCTGCCATAATTTGTGACGAGAGTATACCACGGCTGAGGACGACGGGGAGGCGCTAGGCTTTTAGGGCAGAGTTTTAAGCCCAGTCACATGACCTTCGTATTCCGAACAGATGCAAGATGAATGATTCTTGAATGAAATGATCCTTAAAGCCCGCCTTGCTCCACACAGCACCGATGTGAACAAAAATGGGGCAGTCGCCATTCGAGGCCTTCAACCGATGCACATTGCTGATTGCCAGACCTAGTATTTTCCTAGAAGTTCGGTGAACTTACGGCATGGGCTGAAGAAATGGCTATAAAGGGTCCCGCTTAACATAACAAACTTATTCTTAGTTTGGTAAATGTTGTTTACCTATTGCATGCTAATGGAATTGCATTAAAACAATGTTGTTGTTGTCAGAGTGCTAAGTTTATGCGTAGACTTTATAGAACCATTTTCAGAACTTTTTAAAATTTTCAGTAGATTAATTCGTCGTGAAAACGGCTAAAAACGAATGCAGTGTTGGGGTGAAAAGCGGCGCTCGATTCTGACGAACGTAGGTGGGAAAGGGGGAGGTGGACTGAAGCTCCACGAACTTTCGCCTTGGCTGCGCCTCTGAAAACATCACACGGAATCTGGGAGTGGTTTCTTAGTCTTTCCGTCTTGCTAAGCGAAGGCCTTCAAGAACCGTGCGCAGCACATGACGTCTGATTGAACCCTATATGTATTTTGCCAGGGGAAAATATCCCCGGCGTCGATGACAAAGCATCGCGATGCTTTCACTCTGCGCACTGAGACCAGGCAACTGAGGACGGGCTGATCGCCAAAGTTATTGCCCACAAAATTTGCGGTTCGGAGCTATCCCGGGGGCACTAGACGTTGCACGGCGTTGCCAGGGGAACTGATTGAAGTCCTAACTTGTCTGAAGGCCATCGGGTCAGGGATCGAAGCAGTCGGCCATCCATGACCGCCGTGGCAGGATCGTACTCGTTCAGCCAGAATCCACGCTGTGAGGTGCTAGATAAATGAAAAGGATGTCAAACAGACCATAGGACGCCCCTTGCTCCCGTTCATGATGCTCAACTGTACGCTGCTAGAAAATGTGGACCCGTAAAAACTACATTGATGGAATTCAAGCAATGTGCAATTCGTGTTTTGGGGGCATCGCGTACGCATTATAAGAGCATATCTTTCCCTTGAGGTTCATCAAGCCTCACCAACATTCATGACGGCTCGCCATCACATGCCTGGGTCCGACCACTCGTCATGGCGCCCTTCGCTCGGCGGAGTCTGCAGATGCCCTCCACTCCCAAGTGCCCGCCAGGTTGGCCCGCGCCGCGGGTTCTGCAAGGTCCTCGCTCGTTCGCCGTCCACGACAGACAATCAATGGCGTGGGATTGATGGTGTCGAGCCGGCAATTGAATGCGGCCACCGGGGCGGATCTCAGATTAGTCCTCTCGGACCGGACAAATGGCCGGCTGCCCGAGCCAAATGACGCCGCGATTCCGGGTGCCGATCAATTATTTCGCGGCGGCAGATGACGTCGCCGTCTGTGATTGTTCATACGGTCTGGCGCCGCGACCAGCAGAAGCAGGCTGCCAGCGGCTGGCGGCACGGCGCCACTCGGGGGGGGGGGGGGGGGCGGGGAGACAGCAGCGATGGTCGCGTCGTGGGTCATGAAATCTTCATCAACTGGAGAGAAGCGGGGGTTGTTTTTTATGTTGCGAAAATTGCAAAAGTCACATTGAGATTTTAGGGCTTGGGGACAGCTCCAGCCAGCGACAGCTCAGGGGGCGAGGTGACGTTTTCTTTCTGTACATTAGGACTCTTTTTTAGCGGTCACCATACGCGTAATGCCACGCACGTTTTGCGAGGAGCAGATCAGCTGATTTTCAATCCACCTGTTTTTTCGCTTGTGATGTTGTCAACGAACACGAGCCACAATGAGTTAGAATGAGTCATTCCATTGCCATCTTAGACACGAATAGGATCGGCAGCAATTGGGGATACCGCTGTCAGAGGCTGTACTCCCGACAGGGGGGGGGGGAATACTGTGCCGCAGTATCCACAGAAGTTTGCGGTCGGACGCTGCCGGGCAGGCCACTGACTGATGCAGTTCGGGCATTCAATCCAATATCAGAAACGGGGAGCACGCCAGGCAAGCAGTATCACTCAGCTCACAACGATCTCACCCAACAACTGGAAAGACTCCGTTCCGAGGCGTCTCGGTTCGTTTTAAACTCGCTTTGAAGCCGAATTGGCATCAACAGCCTCACTCTCAGCACGTCACACAAAGTCGACGCCAGGTTTTCTCCACTTCGCCGCGAAAAACACAGGCGCGCCGACTCCTGTCTGGCAGCTGGCCTGATTGACGCCGCGGCGTGCGGTGTTCTATTGGTCGAAACTGGTCGATCCAGGATGGCTGTCGGTCTTTCGCTTGGACCACCGAATTGGCGAATTCACGAACACTATGCGAATTGGCGAGGCATTTGCCAAAGTTAGATCTTGCAACTGGAAGAGGCATGATGACCAGGGCACGTTATGTTTCATCGTTTTGAAATCCCAGTTGTGATATTTTGCAACAAAGCTCGCAAGGAAGACCTTAGGGCCTCACCAATGTAAGGTCCAGCGAATGAGGACTTGTGAATAACAAGCACTTGTTTGTTGGTGGGAATTAAGTAGGAAGTAGCTCTCTATCACCACCGGGAGGATTTTAAACGGCTGCATTTCCACGTGCTCACGGAAAAATAGAATATGGCGAAAAACATGGAAATCAATATGATGCTGACCAATCGTAAAACATAGTTTCATAAAATGTATATCTTAGCTATTTATCATATCTTCGTTATTGCATAGGCAGATACAAGATGTTCGTTGTGGTATGGTGCTATTGCTTCAATTCTATGATGCATTTTTCGTCACATGTTCGTCCGTGTGGCGCGAAGCTTAACTGGGGAAATCTTAACCTGAAGCGACTAAGAGGTAGCTAAAGAACCATCATAAAAGCGTGCTTTTCTATCTTCAACTTTTTTTGCTCAATACATTAGGCTAACAATGCTCAGCGGTTTTCTGTGGCTCAATAAACCACGTTTACTCTCGCTTTCGAACAAATTCGGGTCATCTTATCCTAACGGCGTTTGCATAATGCACGAATCGCACTACAAAACGCGGATAAAACGCGGCGAAGGCCAGTGCGGGTCCCGTGGCGACAATGGCACGTGGCGCGTCGCGTTTTCCCCAGCGATTCAGCGCGGCGCAGCGCTGCCGTCTGTCGTAAAGCCGCCCCCCGCCGGCCGTAAACTAAAGCGATGGGAGTCGCCCGCTGGTCGGCGGCAAACCCGACACCGGACCGGCGCCGGCCTCCGAGACGACAAACAGCTGGCGCCATGCGATCCGCTGTCGCGGCGGCTGTCGGACAGGCGGCCGACATGTCGGCGCGAAGCGGCGGGTCGCGGGAGATGTGACGCCAGCTGTTGCCACTGGCGGGAGCCCGCTTGCCGGTGCGTAGATCGAGACAGAGAGGGCTTCGAGGCCCGCCGTCAGTTGCACTGGCGAATTCGGCCAACACCAGTCCACGCTGACTGGTGTTCGGAGTCGGTCAGCGTCAGTCCATGCTGACCGGCGTTCGGAGTCGGTCAGCGTCAGTCCACGCTGACCGGTGTTGGGAGTCGGTCAGTGCTGGTCCACGCTGACCGGTGTTGGGAGTCGGTCAGCGCCAGTCTACGCTGACCGGTGTTCGGAGTAGGTCAGCACCGGTGTTCGGAGTCGGTCAGCGCCGGTCTACGCTGACTTATGTTCGGAGTCGGTCAGCGCCGGTCCACGCTGACCGGTGTTTGGAGTCGGTCAGCGGCAGTCCACGCTGACCGGTGTTTGGAGTAGGTCAGCACCGGTGTTCGGAGTCGGTCAGCGCCGGTCTACGCTGACTGGTGTTCGGAGTCGGTCAGCGCCGGTCCACGCTGACCGGTGTGCGGAGTCGGTCAGCGCCGGTCCACGCTGACCGGTGTTTGGAGTCGGTCAGCGGCAGTCCACGCTGACCGGTGCTCGGAGTCGCGGGAGAGGAGCACCGCTCTCTGAGTAAAAGCCTTCGTGGAGACGACGCACAGCAAACTGAAGATGCAGCCGTGGCCACTGCTGCTACCCCGGCTGTACGCATCAGCTGTGTCTTGCACTTTTCACTTGATTGTTGATGCTGTCGGCCAGGATCGCAGTCATGATGTTCTAAAGGGAGGAGCCCTGGGCTCGGCGAGCACGCACAACGCGATGTTTAAAAATTTCTGCCGGGAGCCCTCTCGGTGCAAAGATTCAGGCCAAACGAGAGGCCCCTGGCCCCGGGCCACGGGCCCTCCTGGGCTGCGCCCCTACCTCCCACGCACCTCCAGGTATCCGTTCATGTCCCAGCAGAGTTCGGACAGAGCATCGCCCGCACAGCCCGGCCTGGCTCGGCCGGTGACGGCGCGCGTCTCACACCGCCACCGGCCGACCTCCGAATGCGCGTCACGCCGGGCGCGGCCCTCCCCCATAATCGCCCGGCGTCGGGTGCTGAATGGCCGTTCGTGGTCCCTGCGCTCTGATTTGGTCGCTCGCCGGTCGGTCGACGCACGCCGCAGACGAGCGGAGCGGCACGAGCGCGCACGGCCGACCTCCCGGCCTCAACAAGTTAACCAAGGACGCCGTCGCCACGGGCGAAGGCGGTTATTTATCACGAGTGGCGCTCGTAAATCGGCACTATCGGCGAACGCTTTTCATGCAGCCGCTAATTGAGATCGTGAATGTCGGGATAGATGTTGAATGAATCCGCTCATCTATTACCATCGCTATTGTGTTTCCAAGTCCTGTCAGTTAAAAGAACAAAGACTCTCATGTGAACGCTGATTCATTGTGGTATTGAGGCCACTTATAGAAAACCTGACGAATAAGGAGGTCAACGTGGATCAGGTCATTTTAACTTGAAGAAGCAACGCTGGAAGCCTTTTAAACTTGTTTTTGTCTTGCCACATGTGACTATCTGGAGACTTGATATCTATTATTGATTGATATTGACTATGATAAAACGATTTTCTTCCAGCGTGGGCCTCATCAGCAAATGCATGATGTCATTATATTTCTAGCGTCAGCCACTGTAATGGACTTAACAATGAAGGATGAAATAATCGTCAGATCTATCGTCATTGAGTGTTAGCATGTACACAAGAACTCGAACAGTCAATTCTTCTGATTCTCCTGCCATCACCAGCCTTACTTAGTTCTGAAAAGGGCTGGATGGTGTTCTATGTAAATCATGTATGCATCACAACCCGAATTTTCTCCATGAAATGGCTGGAGATGGAACAGGAACATTCTGATTGCGAATTTGGCGTTCTACCAAGCTGACTAAGCGGCCAAATCGTTCCCAATAACACCTAACGGTGGCCTGATAATTATTAGGCCGAAAAGTTTATTACATAATAGCCAGTGCCAGTGCGTCAGTCGTGCTAATGCCTCGTTTCAATCCTTCCGTAAAATTATGGCTTAGCGTTGTAGAATAAAGCTACATTTCGTTCAAACTGATGGCACATGCCCTTGTTTTGGGCACAGATTGATGAAGTGATAGTGGCATAAAAGCAAAGTGAAAAGTGAGTAAAAAAGAATTGCACCGCCACGAATTGTCACGGTCAATCTCGTCAGACCGATTCTGTCTGGCGCCTGTGGGCTCGCTGGCTGGTTTATTGATTCCAACCATTATGCTGGAGTTCAACAAGCTATGAAAGGTTTGTTACTGCTCGTCTGGTGCGCCTCAGATTTCGTCTGAGGAACCGCGGAATGTACCGTTAGCGGTCGGCCAGACGGTGCTCCGCGGCAAACTTCCGGTGGGGGCTCCGCGGCGCAGTATCCCCCGCCTGCTTGCCGTACAGCCTCTGACAGTGGCCACCCAAAACGTCGCCGTCTTCGGCCCGCTGCGTCGACCGATGCGGATGCGCCACTCGGTACTAATGTCGCGGCCGCGTTATCTTTCCAGTTCGTAGCCCACCCGAACGTGCAGCAGCTGCTGGCCTCCATCTGGTACGAGGGTCTGCCCGGCTTCCGTCGGAAAAATATGTTCCTGCAGATGATCGAGGTGATTCGAATCGGGATCCTGTTTCCGCTCTTCTCCTTCTGCTACATCACGGCCCCGCACAGTCGGGTGGGCCAGACAATGCGCAAGCCGTTCATCAAGTTCATCTGCCACTCCGCCTCCTACCTGACATTCCTGGGTGAGTGGCAGCGCGCGCCGACCAACGGCTGTTGTTTTCAGGCTCTGGACGTTCTTTCTCTTCCACAGTTTTTGGAGTTTGCTTGAGCGCATCTTTCATAGCGCGAAACGTACCGTTTGTATTTTGCCTGAGCTTTGCACTATTTCGGTACATAGGTTGATGGAAAGACGAAAACGCATTTATACGACTTTCTTTTTTATAAGATCGGCTGCTCGTTGGGACTTGCATATATTATAGATTATAAAGACATTTTTTTCCATTCACGCCGGCGACTTGACGCAATCTAATAATGACAATGCGGCTCTACTCTAGTTTCTGATCTGCATAGTGTATGTGTGTGCCATCCATCAAAAGGATGCAGTTAGCAATCATTGCGTCACGCATCCTTGCGCTCCATTAATGACGCACGCCGTGTTGCATGATTGCCTGTGTTCGAGCTGGTCCACCATTGCATTGCGCACTGCCTGATCCAATATCGTGTCGTGCTCTATCGCACCCTATTTGAGAGTATGTAAGCACTCATTTTCAGCCGATTCAATATCGCCCGTTTAGATTCGGAGTCTATAAAGCGTAAACGACCGCATGACATATGATGCCTTTGTTTCTGGAATATGCGAGCAACTGCATATGACAAATTACCCTCAGAGGGCAGTGCGTTCCACCACCCCTTTGACTGACCTTTGCCATTCTCTAGTTATCACCCAACTGCGCCGCTTCCAAGCCCTCTCATCCCGCGGTGAAGGCTTATGCAGTGCCCGCGCCGCGGCTTGTTCGCAGTGTTGCCCATCCTGGCGTGTTCGCAGTGTTGTCCATCCTGGCATGTTCGCAGTTTTGGCCATTCTGGCGTGTTCGCAGTGTCGCTCATCCCGGCGTGTTCGCAATGTTGCCCATCCTGGCGTGCTCGCAGTGTTGCTCATCCTGGCGTGTTCACAGTATTGCTCATCCTGGCGTGTTCGCAGTATTGCTCATTCTGGCGTCGCAGCGTATTGAAACAGTGGTGCTGGATTGGTTCGGCATGGCGCACGTGGCACGCGGCTGGATCGCCACGGACGTCACCACCAAACGCGGCGCGCCACCCAGCCTGGTGGAGTGGCTCATCCTGGCCTGGGTTGCAGGTGAGGGGCGACGGGACGTCCACTAGGGGATGGGGGGGGGGGGGGGGCACCTTCTGTCGGGTTGCCAACGTGAGACCATTGCGAGGAAGTTATGAACAGATTGCGGGAGCGCCCGGCCCTCGTTTCAATAAATTGACATGAATTGGCCAGGGATGGCTTAGACACAATCTGTTTGGATTCGTATTCCATGCGATGGTGGCCTTACTAATTGTGTTCTTTCTGACCATCTCTACGAACATTAGTGTCGCAATGTTATGCAGGGGCGGATCCTGTATTTCGTCAATGGGGGGGGGGGGCACGCAACATTGTGGGGCCCCCTGGAGTTTGGAACCCCCTCCGAAAAATATCCTTGCATTTCAGTCATTAGGCATGCCACATTTAAGGCAAGTTGTATGTAATATATGTGTATATATATATATATATATATATATATATATATATATATATATATATATATGTATATATACATATATATACATATATATATATATATATATATGTATATGTATATATATGTATATATGTATGTGTGTGTGTATGTATTTATATATATATGTATATGTATATATATATATATATATATATATATATATATATATATGCATCTACCTTTTTATTTGTCTAATAAATATGTAAACCCATCTTACATAAAGCTCACTCATTTTCTACAGGTTGTTTTAAATGCTGTGAGTTTGGTGCTAAGTGTTTCGGGACAAGAGGCAAAATAATTTTGAGTTGGCTGCTAACAACCATTACAACCAAGCATGTATTTAATTCCTAACTCATGTATTTACGGCCAGCCGGCTGTGCTGATGGCTGATGACTAATGTAGAATTCTTCCTTTGTTATAAAGGAGTACATTTCCTATCATTCAAAACATGTTAAGAATGTGATGCACTAGTGTAGCAAGTTGGCATACTCAATAGCCAATGGAAATGACGCGTATAACGTCGGCGGCACATAACGGTACGTTCGGCAATCGCGCGTGAAAATTCATCAGCGCATATTCGACTGCTGCTCTAAGACAAAAGCACCAAAGTCAAAAGGGAGGGAACATGAGCGATCATGGCTGCCGCAGGAGGCCAACACAGTGGCTCCCGTCAACAAGTATAGTAGGGTCCTCAGAGCAAGCAAGAAGAACCCAAGACCAACGTGGTGGGCCCCTAAACGATCGGTAGTTCCTCAGCAGGCTGACATATAAGGCCCCGGCCAAAGAACAGGACCCTCTAAGCAAATGGGAATTATCCAAGACCATAAGTTAATACCCCTGTTCGATCAAGAGTGCACGGGCTGGTTAATAACATAAGCCTCAACAGAAGTGAAGAGTCCTCCGTAAATGAGACCAAAGGGAGAGAGCCCTCGATCAAAATAGAGGACCCCTGAGCATCGAGTGTCTCCGTGCCTTGCCTTATAAGAGCCCTAGCAACAGTACAAGGCCCTCCAAGCAAGCAGAAAGAACCCGATACTTTTATGAAGGGCCCCTTAACAACTGAGTGTGCCCTTGGATATGGGGCCTCTGAGAAAAGTGCGTAGAGCCTTTCGGGCGAATGGGAGGAATCCTTGGAGGAAAACCTGATGGATGAACAGTTTTCAGGCATGGAGGCAGATAGCGTCCCAACAGCACGTTGGGCCCTATGAAAAAATACAGAGATCAAGGGCGCCGTGGAAAGCTTCTTAGCGATCGGATGGGCCCGGCAAGTGGACATACAGGGCCAGGCAACCAACGGCGTAATGTGTTTAGACAGGGTAATGAGCCCAAAAATTTCCTCGAAAAACAACACTTTTTCAATCAGTGAAGAATAAATAAACTTTGTTTGCTCATAAACCTCTTAGTTTTGTTAACCATGGTTCTTGGCCGTCTGTAGGCCCAAAGGCACCTAATTTTGTTGTGTTTTTGTTGTAAGAAACCTGCGTCCGTCCGGCCGGTTATGGGCCCCTTTGGAGCCTTTAGGTCACCTCGGCATGGTCCATGGGACATGGTCCTGTGCCTCCCCCCCCCCTGACCCTCTGCATCCGCCGCCGGCCCGAGCAGCTGAATAGATGGCGCTTGCCAAGAGCATAGGGGCGTAAATTCAAATAAGAAATACTCAAAATGCAGTGTGTAGGACTCTGAACGATCGAATGTGCCCGGGCAGGTTAACATATAGGGCAACCGTCAAGAGCGTAGGGCCCTCCATTCAAATAGGAAGTGCTCAAACCCGATGTACAGGGCCCCGAATGATCGAATGTGTCCGAACAGGTTAACAGATAAGGTTCCCAAAAAGAGCTTAGGGCCCTCCATTCAAATAGGAAGTATTCAAGATCTACTGCAGGGGACCCCCGAATGATTCAGTGCGTCAGAGCAGGTTAATACATAGGCCCCCCGTCAAGAGCGTAGTGTCCTCCATTCAAATAGGAATCACCCAAGACCGAATGTAGAGGGCTCCCGATTGATCGAGTGTGCCCGAGCAGGTAAACAAATGGGGCTACCAACAAGAGTATAGGGTCCTCTATTCAAATGGGAAGCATCGAAGACCTTATGTAAATGGCCCCGGAATGATGGAATATTCCCGAGCAGCTTATCAGAAGAGGCCTGACAAAAGCGTAGGGTAGTCCATTGAAATCAGAAGTACTCAAAACCCAGTTTGCAGGGCCCCCAAAAGATGGGGTATACCCGAGCAGATTATGAGGTGCCAGACAGGAGTGTAGGGCCCTGAACTCAAATACCAAGACCCAATCTATTGGGCCCCCGAACAATCCAGTGTGACCGAAGCGACAGATGGGGTCCCGAAGAGTGCGTAGGGCCCTCCATTGAGATGGAAAGTGGCCAAGACACAATGTGGGGGGTCCCCGGATATTCGAGTAGGCCCGAGCAGGTTAACAGATGGGGCCTCGGTAAGAGCTTAGGACTTCCGTCCAAATATGAAATATTCACGACACGATGCAGAGAGCCCCGAATAATCGAGGGTAAAAGAGCAGAGGGCCCTCCATTAAAAAAGGACGTATCCAAAACCAGATGTTGTCCCTACAATTGAATGGGCCCGAGGATCTTATAAGAAGGGGCCTCGACAGGGGCGTAAGACCCTCCATTCAAATAAGAAGCACCCAAAACCCGGCGCGGAGGGCCCCCGAAAGATGGGGTGTACCCGAACAGGTTATCAGATGACCCCGATAGAAGCAGAGGCCCTAAATTCAAACACCAAGAACCAACGTGTACGGCCCCCTAGGCAATCCAGCGTGGCCGGGGAGGCGAACAGAATGGGCTCCCCGACAAGCGCGTAGGGCCCCAGTCAAATATTACGTTCACAAGGCCCAATGTAGAGAGACCCCGAACGACCGAATGTGCCCGAGCAGGCTATCAGATAGGCTCCCACAAGAGCGTAGGGCCCCCTATTCAGAAAAGAAGTACCTAAGACCCAGTCTGGATGGTCCCCGAACGACTGAGTGTGCCCAAGCAGGCCATCAGATGGGCTCCCGACGAGAGTGTAAGTGAGAGAGAATTAAGCAAGTGAGAGCGATCCCAATCCTAAGCAAGCAAGTGGAAGAGAATTGGAAACGTCCTAGACCTATGTGGAGGGATCATGAGCATATTGCAAGTGTGTCGGGTCGGTAGGTTAACCGAGACCCACGTAAAGGTCCCAGGTCCCGAGACCCACGCCCCTGAGCAACCGAGAATATCCCGTCAGGTTAAGATCTGAGACCCCGGCTATAACTCACAGAGCCTTTCTGGCGAATGGAAAGAATCCGTTGAAAGGCCCATGATTGACAAGAGTGCTCCGGCACGCTAACAGAAAGGGTCCCAACAACAGCGCAGGGCCCTTGGAGCAAATGCAAAGAGATGAAGGGCAACGTGGAATGCTCCTTAACGATTGAAATGATCCGGAAGTGGGCATATAGGTTCCACGGCAACAAGATGGGGTCCCTAGACAGTGTAATGAGGCTTAAAATTTCCAGTTCACAACCTTTCCAATCATTGCATGATTTTTTTGCGACTTCTCGTAGACCCTTCACTTTCGCTTACAACTGTTCTTGGTCGCCTGGAAGTCCAGAGATACCAAGTTTTGTTGCGTTTTGTGTTTAAAAAACTGCACCTGTTCGGCCGGTGCTATGGGGCCCCTCGGAGCCAATAGGACCCCTTCGGGGCCCAAGGGGACCATGGCCCCGTGGCCCCCCTCTCTTGATCCGCCTCTGATGTTATGATAGGAAAGCTGTCTTACACATTAACCCTAGACCATGTTTCTTCAGAGGTATCACTACGATACATTTAACATTAAATGAACCGGGAACCGTCTGATCTCTTTTTATGTAGCTGTATTACTATTCAAAAATATAGTTACCTCAGACTTCCTGCGTTTATAAACTGCAGACCCGCGAACATAACCGTGGAATAAATGAATGGAGTCCCCATAAACGGCATATTCAACACTTCTCCCATTACTGTCTGCCTGGGCACGGGTTATCGGAATTCAGATCGGCGAGCTGCTTTCAGCAGATGAAAGAAAGTGATTGGATCCGTTGGGCGATAGATGGGACCCAGTGCTGACGTCAGACTGTACGTCACCGTAGCGTCTTCCGCCGCCATACCTCTCCCGCCACCATAGTCTCGTCGGGAGGCTGTAGTTGCCCGAGATGCGCCAAGAAACTTGTGAGGACGTCATTAAGTTGTCACGAGCTTAAAACTACATGAAGCAAATACGGTCCTGCGGGCATTGAACATCTTATTTGTAAGGACACTGCTAACTGCATTAGATGCGATTTTTTGCTTTCTTGCGATCAGGAAGCGGGCACAGTATGTGACATCCATTAGTAAGGCACTAGAATGGTGCTGAGAGATCTGATGCGGGCTTAAATACTCCAGAGAGGCTTTTGAGCTCAACTACCACTTCATCTCCTGGACAGCGCTCTTATCGTTGTCCAAAAGCAAATATGCTGAATTCAAGGACATAACGAATTTTGACCCCGCGGAAAGTGAAATCAGGTTAAGCGACACCGAAAATCCATTAAGATGCACCTTGCGCACACTCCGCAGCATTTAACAGCTGACTGGGATTTTAGAAAGCTGTCGTGGCTCACAGCATGTGAACTAGGGTCAGGTGCCAAAGCATTCAACTTTTTGCTGCTGTTACTTGTGTCGATGTGCTTGCAGAAAAAAACAGCTGTTTCTTTGGCAATCCAGCACTGCTTAAAGCCTGCTAATCAAATGTCTGAATTCCATTAGGTGGTAAGGGTACATGCACACATCTGACGTGTTTCGCCATGCACATCATGCGTATTACCTACGCTCGGTCTAACGCCGTTCCGATCCGTTATCTACCAATTGCATTCATTGCGTCTACCTTTCTGGCAGTGAACTGTGGGCATATACCACGGAAACATGCTTCCGTTCCTTACGCTACTGCAGATGTAGTTCCGAATTTTAAATGTAATGTAGTTATGTAATGTTAATTAACCATCCTGTAAATCCACATCGATACCGAGGTTAAGATTTGGGGCAGCGCAGAAACGAAAACTATCATCACATGTCCCCCGAAGGAGATGTTTTGTTGTCCGCATGCATGTCATGGAACAACACATACGTCACCCGGCTAGGTCCGTGCCGAGCCTACTACCGGAGTCTTCCGTGATCGCTAATTGGTTCCATCAGCCGGCGTGGCGTCAGGGTGCGGTGGCATGTCATTGGCATGATTCGGCGGCAAACTCAGTCTCGTCTGACCCCTCGATGGCCTCCTGACCTCCCATAGGCCTGATATGGAGCGAGATCAAGCAGTTGTGGGACATAGGCCTTCAGGAATACGCCAGCGACCTCTGGAATGTGATCGATTTTGTCACCAACGCGCTGTACGTGGCCACCATCGCCCTGCGCGTAGTCGCCTTCCGACAGGTACGTTCGAGCCCTCCGACAGGTACGCTCAAGGCCTCACAGACGACAGGTACGCACAGGACTCCCACATGTACGCTGGAGCCCTCCGACAGGTATGGTCGAGCCTTCCGATAGGTACGGACGGGCCCTCCGACAAGCACGGTCGAGCCCTCCGATAGGTACGTTCGAGCCCTCCGACAGGTACGCTCGAGCCCTCCGACAGGTACCCTCAAGGCCTTACAGACGACAGGTACGCACAGGACTCCTACATGTGCGCTGGAGCCCTCCGACAGGTACGGTCGAGCCCTCCGATAGGTACGGACGGGCCCTCCGACAGGTACGGTCGAGCCCCTCCGATAGGTACGTTCGAGCCCTCCGACAGGTACGCTCAAGGCCTCACAGGCGACAGGTACGCACAGGACTCCCACATGTACGCTGGAGCCCTCCGACAGGTACGGTCGAACCCTCCGATAGGTACGGACGGGCCCTCCGACAGGCACGGTCGAGCCCTCCGATAGGTACGCTGGATCCCTCCGACAGGTATGCTCAAGGCCTCCGATATGTACGCTCAGGCCTCCGACAGGTACGGTCGAGCCCCCCGACAGGTACGCTCAGGCCTCCGACAGGCACGTCCGAGCCAGCCGACAAGTGCACGCGGCAGCTGTCGCTGACGCCAAGGCCGGCGAGAGTTATTCCCAACACGGGACTTGTTGTTTGAGCTTGCACTTGGGTACAGGACTTGATGTGACTCGATGTTGGTATAGCGTGGTGATTGAATTATCCTCTCGAAGACCAAAACTGTCATAGTGGAACCATGGCGTACTTGATCAATACAAGATGGTTACGTTATAGGCGTGAAGGAATGCAGTCCTCTGGTGGACACCATGAATAACACGAATGAAACAATTTTTTCATCGTGCTATGGCACTTTCTACCCATCTGCCTCGCCACCATTTAGCTGACAGAACTGGCATAGAAGTAAGTTGCATACAACGAGGAGCCAGGCAGCCGGACGCCCGCCGCCGCCGCCGGCTGTGCCTGTGCCTGTGACGCCACTGTTGACGTCAGCACCCCATCGCCGCACCCAGGTCCAGAAGGAGCTGGCGGAGAACACGGGCACAGCCAATCTGCCGCGCGAGTGCTGGGACGCCTGGGACCCGATGCTGATTGCCGAAGGCCTGTTCGGCGCGGCCAACATATTTAGGTGAGCGGCACGCGGCGCCCAATGGCAAAGGTCCATGCAACTGGGCATGAGGGCGCGGATTAGGGCCCACACACAGCTCTGAAAGTGTGGCAGTGGCTTAATTGGAAAGCATGACGAACTGTATCCCATACTGTTCAGCTGGCTAGTTTTTGGGAACACCCACGTCCCTGCGGTCTGCGGAAAGATGATTACGGAGGTGGGCAAACCTGACTTTGATTTCGCCTTTTCCGCGCAAATGCTATGCTACCAACTTAATGTTTTTTTTTCCAAATAGGGGGCAACTTCTCGGTCTGCATATCCCTAACGTTGCCGCTGTTGCATTTGACAGTCAAGTATGCTAGGTGGTTTGAGTGTGAAACTCATGCGTGCTGAGTATTCTGCTCGTATGTGATCCCCATTTTCACTGATCAACTTTTAAGTTTGCCTTTCGAGTGATGACTGACCTTCTTTGCCGTCCAGCTCGTGCGCTTGAAAGTCTGCATTTCAGGATGGTGTAACACGGATAGTGTTACAGTTGTTCGTCGTCGTTTCACGTCGTCGGGAAATGTACAGCTGTGTCTGCGGTTCGGGTTCGTTGCTTTTCAATGAGCTGTGACAAGATGTCACCTGCGAGCGCATACTTCACGTGCTGCGCACACGGCCATCACGAAATGCTTTGCGAACCGAGCTAAATTAGGTAACCATGCCTCCCCAATGTTCAGCAACTTGGCGCTGTTTAACGTTGCGTGGTCGCTTCTGTTGCAGTTCTTTGAAGCTCGTGTACATTTTCTCGATAAACCCTCATCTGGGGCCGCTGCAGGTGACCCTCTCCAGAATGGTGCTCGACATCATGAAGTTCGTCTGTCTCTTCGTACTGACTTTGTTTGCGTTCTCCTGCGGTAAGTCATTTCACGGTGGGTAGCCGGTCTGCTACAGTTAGAACTGACACCTCCCTGGGCCTGCCCGGCCGCTCAGTTGCAGGTGGTCGGGTGGGATGAACACTAACTCGCGCCCGGACTACTGAAACTTCGGCAACTCAATTATTCTGAGGGAATATGAGTGATGCGCCCCTTGAGGATGGGGCGTATCATGAGGGCACGATAAAGATGAAGATGAGTGTCAAAGAAGAGGATGAGATGCATTCAAATGTCGCCATCGCATATATATATATATATATATATATATATATATATATATATATATATGCTTGCTTACGGTGCACCGTTAATTCGTGATCCGATGGACGGTTAAGAACACATAAGTACTGCGCTCATTCGACGCGTTGTTCTGACCATTTTCCCCTTGTATTTATCTCTCCAGCTCATGTGCGTTGGTTGGGTGGGAAGCGTGGTCAGAAGCAAGCACTACGACGCAACGTTGCAATTTTCTAGCTATGTAACCTGACCATAAGGTTTTTGAACCATTTATCTTCGTGTCATCTCCCCTTCTTTCCGAGCCTCCTCGTGGCTTAGCAATGCAGCCGGGTAAAGATGAGCAGCGAAGCTGCACCCAACTGGACAATGATGACGTCATTTAAAACAGCGCGAATGGTCTCGGTTGCGAAATATTTCTATTTGTTCTTTACTGAGCGAGGCAATCATACTGTTGGCTTGTCATACCCGCGAATTAACAATCAATTGTAATAAACAACAATGGCAGGATGACACCATCCCAGCACATTCTCACACCAGCACACCTTGCCTGCAGCGGTCAGTCCTACCCATCCCGTTTGCCTTTCTCACCCAAAAAACGAGCGCACCGCCTCAACGACATCTGTCGTGACTGCCACCGGGTAACACAATCCCACAATGAAGCAAGATGTACTCGAGTGCACCACTGTAAAGAAGCCGTCCTCTACGGATCGTATGCGAACCTTTAATACTACTCCCGGTAAAGGACCGGCGATTTCGTGAAGGCTTCTTCTTCGGGTTCAGCGGGTATCGCCTATCAAAGGCAAACCGCCAGCTTCATCCCTTATGCAGCGTTGCTCCTTTTACTTACGACCCCGGACTCCCCCACCTGCAACTCGCCCAATACAGTGCGCTAGAGGTGTCAGCGGCCCACCCCGGCAACAACACAGGGAAAGGGCGGATCAGCTGCGCGGTGAAGGCCTCGGTCGGCCTCGGTGTGGCAACCGTGGCGTGACTCTGGCAGCATTCGCAAAGAAAGCACCGGTCTTAACCCTCTCCGATACGCCGTTTCTCAGAATGAGGGCTGGTGCGGGGCGGTCGATGAGATCCCTCCCTCCGTACTATTTCCAAACCAAGGAACACGGAGCGGCGTGAAAACGAATGGCTTGGTATCACCGCGAACTCGCGATCGATTTCAAGCTTTGTGTTCCTAGGTCACCAGTTGATCCATCTATGCCAGGTTATGCGTCGATCGTTTCCAAATACCAAACCTGTTTCGGGTTTATACGTCAACAGCGATAAAACCGCGTAGCGACATACATGCAACTCATACAGGCTTGCTCCCTTTAACGTTTTGGGTACATGGGCTTGTTTTCTGCTGTTGTGTGTTTTGAGCAAGTACTTATCATGCGAGGGCTTCGCGAACGTAGCAGTATCATTCCCGCCGCACTTGATGGGCGGATTCGTCCGTTGTCCAGCGTCGCTCAGCTGCGGCGACAGGCGTGATCCCGGATCACGCGGAGAACACGGCCAGCACCGATCGAACATAGATGCGGGTTTCGGTTTACAAACATCTTACACATAAGCTATTTGGAAAGTTTCATTTCAAATGAAGGTTTCATTTCAAATCTGTTCTTATAATATTCGATTCAAATCAGATAGCAAACACTACCGTGTTGCTCCGCCGGGCGTGGGTTTGCCGTGCCGGGTTCTTGAAAAACGTCTCTACCCAGAAAGCAGAAAAGCTAGAGACACGTTTTTTTCTGTCCAAACACGACCAATAAATGCCCCAGATGGTATGGAAACTTGGTCACGATTTCACGACAAAGCAGGGAGATGTTTGAAAACACTGCTGAGATTCGTGAGGCGGACTGACACTCTCATCAGGGCAAGATTCCAATCACCAGGGCGCCGGCTCTAATGGCATCAACTACATGTCAGCAGAGGGCTCAGGTGCAAACTGCGAACGCGAGCCGGCAGAGCTGAGGAGCATAAGAACTCGCCGCTGTGTTCGACAAGATAACAGTTGCCCTGTTCACAGCGCACAGCTCGTCTGAGCTATCTAGGTGACCCTCATGGGCGATTCCAGGTTCGCCTTACTGGCAGGTGTAGTAGTGCGATAAAATTCGTTTCATAGAATGTTTTTCCTTAGTGCCCAACTAAGATCCTCAGATTGTCTTCCGTAGTAGTTGACCAGCAAAATGTGTTGCCTAAAACTCCTCTTAATTCCACTCTCCAAAGCAGCCTGGGCCTACCTCCGCCCCTGCGCGTCTGCGCTGGCCACCATCGCCCGATAGTGGCCAGATCGTAAACTACCTAGGTGGGTCACGTTTTCAATCGATCTCTGAGGAAAGTGAAAAGGTAGCTCCAATAATGCGATCGACTGCAGATGAAGCGGAGAAAACTTTGTGTGTATCTTACGGTACCTCGTTACGAGAGCTGGCGAAAGTAGCGGTTATGAAACAAGAGGATCGATGTTTGACTGCTTTGTCAGGTATAATTTGCTTTGCGACGAGATTGCAAGTGATCGTGTGGTACGTAGTTTAAAGACAATTTTAAATTAATCAGTGCCTTGCTTACCTCAGTTAATTGCCTGTTGTGCTGATATTGCTGTTAGACCGTCGGTCACATAGATGATGGTGGCTGGCTAATTATGTAGTATGCACCTTCCTTGGTGCTCAAATAGTACTTGGTAGGGTTCAAAGGCAAATTTTCTGTTAAAATTAGGAGGAAATTTATGGAACCTCGGCTTACCTGAGGACTTGCAGTTTTCTAGGGTTTGCTATCGAGACCTTGCATGGAATCCCAGGGAAGCGCCCCGGGGAACCTTCCTAGCTTACCTGGCGCTTACTTACACCTTTTAAGCATCCGCTTAGTGCCCTAGACATCCCGCATGCAAATAATTATTCGGGCGGGAATTTAAACTGCCCACACGCATACCGTCCATCACCTCCCCTCCCCTCCCCCACCTCACAACCCCCTTAGAAGCAGCCTGCCCGCGCATCCTGAACTCGACAACTCAACAGCTGGCTTAGTGATGAAATATTTTGGGGCAACAGCCCAAGAGATAAAAACCCAACAGTGAGCGCAATCACGACAGCATTTAATTTGAAAAACTTAACATTTTGGTGCATTAGCACAGTATTTGTTACGTAAAATGAAGCTTCATTTGACAAAGCAGCACCAAGTCGTCTTCATGGTTCAGTCAACGCGAGCAAACCTGCGTCTTGAACTTTGACAACAAATAATGGCCGCTGTCTAATATTATTAGCATATTTCGTGGTTGACAACAATATCACAACTGAAACCTCTCAAGATGGAACTTTTGGAAGGATAATTACTAATAATGTTCTGGTAAAGAGCTATGTGTTGTTTCAGTTGACCTGAAAGTTCCTTTGCTGTGAACGATTAAGCCAATCATGTGTAAAATCCAGTAAGAGCTAAAAAATAGACCAAATCAACTGCCTTCCAATGGTCACGTGGGGTAGCTTTAAAAAAAAAATGGTGCGCTGTGAACGGGACCACTGTACAGACCGCATCTGTTCTGGTCGAGCGCATCAGTTACTCCAACACGCGCCCGGGTGGCCGGTTGAAGCGTCCCTCGCTCGGGCTGGGGGCAATCCCCCCCCCCCCCTCCCCGCCCGATATCTCAGAAACGAAGGCAGCTAGAGGCACCAAATTTATAGTGTGTTGGTCTACATGTGAATTATCTCGCGTCGAAAGTTGGCATTCCAAGGTGATGACCTTCGTGTCGAATGAGGTCAAACGAGGTCAAACTCAATTGCTGTCAAAAGTGATCGTGATTGCTGTCAAAATTTCCCCCAGAACCTAGGTACATGTTCTAAGCAAAAGATTACTGGTGATCATTTAAGGTTACTGACCTTGTTTAACCTTTCGCAGGTCATGGTGACCAAAATCATATAAGACTGCTTTGAGTTGCAACTGTATAAGCGCCAAGGATTTCGCTTGGCAGTATGTTCTTAAAAACGAAATGTTGACCTGCATAATTTTGGCTCAGTGGCCTACTCTGACTTTTAAGGAGTCCATGGAGGATGTATAATACGGTTCCTGTTATCAATAAATTCGAATTGAGCACCAGAAACCACTCCATACAGCAAGCTCCAGAGTAGCAAAGCAGGTTGGTTTTATCTTGGTCTGACCTTCATATCTGACCCTAGGTCGATGACATTTGTTCATTCAATTGTTTTGTGGCCCAAGAAACTATCTGAGACATTATGGCTTCGTCTAACGCTCCGTTACTGGATCAGATTGAACGATTTCCTAGAAATTGTATTTGCTGAATCCATGACCTGGTTTTGACCTACCGTTGGTCAGCGACGTTACAAGGCACACCTAAATTGTTTTAACCAAGCGGCTTGCGTTTCAGTTGTCTACAGCTATGCAAAATTTGGCATTTCAGAAATCATTGCGGAAGGACTTTAGGGAGGGGGCAAATTGACCTACCTACTCGAGCCTTTATTAACGTTCTCCCCACCAGATTTTGTTCATATGAGGCCAGACATAAACTTGAACACACACATGCCCACACACACACACACACACACACACACACACACACACACACACACACACACACACACACACACACACACACACACACACACACACACACACACACACACACACGCACACGCACACGCACACGCACACACACACATACACACATGCACATACACGCACACACATACACACGCACATACACACACACACATACACACCACACATGCACACACACGCGCGCGCGCGCACGCACGCACGCACACATTCTAATATATCTAAATGAGCATATTACTTTTGCTAGGCACGCTAGGAACCTTCATTAGGGCCAGCCATCAACCAGCACCTAATTAGCCGGCCGTTACGCCGCACCTGCCCGGTGAGGACGCGCCACACCGCACTGCTGGTGTTCGACGAACGACGGCCGTGCACTCGCTCCACTTGCTCAAGCAGAGGTACCCATTACACGTTTCCATTGATCGTTGCAAGCATCCATTCATTCTCAGCAGGGAGGAGGAGGGGCACACCGCCGCGATGCGTTATGCTATGTTGAACCTTTGGCCGTCGCTGGGTCGAGCACGCTATAGGATAGCTACGCTAACGCTAGCTTAGCGTGCTGCATTATTCTTCACTCGCAACCTCTCTGAATAAGCTGTCGCTTCAGTGTGCATGATTTGCCCTCCTGGGGCTCATCAGTATGCCTCGCTGGCGAAAACAAATCGATCACCTGCCTATGCTCCGTTCGCCTGTTCCATCAGAAGACATTATACGCTGCTGAACACAAAGATAGGGATTTGGGGATCATAGGGAATATTTTCAGGAGTGTAAACCGTTTATAGTAAGCATGCAGATTGGCGGTTGAGAAGACAGTCTTTCTTTCTGGCGTTTATTTGTGCACAAAGCAGGTAATTAACTGTACAACATCCTGGACGCTCTATGGCAGGAGATTCCCCACAACTACTTTACCAGCAATGTGTCACGTCTGATTACCGTACCACTACCAGCCCTTCAGGGCACGTCATCAGCCGGTCAGCTCGTGATGACGTCATCGGCACCCATCGCCCCGTGGTAGCGTTCCTGGATCGGCCGCTTGCTCCGTAGTTTTCGGCTTAAGCTGACGTTTGCTTGTTGGAATCTCTCGATCGTCCAAACTGTCCAGCTAGCCGATGCTGCCGCAGGCTGGGCATGGCCGAACGACTACGGTACGCGCTGCGGGACCTTATTGAACTTGGCAGGCCGGGTCTGGTTTCGAGCGACTCAGGGCAGTTGTGTTGTTGTGCGCTGCTTCAGCGCGAAGATAATGTGTCCGACAGTGCTGAGATATGTGAAAACGTCTTAACTGCCAATGGTAACATTGAAACCGGCTCAGATGAAAGCAAGATGCCAACAAGTATAAGCGCGAAAAACGCAACGTGTCTCGTCGCTGGATCTTCTGACCTTTCTTTATTCCGTGCCCTCCCCCACTCACACCAACCATATTCACGTCTTAGCACCACATTGCCATCACAAGAATGCAACCAAGCTTTACCACGCGGGCGCAAGCGACTCCGCGGGGACCGACTGAGCCGACAGCAGGAGCCTCGCGACGACCAATCTCACCGGTTGCCGGCGCGTCGCTATCTCACGCGACAGGCGCCGGCCGCCGCCGGTTGCCGCACGCTGCCTCTCGCCCTGTTGGCTCTCACCCCGTCCGAATACTGAGCAGCAATCGAGCATGCATGACCCGTCGGGCACGTGCCGTTGGCGCGCCCGGCTATGTCGGGGTCCGTATGGGCCGGACACTAAGCATGCGGTTAAAGCGCGGTGCGGCCGCGTGATGCGATTTTACAGGCTGCTGTGGCTCGTTTTTGCTGCTGGGCTCGAAGGACAGAAGTGTACTTTGGGTGTCATGGGAAATGAGAGTTTGAGAGCTTTCAGCTCGTTGGCTTTTCTGTGGAGTTGTGTCTTGATTTAATGTATACTGTTTCTTTGTGGTGTTCAAGTAACGTTTCCTAGATATTCATGCAGTGTGATCAGAAACGCGTGGGAGTCCTCGCAAGACAAACTTGGTTTATCGTCCATCTCGAGGCTGAGTAAAGTCTGTGTAGGCCTCCATTGCGGGGTTGAATGGCTATTGTGGTCCTTTCTCAGGCCTGAACCAGCTGCTGTGGTACTACGCGGACCTAGAGAAACAAAAGTGTTACGTGCTGCGCTGCCATGGCCCCCAATGCGTGGATCGGGAGAAGGATCCAGACGCCTGTTTTGTGTGGCGAAGGTTTTCCAAGTGAGTGCCGGGAACATCGAACAACAGGTCCGACGAGGGATCTAGATTCACTTGGAGGGCTGAGAGCGGTGCGTTTCCTTAAGCTGCTCGTTAATCAATGTGTCACCCTATTTCTCCCATGGGGAGCATGACTTAAATGTTACTTGAACCCCGCCCCCTGCAGCCCGACGCGTTAAGTTGGGTCCGATCGCGGTGGAGGTCGGCGATGCCCTGGACCGTACGGCGGCCCGGCGCCGGCACCGACGCCGGCGCCGGCGCCGTACCGAGAGGGCTGACCCGGCCGCTGTAGGGCGGGTGGCGCCGACTCAGGGGCGGAGCGGGGCGCGGGTCGCTCACGGGTCACGTGCCTCGCCTCTCGCTGCAGTCTGTTTGAGACAATGCAGACGCTCTTCTGGGCCGTGTTCGGCCTCATCGACCTGGACAACTTCGAGCTGGCCGGCCTGAAGACGTTCACCCGGTTCTGGGGCATGCTCATGTTCGGCTGCTACTCCGTCATCAACATCACTATCCTGCTCAACCTGTTCATCGCCATGATGAATCATTCCTATCAACTCATCTCGGTGAGTGTACGGCAGCGCTCGCGGCACGGTGTAGACCACGGCGGGCGGATCGGGAGCGGGTGACCGCCTTCACCTGGCACCCGACCTTCGGTGTGGCTGATGTGCACTTCTGTCTCCCCACCTCTGGCGACCTGCGTTCTGTACAGAACGGGCGGAGCCCAACCCGGCGGGACGGGGTCCAGCAGCATGCCGCTCGATGCACTTGCCCTGCCGTGTCGGGTGGGTTTCCCAACCATTGAAGCCTCTGGCGGGCTAATCTATCGTATCGTGCACCGGTAAACAGCGCGCCTGGCCGCGGCTGGCGCCAAATCCGCGCGCGGTGAGCGCGACTCGACACCAACAACAACGCCTGAGAGCGGGGCCGTGCCTGCCGGCGCCCGAGCGGCCGTGACGAGAATATTCCCCGAACAGCCCAGCAGCTCAATAGGCCCTGCCACCGGCAGTCGCTGATTGCCAGCCGAACGCGCCCGGGCACGACGGAGCAGCCGGACGCCGTTCGATCATCACAATGTCGCCTTTCAATCGGGCCAAGCACCGCCTCGAGGCAGTACCGGTACCGATCTCGGTTCCCCCCCCCCCCCCCCTCCCCCTCCCCGAGTGTTAATTTTGCCCCAGGCGGTGCGCTGAGCGCGCCGCCTCCCCGTCCGATTCAAAACCACGCGGCGTGGCAGAGTGCGGTGCGGCGTTCGTGTGCCGCGGTCGCTGGGAGACGGCACGGCCACCAGAAGCGCAGGGGAGTCCCGCTGTACTTAGACATTGTGTGAAGGTGCTCCAGCCTGGTCCCGCCGTCATCACGCCTCACGCTTGGGGGACTGTAGTCTGTACGTCAGTCGCTGGAGAGGGGAGCAGGTCGGGGGAAGGGCAGAATCTGGGGCTTGGTGAGAGCTCCTCCTTGATCTTCGATCGATGGGCTTGTTTCTTCCCGCTTCTGTGTGTTACGCCATCCTCTGCCATGCGTGTCTCTCATTTCCATTGATATTCGCACTGTTTTGCACAGTACAAAGGAAAGCTAGTAAGTACACTATGCCAGCGCTCGTCTGAAACATAACTAGCATCTTGACATGGGCCTGAGTTGGAGTGATGGTGAGCATTGTGCCTTGTGGCTTCTTCTGTATGCACCACCATCGGTCGCCTCACGTGTTTCTTCCGAGTGGTCTTCTTTTGGTTTTTACTCAGATATCACCATTGGTCTCGAGACGTAACTACGCAAAATAAGCTTCGCATACTTCTCAGGGACGACCTGTCGTTGGGTCGCGCTCTTTATGAATTATTTCAAGCGCAGTGCCTGGTCAATGACGTCGATTCGTCGCGTTCCGTTGCTTGCGGAAAGGAGGTGATCATGCAGTACAACCGACGATTCAGGCAATTGGCATGATGGCTGCGCTGTTTGACGCCGTGTAGGACACGCAGAACAACAATTTGCTGCGAGTCTGCCTTTGTGCGTGCGTATAGCAGATGGTGTAGCATCGTTCACGGCATGCCTTGCCACTGCTCACAATTTCCTGCACATTTCACATTGACCTATCATTTAGAATGTTTTGTGATTGCATCCTTACTTAGATGCACATCAATAAATGTGAGTATGAACACCGCCCTCACGACGCTTTGGAGAAGGCATGGAGACAACGTGGGAACATTTTTCGTTTAAGAAATGGCATTGCAAAGTATGGGCACATCCACACGATTTTATGCGTTTGTTTAACCGAGACAACAACTGTACAGCATAGTTTGGACGTGGAAGAAGGCTCCGGTCGCACACTTTCACATTTTTTCAGTTATACCAATGTCATGCCAGTTGGTCTTTACTTCGTGCTCTATGATTTCGCTTGACCTACAACCTGAAAAAACCACCAATACCTTGTTTACGAGGTGCATCCTTACGAGAGCTGAAATGCTTGCAATGCAATGTGCCCTCGCCACCTCCTCAACGCATGTGCAAGGCTTCATCTGGCTGTCATGGAGCTATGAAGCTCTCCATGTGATGCGCGTCCAGTCTCAGTGTGGCCAAAGTCAAGCGGCTATGCTCCTCCAATTGTGTGTGCGCTTCTTGCTTTGAGGCTGCATCCTTACATTGGTTTCAAATATAGGCAGTGTCAAGTTTGGCCCATCTGCTCATTCAATAAGTAGATTTAGGTATTCATCACTTATTTAACCGCGAGTTTGCCGTTGTCTGGCTGGTTCTGTGGGGAAGGAGATACAATGATGTATTTTGCGTGTCAGATGACAACTGCAGTCCTTGATGGGGACCCTCTCCCTCCGTTGCCTGCAGCACATGCATGCATCTGTACCGTGTTTGGTTCAGTAACCGAAAGTGTTCCCTGTATGGCAGACAACGCTAATTGTTCTTCAGGTGTCCGGTTGATTATGGCACATTTGGACATGCATTATTTATACTTGGATTATGCTATTTGTAATCGCGGTGAACAACTTGCATTGTGCGCGTCATTGATATGGTGCTTGTCAGGGAAGGCGAAAGGATTGTGCTGTATCAATGCATTCTTGGGATGAAATTATCATCAGAGAGGAAATAGTGGGCGTGTTCTCAAATGCTAACGCACACACTTATTGGCGTTTTGTGACGCAGGCTGCTCCAAGGTGTTATGTTAATGCGCATCCAGTTTTTACTTGTATGTGTGTTGTCGCCAGAAACCAACAATGCCTTGTGATGCCACATTGCTGGTGCCTCATATAAAAATGCTGTGTGATTAGCGCAAAGTATTTTTGGTCTTTTTTACTATGACATGCGCAACGTTAATGAGAATTTTCGATGATTAGAAGTCAGCAAGAGTTTATTAAGCTACACTCCGTTCATACCGCGACACATTTTTACAGCATTTACCTTAAAACGCATCCTGCCATTTGAAAGCGTTCACTGCGCAAGGAGGGATCTGTGAGGGTTAGCAGAGGAATTTAATCTGGGACTGTGGTTTTGATAATTGATGCCTGATCCCTCTGGTCAGTGATGGCCGGTGTTCTGTTGATCTAGGTTTTGAGACGGATTTGTGACGCTGTGAACAGAGCCCAAACGGGCGGGCGCGCAAGAGCATGGCTACTGGCTGACGGCACAGTGGTCTGCGTCTTAAGCTTTCCCACGAGAGAGGAACACCGTTGATTTTCGTTTTGAATGTCGTGACAATTCAGAATCGCGTCCTCCCAACCGACCGTTAATCGTGGTAGTTTCCTTGTCGACGAGCGGTAATATCGCGGACGGGGCGTGCTGTTGTCTGTATCGGGTCGTGCTGGTGGTCGGGACAACGCCCCCTCCCCCGCCTCTCCGCCCCTCCCACTGAAAATGAGTTCCGCCACCGCTCCTGCGCCGCCGGCGCTCTGCGGCCGCCTCCTGTAATTGATGTCTGCGTTTTTAGGTGTCATCCAGCACGCTCAGTCACAGGGCGACAAAGGGCTCAAATAGTGGCATCGAGGTAGGCGTGTCGGACCTCCCTCAGCTCCGGCCTGGTAGACCTGCATGTGTTCGCACTGCTCGCCGCGGCAGGGGCGGAGCCAGGACCGCCGATCGGGGGGGGGGGGGGGGATCGGTCCGGTGCGTCCCGCCTCACCCAGCCACGAGCCACGGCCATTTGCGCCGGGCCGCCGGTGACGACCGTAGGGCGGCGGCCGGCGGGCGCGTGGCCTCGTCGCCGCCCCCACGCGCGAGTCACGGCCCGTCCCTGTCGCGGCGAGCAGCGTCCTCGGCGGACTAGCTGGCTGCCTGTAGCAGTGCGCCCGGCTGCCGCTCCGGCGGTGTGACGTCATCGCGCCTCGCCGGCACCCGAACGCCGCGGCCGCCGCCTGTCCGTCGCTCCGGCCGTCCGCCGCCTGCACCGCATCCCTGCTTGGAAATGGCCGCGTTTGCAACTACGGCGGTAGCGCCACGTCCCGGGGGGTGTCTGCTGTCAACGCCAGTCTGTGTGCCGTTAGATCGTCCCAGGCCGCTGCCACTAATGTTGGGTCGACTAGCTGTGACCTTTTATGGGCACGTGTGCTCGTTCGTAGATATGTGGTGGTTACGCTTCCGCGAGCCAGGCGCGAATCCAGAAACTGGGGAAGGAGTGCAACAAATGTGTCGTTGGTTCCACCCAAGTTGGATATCTTCCTGAACTGGATTTCGGAGCAGGAGTAACCCCTCGTACTGGATCCGTGACCTTTATCGTGTTGCACTGTGCTGTACTCTACAGGCTGGCACATCCACACTTGATCGTGGTGATTCGTGTGCCCGCCAGCACTTGATCTTAGGCTATTTGTGATCTATGTCACCCATATGTTTGTTCGTAGCCCGTTTTGCGGATGTTTCTCTACCGGTCGGCGGTGTATATGGGATATCGTGGTTCATTTCAGCTTGTCGTGGCCTGGTCAGGTTTCACGGGATGTTATCATCATTTGGAAACTTTTTTCGCATGCGTAGTCGAAAGATACTGTCATATGCCGCACATTGTGTGAGCTTGAGGTGGTTCAAGGGAATGTTCGGTATTTGTATGGGGTTTTGAACCGATATAGCCATCTTGAAGATCATTCGGACAGTTCACAGTCCTGCTCTTCTTAAGACCTAAATTCTTCTAGTTTCTGAGCTACACAACCGTGGAGGTATGCATAACATTTCGTGTAGACCATTTCAAGTCACTCAGGCATGCAAAATGTCATAATAACGTCATTCAAATCCCACCATTCCACTCACCATGGGGCAGTCAAGGCCAAGCAATGTGTGATTGTCGAGTTGTTTATATTTGATGTTCGTGAGTACGAGTTCCAGTTAAAGCGATCGTCAAGTGGTTTTCAAATTTTGTTGTACAAGCTATGCAAGCTTTTTACTGATTTACGTTTTGTGCTACATTATACAAGAAGCTATACATTCTTCGTAGTTAGTATGGAGATAAGATTTCCAGTCGAATAACTTAAGAACAGCGTTTTAACCAAGTCCGTGAGTACAAGTAAGCACCTTCAACCCACCGATAAATATGCAACAACACCACAAGAAAGGGCCAAAACACAAGCATGTAACAAAATTTGGTTCAGGACACATCCAACATCACTGCGGGCTACCTCTCGGAGACCGAAGAGCTATAAATGATTGCTGTCACAACTGTTTCATAACGCAGTCAAACAACGATGCATTGAGGAGAATCTTTACTAAACAGAGAAACTGTGCTGCCTAAAGAAGTCTTGTTCACCAAAGTACACCAATAGTTGTAAGTGAGCTTATAACTACTTCATACCTGTTGTCTGCTTTAATGCTGTCAAATGGGGAACATTCCCTTAAAGTGACTAAGCATTTAGCCCGCCATGTGATCAGTTCACGCACTGCTTACTTGGGGTAACGGGAGTTCAAAGTTTGGGCTCCTAATTCTCAAAGCTCTCGTGCTTGTATTGAAACGCGTAGACGTTGCTGCTGTCTTAGGTATTCCACCGATATGTCAATTTCAAAGCAAATCGCTCCTATTCAATGGGATTCAGATGTTGCATTACGTTAAAAAGTAAAAGGTCCAAATTCTTCCGTAGCAGTTTGAACAAAGCAAAACATGGATAGATACATAAGTAAAATGAAGATGTGAAATTCAGTATGCTATTAAAAAACACAAGGGTTTTTTGCTTATCATGTGACAACCAATCCGTCGTTGATGCGGTACTAATCAGCAATAGCTGGGTCATGCTCATTTTACTGAGTGTTTGCCATCTTAGATATTTCCACGACTAACAGATCAGTCAATTTACGTGATTTAAACGGCAGAAGATATCCCTCGATCGTGAGATTATGATGCAACTTAGTTGTTGATCTTTGGGTGATTAGTAACGCCGCATGTGAGTTTAAGAGATACTAGCTTTGAAACTGTACCTAAACTGCACATCCGTTAAAATTGGTATAGTTTAGGGCTGGCTCGTAGTGGAACGAGCGACTCGGGACAACCCGAACTCTGGATCTCAGAAACTTAGGATTCGTGATAGGCTTGACCGCTTGCTAGGTTTTGCTTATCTTTGTTTCATTTCGTTACCCACATCCACTTCAGTTTAGGAAATTTCGATATCCTCACTTGGACGTATTTCCTCGAACGTCCGTGCACGCTGCACATGATGGAATTGGTCCCCAGAATTTTGCTTCGGTTTATGTGCACCTCTAAATTTGTGCCAAGTCAGAAATCGAAATTGATTTAGTCTTGGAATGAAAATAGGTTTGGTCAGGATGAGGGAGTTGAGTTTATTACAATGATCAATTTTTACAGACGCAAAGGACAAGTCTCTTTGCTTTACTTTGATCAGGCTTTGATTCTACAATTTCACGAAAGTGCGTCCGCGGGTTCCCAGGCAGACGTGAAAAACAAATTAGCTTGCTATGAGCTTATGGCTCACGCTGTGGGTCACCAGCCAGCTGAAAACCCAATGCATCTATAGCCGGTGCGGACAAAGCGAAGCTTGGAAACCGATTCCCCCATTTACTAGTTTTCCCATAGAGCCAGTGCTACACGCTGGGGCTCATAAGCGAATTGCTTTCCAAAAAAAGCAAGGACTAGGCTCGGAAATAAGTAAAACCTTTTAGGTCGGTGACTTGATTAAACTCATATAACTTGGCCTACGATTAACAAGTCAAGATGGGCGGTGCCCACACGTTGTCTCTATGGACTGAAATATTGAGATCGATGGCGCCGGGTTAGTTTTGCACTTCGCGTGGCGAAGTCTTAGTGGTGTTAAGCGTTCCGAAAAAAATTGTAAAAGTCATCGTTTATTTTTTCACACCTTATCCATGACAATGAGTATCGCGCAACAACATTTTGTTCCATAAAAAGATTAATTGCATACGTTGCATTGTGTTTGTTTGCCCGATACTAATAGTGGAAAAGTGCTAGACCATCTAGCAATGGTGCCAATCAAGTGCGCCTCGCATGTAGACAAAATGCTCAAGAATATAGTGATTAGTGGTCATATCATGACTTTTTGTAAGTCCAAGTAGATCACCTGAGAGTTGTTAACGGAAACGTCCTTAGTGCTTGCGTTTATGAAATGATGAGTGCTGTTTTGATATTATAGAACAGAGCAGTTGTAGGCTTTGATATTGCATCATATCTGAGACACAACAAAAAAAGGTATTTGTCCAATGCGACGGGGGCACGATTGTCTACCATGCGTTTGACCGCAAAACATCCGATCAAAGGCAATCCCTAGCAGCCGAAACCACCACCGCCTCACGGAGGTCATCCCTGACGAATGAAACCACCACCGCTTCACGGAGGTCATCCCTGATGAATGAAACCACCACCGCTTCACGGAGGTCATCCCTGATGAATGAAATGACAACCAACTCACAAAGGCCATTATATCCAGTTGATCATTCTGGTCATAGTTCTTTGCCTGATTCCGAAGGATGCCATTACCTCTGGGACAAAGTTGGTGGTGCACTGGTTATCATTGGTGCTGAGATACTTTACCAGCTTGACCCGCCACGTGACCAGGCTTGACCACACTGACAGTGGTGACCGCCTTCAGGAACGTGCCGACACCGAGTGGAAGTTTGCCCGTAGCAAGCTCTGGATGAGCTACTTTGAAGAGGGCGGGACAGTGCCGCCACCCTTCAACGTCATCATCACGCCCAAGTCTATCTACTACATGTTCCGCTGGCTGATCCGCAAGCTCTGCGGCCACTCACATGCCGCGCGCAAGGAACATATGCGGACCGTCAGGGTAAGCCGCGGCGTCGTCTCCCGTCCCCCGTACCCCCTCAATCCAGGAACCCTTGACTGTCGGCCCGTCTCGGAGCAGGGCGTTTTACGGCAGCGACACCACTTTTCTACGCTTTGAAATCGTTTGTGGTGCTCCTCAAAGCAGTTCAAGGAGAAAACTCATATCTGGTTTTGCGCTACTTTCTGAGTTGTATGTATGTCTGATTCTATTTTTGATTGAAGCCCTGTAGAAAGAAAATGTGCTATTTTTTCAGCTACTGTAAGTGATCTAGGCTTCACCGTTTATTTGATCCCGCTGTTTATCAGACTACTTCTCGTCTCTTTTTATATGCTTCAGGCTACTGTTCAAGTTTATGCGCACTGCTCGGTTCAGTGCGGCCAATCCTGTCAGGTGAAATAATTCACATTCAACATGAGTCTACCCACAACTCGCTCCAAACAATCCTGGACACAAATAGTTTATCCGGGGACTGGGTGCTTACCACTCAACGACTCCCAGTCAGTTGCTGTCGCAGATCTGTATGGAAGTTTAGTGCCTGCCGAAACCCAAACGTCGGTCATTGTTAGTGGTACACTGACGTCTGTTTTACGATAAATTCTATCTCCGATCCTCCAGGCAACCGTCATATAGTTCACAGGTCGTCCATAACCCCAAAGTGACCCCTGCGTCGCTAACTGACCGAACGGCTCCCGCTGTTCAGAACTCCTTACTGGAGGAGCGGGTCTTCGCGGTGAGCCTGCCTTCGGCGGCGGAGCGGCATGTCCACGTTATGCCATGGCGCACGCGCATCGTGACGGTAGTGTCTTGCAGTAGGAGGATCCGTCGCCCAGCCATTACCACCATCACCTCCAACGGCGCCACACCGGACCACAGAAGACAAACACGGCACGCCTTAGGCTGTGTATGAAGCGCGAGCTGACAGAGAACCGCTAGTACGAGACTGCACGATGTCAAAATTAGTACTCGTTTAACTACGTATGAATCTCGTTTAAAATTATGAGGTATTCGACTAAGAGAAGGGGCACTGGAGATAGCAGCACTTGCTTTCAATGTCGATAGTATCTGGGCTGAGTCTGTGCGTTTGTCATGAGTGCTTAAGTGACAGAAGGCTCCTTTTATTGGAAGAAGCTCATCGAATTCATAGCGCTCTGCATTTTTTGCCGCGTAAGCTTTCCGCGCTCAAAGTTCATCCCCCAGATTTCAATCAGGTAAATGTAAACGGCCATACAAGCGTAACAATAAGAGGCCTAATGGGCTATCTTGACTCTATTCGACGTTGACAACTTCATCTGCCGAAAGCGAATGTGCCTCGATATGCACTCACAGCATCCATCGTCATCCTGGGTGCGATCAGCCGGAGCCTTGGTGTCGATCGGAAACTAGCTAGCCAGAACAGCTGACGTCAAGGGCTAACCTAATCTCAGCTCCAGCATCTATCTAAATTATCTGTCGTGCAGGGCGTTAATTTACATCCACTGTAGTTGAAACGTCATGGTCCATAGGGCCGATGTTCATGCCGCTCCAGTTTCGGGAATGGCTCATTGTCGGCTAACTAAGTCGCAATCAATGCCTTCCAGCTCCTGGAACGCAAATCAAATGCCGCCGCTGGCACCTTGCCGCCTTCGCTCGAAATTCTATTTCAGCGCAGTGAGCTTTGATTACATTCCTTTCCAACCTCCGACCATGTTAATCAGCGCCATTGTCTGCCGTGGCTGAAGCACGCAGCAGGGGCCGGCTATGGGGGATGTAGCGCCTGGTTAGAGTGTGCTAGCGCCACCGCCCAGCCATGTCCTGACCTCAGCTGACCCTTGGTGACCCCGGGGGTGTCCACACCGCCGTTCGCGGCCGGTAATTGTCTGCCCCGCGCCATTGTTGCAGCGCAAGGTGCGACAGGCGAGCGAGAGAAACCACCGGTATCAGGTAAGTCAACGGTTGCGTCGCCTCCCTGCTGCCACTCACCACCATGGTCGGCGCTGGCACTTTTGCACCCACCCACGTCTCCCTGGGCTGCCGATAACAGCTGGCAGTGCCCCAGGTGTGGAGATCCGCACCCACATCGTGCGCTGTGTTTTCCTTTCAGCGCGCTTACGTTCAAGGTGTTTTGTTGGAGCGCGTTTCCCACTCGTCCCAAACGCGAACTAAAAATGGTTAAAATGGACGTTTATAGCTTTGGTTATGGGATATAAGCAAATTCAGACAAGATTCTGGTTCGAGTGGGATGCCGTCGGAAAGGCAAATTAGGGATGTCTTAAGAAAATAATCATGTCCTTTTTGGCTTTATGACACTAGACATTTCTCTGTCTCCTGAGCGCATACAGATGAAAGTCGGTTGAACAAATCTGATCCACTAATCAGCTCAGTGAAAAGACAAGTCTGAGTCTAAGAAGGTGCGCTTTATCTGCTTGAACTTTTTTATGCGGCATCAGCTGACAGCTAGCCATGGACAGGGCAGCTTTGAAGCAAGGTGGTCGGCTCTTTCGGGAATCATTTATAATCCACCAAAGCTCTGATGAGCTAAAAATGGTTTCATTTGTTCAGGGACTTACAGCTGTACAGGTTACAAGTTAATGTTATTTGGTAGGTTCCCAGAAGGTAACATGCGGAATGGATCACTGTCAATGCCCATATATTTTCCAGACTATAATTTAAGCGCATGTTGTCGAACCTTTGGATGCAAAAGACTGGGAACGGTCTCTGCTGTCTCCACCATCTCCTCGGCTGATCGCCCGACCTGCAATGGTCGTCTTTGCATCACTACTGCCTCTTGGCACTTCTCTCCACGCTTCGCCCTCATGCATGACCCGTGCGCTTGCGCTAAGTGGACCGTCGAAATGCAAAGTGATTCCACCGCACAAACATCTACCAGGTCTTGGCCGAATGTCACTTTAAAAGCAAAACGTTTAGCCGTAAGCTTCCGCTTGCTTCCAGCTGTTCTTTCTCGTGCCTTGCGCTGGAATGACTTTCGGCTTGAAGCAAGTCACCGTTACAATTACAAGCTGGGTTTCCGCGCGACTGACGCGGCTTATCAACTTCGGTGTGCGGCTCCAGCCCAGCTCCTGTGATAGCAGTAATAGTATGTGAGAGATAACATAATCGTTTTGGCGGTATCCTAAACTCTTTGGCACTGGCAATGGGTACGTTCGCACTGAAAGTTTACGTACGATTATTTTACTACCACGACGTGTGTGTTATTAATTCGGAATTTGTATCCATGTCTCCTAATATTGATTAGGTTGTGTCATGGACATCGGTTTCCTACCAATTTGCAGCGAAATTTAAGCACACTTATCTTTTGCATTTTAAAAGTGAATGGGTTTCGCGAAGATAAGCAGGCACGAAATAACAGGATCCGCGATGTTTCGATTTTGTGTGACCGAACGAAAGTAAAGCCACCTACACTCAAACACTTCCCTTTCACACCTGCCATGATTTACGATCCTATCGCAACAATCACTTTTGTCCCTCGCCGTCAGTGTTGAGATGATTAGTTAGATTACTAGTTAGATCAGACAAAAAAGTATTGTATGTTGTGTTGCAATGCTCTAGTAGTTGTATATGCTATCTTTTTTAAACCTTCCTAGTTTGCATCAGAGGCTTGTCCGTGCTCAGATGTACTTTTGTTGAAATGCGTATGTGCGACGCAGGTGCCTGCTTGTGGTGTTTCTTATCTGATTAGCGTCTTAGGGGTAGAATTCCGGCTGCATTTTGCGTTTTCGTGCTCGTTAAGTAGCTCATTGTCTGGAAACTGACCTCATCCCGAACGTTTGTTCACTGGTCTGGCGACGAAAGCATGATGAGGTAAGGGACAAATCCTATATCGTCATGTTTTATCAGTGGGTTTGTTGTGGTTTTCGGGTCTCATTGTCCAAGACCTTCTTATTTGCCTTCAACGCTCCGTCTTGTTGTATCGCAGCTCTGGGTTTTAGTTGGCTTCTCATTTGGTGATTGTGTTGACGCCGTTAGGTGTTGTCAGTGCACCGAGCCTTTGTATGTACGGTGTACATTGATCCTGCAGTTATCAAACTTCAGAATGATTGCATTCGTGTGATTCGTGTATTGGCTGCTTATTAATGTATGACTTAAAACGCAAACAAAAGCACCCACCCTTTCACCTTAACCCTCGCCCTGATTTGCAGATTTTGATAGCAATGACTGATGGAGGCTCGCATCGAACCCCTCCATCTATCAGGGCAAGGGCTATGGCTTAAATAAATCAATTTGTGAGATATTTTTTTGCTTAATCGTCGCACTGCCGAAAATCTGTGCCCACTCGGGCGATTGTGCAGGGTCATAGCAGTGATTTAGAAGATACATAACAGCAATTCTGATTTGTATGTTGCATCTTCACAAAATAATTCTGGTGCTGAATTCAGAACCTTCAAACAATACACCGACCAGAAATAATGTGCGTGACCGTTGAGCCTTGGAATATGTGCATAGTTAAGTCATTCACTTGATATCATGCGCCCGAGTGGCCGGTTGAATACACTTCGCTCGGGTGGGAGGTCAATTTGATTCCCGCCCCTGAGGTCTCAGGAAATAAGAGAGCTAAAAACACCATATTCATAGGGTGTGTTGGCCTTTGCCGGAACTCACTCAGTTCAAAGTTTGAGATTCCTAGACGGTGACCTTTGTGTCAAATAAGTTCGAACAAGGCCAATCTCCAGTTAGGCTTCCGAGGTGCTCCTAGAACCTAGATACCAGTTCTGAGCAAAGGGTCACATGATTATTTAAAGTCAGTGACCTTGTTTAACCTTTCGAAGGTTCTGGCGACCAAAATCATACAAGACTACTTTGAGTTTTGCATTTGAAAAAGCGACAATGATGACGCTAGGTAGTATGTTCCTACAAACGAAATTTTGGCCTCGGTCAGTGACCTATTCTGACCTTTGAGAAGTTCATGAAAGATGTGTAATGTGGTTCCTGGTATCAGCAAATTCAAAATGATCACCAGAAACTATCCCATACAGCAAGCCTTTGAGTATTAAAACAGATTGGATTTGACCTTTATCTGACCTTCAAAACGGACCTTAGGTCAATGGAATTTGCTCATTCATTGATTGCAATACTTCAGAAAGTATCTCAGAGATATATGGTCTAGTCTAACACTCCGTTGTGGCATTAGATTAAACGATTCTCTAGAAATTGACTTTGCAGAATCGATGGCCTGACTTTGACCTGCCGTAGGTCAGCGATCCGTTGGGAAACCATTTCGAAAAAAACGTTCGGGGAGTCAGTTTGACCCCCACCCGAGCGCGTGATATGACAGTGAATCTGAAACCCTTAAAAACTTATTGGATTTTGGATGTTACATCAGTAACATTTTTTAGTTAGCATATGGACGTCAAGATGTGGCTCACGTGTCGGGAAGTAATAACGTATGGTAGAAACGTCAAAGCAATTATGAAACACCCACACGAGAACGTGTGCCATAGTACTATTGCCGCAATGGACTGTATTTTGGTCTCCCATTGCCTACTTAAAAGCAGAGAGGCTGGTAGTGCCTTATCCATTGTTTTGCCTGAGGGACAACTTCCATCCAGGGGCCACCAGTCATTGGAAGGGGACAGTAGTGAAGGTATGCATGGTTATAGTCATTTGTTGAGTCATCCACGGCCCCCATTGAAGAGACGACACATTCCAAAGTTCTGGGATCCTCGCCCTCAAGGGTCCCGCGGTCCGCTAGCCGAGAAACAGACCCTGGGGCCCCCTTGGGCTCACCTCCGGATGTTTTAACATGATATGCGCCTAGAATATGTAGAGCGTGTTTCAGGCTTGTATATCGTGTCCTAAAATGTCAGTGAGCTACCGTGAGCTGTTCTGCATTTGCGACGAAAAGTAGCAGATATAGGGTCCTTGCTGCATACCTATAGTCAGTGCGACGGTTAAGTATACAAGGGAATTTTGGGAACAGATAATCGACTCGGTTGCACAATAACGCACTTGTTTGCTTTCACGCTGTTGATTTGTTGCCATAACCTGCTACAGGAACCGCAAACCCAAACTATTTTTCACCGCAATACATTTTCGTTCTGTCATGCGCTCGGTAGCGTAACGTTGTACTTTTTTGTCTGCTGCTCTCATGTATGTTCTAATGCGTAGCAGCTTATATCATGCGCTTGCCACGGGTAAAAACCGTCAGCTGTGAAATAACCAAACGCTGTGGAATATGTGCATGTGTTGCGAGGCTCCAAGCACAGCCGCACTACTTGGGTGACGTCACACCCACCCACATGCGGCGGTGTGTGACGTCACGCCGCCTGTGCTGCGCGGGGCGCCACGACCCAAGTCGTGACGCCGCTCGTGGCGGTGTGACGTCAGACCATCATGCGGAACCTGGTGCGGCGTTACGTGACGCGTGAGCAGCGCAAGGCGGACAACCAGGGCGTGACAGAGGACGACGTGAACGAGATCAAACAGGACATCTCGGCCTTCCGCTGCGAGCTGGTCGAGATCCTGCGCAACTCGGGCATGAACACATCCTCTGCCAACCCCGGCACTGGTCAGTTTGTTGTTAAGCCTACCCAGGTTAGTGCTGCCTGCTAGCAACGGTTAGCCACGGTTAATCAAAGCTGTGCTGCGGTTAGTGTAATAATGATAGCAGAAAAAAGCAGCGGATGGTTCTTCTCGTGTGCATTTGTGTACGTGTCGCGTCTGCTCAACGGGAACGGCCGGCGGTACATGGTACATGGTATGGTACATGGTACATGGTACATGGTACATGGTACATCATCGGGAACGGCCGGCGGTACATGGGTTTTTGGGTACTTTTGGGTACTTACCACTGGTCGGTGCAGTACATGTATCTGCGCTGAGCAGTCATCGGCCAGTGCTGTATCTGTGACCGTGTATCCCTGTATCATTGATGGGTGCTGTATCTGCCTCTGTGTCCACTGTGTGTAAGGACTCAGTGGCGGACCTAGAGAGGTGCCGCGTGCCGTGACTCCTCTCCCTTGGGGGGAGGGGGATGGGAGTCATGAACGGACCGAACCGACCCATAACCGGCCGAACGGACGCAAGTTCCTTTTTTGATAATAACACAAAATTGGACATATTGTACTACCAGGCGACCAAGAACAGACACAAGCAAAAAAAGGCACATGAGTAGACAAATATAATTCTTAGGTGATTGAGAGAGTGGTGAATATGGAACCTTCAACGCTCGCTATCTTATTGCTGGCACCAAATAAACGCACCTGTTAAGGCAATTCAAACGCTCAGGAGCCTCCCCACGTTTGCCATGATGTCTTTGCATTTGCCTGGAAAGCCCTATGTTGTTCTCGAAGCACACTTTGCTAGCTTATCGTGGGATTCTGGCGATCAAGGGGCCTCCATGCATCTTTTCCATTACTCCGGAGGACTCCATGTGCTTTTACCGGGACCCGATATGCTATCTACCAGGGTACTCTCGGCTGCGCAGAGGCATTTCACATTGCTCTCGGAGGGCCCTGGAGGACCATGTGACGTTGTTGGAAGCCATATAAGTTAATACACGAAGACGCTCGATCCTCAGGGCCCTCTGCATTAGTCTAGGGCCCTTTGCATTTGCTCACATTCACAGAGGACCCTACAATCTTCTCATGGCCCTGTCCGTTACCCTGCCCGGGCATTGATGATACCACAGAGCCTTACCGAATGGGTCTTGGGCACTTCATGTTTGCTTAGAGAACCCTATGGTTTTGTGGGGAGCCCTATGCGATCACTTACCAAGGCTCTCTCAACCGCTCAGTGATTCTCCACTTAAATCTTCGGCTCTTCACACGAGGTCAGGGGGACCTTACTATGCTGCCGAAAGCCTCTGATTTGCTTGCGAAAGTCAGCATTTTCATCACGTGCAGCGTTGTTTTTCTGACGTATTTGCTGTGTAATGAACAGTTTAGCCCATTATAGCGTTTGCCCAGATCAAGCAACTAATTCCCAGATACGCCCGTATCCTGGTTAGAAAGCATCATAGTATGTTGCAGATTTTTCCACGACATGTCGCGCATTTTACCATGGCAATTTAGTTGATCGCACATGCAGTTGTGAAAAACAGTGGGCTGTTCAATCAAGCCAGCTCTTCTCGTGCCTGACTATTTAGAGTCCAACGGATTTTAGCGGGTCAGTCCGTAATGGTAGTAAAATAATGAGAACAGTTATTTCAGAACTGAGACTCAGGTCCTAAAACACCAAATCTTTTCGTTGCAATTCTCACGATTTTGCAGGATTCCAGGATTCGAACCTCGTGAGCCGCTACCTACCCCACGCACTCGAACCACTTCCGTGCCGGAGTGCCGAAATGTGGATCTTCCCGCTCCCGGCGTTCCACTGAGCCCCTTCAATTTCGGCGGCATTAACCTCCCTCGATCTCCCGCAGGGTCGGGTGGCAAAAAGAACCGTTTGAAGGAACGGCGTCTGATGAAGGGATTCAACCTGGGCTCCATGCACCCGCCATCGGCGGCGACGGCTGCCGCCGCCAGCCGGCGCGAGTCCACGCTCTCGGCGACCTTGACCGCGGCGCTGGCCCCCTCGTCGCTGACCTCGGCCTCGGCCCTGGAGGCAGCGCAGGAGGCCGGCGCCAAGTCCCCCACCTTCCGGCTCTCCAGGTTTGCCCGAGTCGCCGAGCAGCGATTGGCCAAGCGTGAGATGAGCAAGAAGCGCTGGGGGACTCTGGTCGAGGGCCGCCAAGAACGCGCGCGTCGCTAAGCTGCTGTCGCGCAGCCGGAGCGAGGACTCGAGCTGCAGCTCGGGCGGCGAGCGGCGCGGCAGCCGCCGGCAGCCCAGCGTCGACAGCGACGCCAGTGGCGGCAGCCTGCGCCGCCGCGAAGTGCAGAAGCCCCGGCCAGTCCCCTCTCTGACGCTGGACCTGAACACAAACGGTGCGCCGGCGACGGGCAGCGCACCAGCCCTTCGCGCAACTCGTTCGTCTTCATCGACGACCACGCCGATGACTCGACGCGGCAGACGTCGATCGAGTCCCGCGCCTCGGCCGGCTCCTCACCGCGGCTGCTGGCCGCCGGCTAACGCGGCCGCCTCGCCCGACGCGAACGTAGCGCCCTCTTCGTCGCGCGAGCCGCTGATGCTGCCGCCTGGCGGCCGCTTCCCGAACGTGCCCGGCATCCAGCCGATCACTCGGCAGATGTCCCAGGGGTGGCTCTGACGCCGCCCCGAGCGTTTAGACGCCATTGACGAGCCGCTTGTCAGCGGAGACGCGGTCGCCGCCCTGGACAACCTGTGCATCGATCGTAGCTGTAGCCGTCTCACTCCATCATCAACCGGCGTTGGCCGGCGCCCACTCGGGACGGCGGAGCCCTGCTGTGCAAGGCACGCGCCGGGGCTGGCCCCCCGCAGCCCGCCGGCTCGCTGGGCCCTGTCCAGCGGGTCCTGTTGAGCATGCTGCAGGACTTTGTGGTGTTGTGAGCTGGACAAGGTGCCGCACGCTCCGCTTTTCTCCGGAACCAAAGGTCACAGCGATGCTTGGGGCCGGTCGAGCGGGTTGTAGGAAGTGCCAACGAAAGTGTAGATTTTATAGGTCGAATTATTCATTGGCACCAGTAGGAATCTAGGACGGTGGGTTGAGTGTGAAGTTGCACTTTTCAAGCATTTATCCTGCCGTTGGTGTTTGAATGAAGTTTATTGCATTGCTGTCTGTGTATGTGAGGTAAATAGTGGGGTGATGGCAAATTAACTTAGTGATCGTGATGAATTGCAATGACGTACCAAAGTTGAAATCACCTAGCTTAAGTTGTATTGAATAAAAAATAAAGGAGCATATAAAAGGCATGATCCTAAACTCTCACCATCTCATAGATAGTATTGGGATGTTTGGAATGGCTAACGCCCCTTAAACATTGCTCAAAAACACTTAAGTAAGCTTTTTGAAAGTAACTCATATCAGACCATGCAAAACCTTGAGGTTTCGGAATGCAATCCGTTGGGTTATTTTTGTATTACTAAAGAATATTCAAGAAAATTCAAAATTTGGAAGTGCTTAACAGTTTTTCTACAAGCTCTAAGCCCATATATCACGCTACCCATGGACGAGGAGGAGAGAGCGTTTTGGGTGAAGCGTGACGAATTGTAACCAGGTGGTGGGCAGTATGGGAAGACCTTACCTACTTTCGGGTGTGGCTGCAAATCGCGTTAAAGTGTTCTTATGATGTTTAGATAAAAATTGATAGTATTGGGTTCCTCACATGGTAAACAATGTGTCCATCTTTTTTGCGACCCTTCCTCAGTTAGGGGTCAACGAGTGTAACTTTTGCGGTTGTGTAACGCATACAGCGCAAGCAGGAAAGAAAGAGCTTCGCCCAACGAAACCAGTGCGTAACCATGGTGGGAAGGACAAAAAATGGAAAAATGCATAGCGTATTATATGGACGGCCTTAATGGCCTAATATCATTTGATTTCAGCATGTTGGAAGTGTTTGCTTACCTCTCTGATATTTCGGCCAAGATGAGCGACCAGGGTGTAGTCGTTTTTTCAGTTGGAAGGAGGGCTTTAGTCTCCCTCCCCAACTTTGGAAGAAAGTAGGCAAAATCTGGGACGAACCCTATTAGCTGGCATACTTGAGGATATATTGGGTCATTTTTCATTGTTCAGCTCCCCTCTCCCTCTTAACTTATTTTTGCGAAACTACGCTCCAGCTAGCGACGTTTTGTGCATTACATAACGTCAGCGTAACTAATCGTTGAAGCTGGAAGCAGTTTGCACATTAGATCAGATTTGTACACAGTGCACCGGTAAGTCCACGGTATTTGTGAGACTGAGATATCAGGTATTTACACGCCTGTTCATGGGTCTGGAACAGTATTGCAAAACGCCGGATAGGTGGTGGCGATATTGTTGACGCCTTTCAGGGCCTTGGGGAGGTATGGCCGGCAGCGATTTTACCTGGCAGGAGTGCTGGCAGTTGGAAGCCGACTTTGATGCATTCCAAAGTGTACAGAGTATGTGCATGGAACGTGCGTTGCTGATGAAAGGGTTGTGCGTGAAGCAAAGCTGCCGCTCATGTCATTATCCGTTCTTTAGCATTTCCATTTTTACGCTTTCAGAAAGACAAGCTTTGGCACAAGGCTGCGTGTCGGTTTTTGTTGCTGGCAGCAATGAATATGCTTGTCATTTGTCCTTCTCGGTGCTTTCACAATAAGTGGCATTAACCTGCAAGCATGGATTACGTGAACTTTGTCAGGATTCCAAAGTATTATGATTGGTTCCAAAATCGCTTTGTGTGGTTTCTTTTTCGAAAGATTTTGAGCTCTTTGCAAGAAATTTGGCCTTTTATAGAAACGGGCTGGATGGCTTGTGCCAGGCTAAAAAACCTGTGTACAGAAAATGACAACACACGGAGTTAGTTTAAAAGTGTCTCAGTTGTGGCTGAGTTTTTTCAAACGCGGTCATCCTTGGTTGTAACCCACATACTTTGAAAAAGCCCATGGCACTACTGAAGCTAAATGTCCAGATTCGGGCCTATCGTTCAAAGCATATCTGTTGAATTTTGCTCATGAGTATGGTTTTTAACAAAACGTTCGCATATTTACGGGTCTTGTTACCATCTGCTCCATCACGCGGTAATGGATGCTACTTCGAGTCTTGTCATGTTGTTGCCATACGTTTGAAATAATCTATATGAGCCCTAGGGCCCGAAATGCCGTTAGCTTGTGATTTAGTAATATTAAGCGCATATCCGCCGCAAAAATGTAAAAACATGCCTCTGTATTATAATATTATAGGTGGTATTTGTAAAAAGACGAAATGGGCTGCAACTAATTTGTGTTTGTTTCATGATGATGCTAGTCGCTATCTACATAGTATCGAGCGATGCATACCGCTGACTAATTTTGTCGATACCGAAGCGTACGAACATACATGGTACCTACTGTCACTTGCATCGTTTCTCCTTTCACGGACTTAGTCTTCGATGTCTGCGTGAAAAACAACTGACAA
>NW_023596921.1:18838366-18860866 GCF_011947565.3 Pollicipes pollicipes
TCCTGAAAATTTTTATTGGCTCACGTCCTTCAAATTGTTGGTGACGACAGCATACACACCCACAGAGGCAGCCTACTCCGGATACCCCGCACCTAGAGGAGCAACCAATGTGTGTTCTGCATCCAACCATCTCTAGCATCAGCTCCATCTTTCGGACACACTCATAAACCTACTTTGAGCCATATGGCTCAAAGCAGGTTTAGACCTCTTCCTTTGATACCCGGCGGCGATCACAATCCAATGTCAACAGAGAGAAACAGGTATGTGGTGTTACCAGGTTTGATCCGTATTTTAGCTCGCTTAAGTGTATCGTAATGCTCTCCTATTATGGGAAACCACTCCCAGGCAGGCACTGTATTTTAACCAATCCGCTCTTGGTTGGGTGATACTGGAAGATATGACACGAGGTCAGATGCGTGGGACGCCACGCACCCTGCGTGACAAGTGCTGCTGCAGGAGTGTATCATGCTGCATCTCTTTCAAGGGTGTGGCAGCAGCGGACTACCTGACTTCATCCCACGACAGGCGCGGCAATGCGGGCCACCTGACTTACAGGGCCCCTCTGCTCGCCAGGTGCGGCTGCGAGGAATGTATGACGTCACACGGGGAGGACTCGCTGCGTCACAGCCGCTCGCGCATCAACTCGTATCGGGCACTGGCCAGTCCGTCGCTGATTGCGCTCAGCAGCAAGGACCCGATCCTGCAGGCGTTCGAGCTGAGCTGGGAACTGCGGCGGCTGAGCGTGCTGGAGCACGAGTTCAAGACCGACTACCAGGTCAGTCAGTGTCCGGGTCAGGTCAGGATCCTTTATCAGGGCATTCAATGTCCGGGTCAGGTCAGGATCTGCTGGCAGGCCAGCCAGTGTCCAGGTCAGGTTAGGTCCACTACCGGGTCAGGATCCACCATCAGGTCAGTCAGTGTCCAGGTCAATCCAAGACCGAGCAGGTCAGAGAGGCGCCGCCACGTCACCAACTACTTCCTGCGCCGACCGATGGCGCGTGACGTCGTTCCTCGCGGTGGCACCACCAGCGTGTTTCGCCGATTCATGACGTCAATTCCTGCGGGACCACTGCGTTGTAGTACGACCCGGTCGCAGAGTAGGCGGTGCAAGTGGCGGAAACAATCCAGGTTGGGCAGTTTACCATCCCCTAATGACATTGGGACCACACGGCGGCCATCACATGTGCGGTTTTCCTGTCACCTCTAGAGCCGAGGTCATTGTGGCGACCCGGTAGGAGTACCGGATAGGAGCAGCCGACCCGCAACAGACGCCTGAGACGGCGGCTGCATGACCAGACTGGCTGTCGCCAGTTCTGGACAGTGTCGCATGGCCACCGATTTGCCGGCGTCATGCGGATTTCTCGGCTGAACAATCTGGGCAAACCGGTGAACACAGCTGTAAGATACGGCCAGACGGCGACCTAAGAAAGAAATGTCAAGGACTATGGCCGGTCTGGCTATCAATCACTGCACTAACTGCCAGCGGCAAGGCTGTATTTAAGTGTCTTCATGTGGGAAATTTGTCCCGACGTCCACGATACGGCCGACTAAATTGCAATAGTCTGGCTTGTCCTGGCCAGTGGGCTTTCTGGCACAACATATTTATCGTCGCTCACAATCCATAGCCTCAAAACAAGCCGTCCCTGCTATCTTTTTGAGTGATGTTGCGAGAGCTCTGCGTAATAAGTTGCATGAAGTGCTGCGCTTTGTCGGGGGTTAGTGTTAAACTAATTTGCAACATATCACCCGCTTATAACGAGGATCTATCGCAGCCGTACAAGGGTGTTGAAATATTTCCTCCCAAATTTAGTGTTTCAGTGCTGTGTCTTTTCCACCTGAAACAGAGATTGCCAACAAGCGCTTTGTTGGATTGTGCATTACAAAAAAGGATGTTGCCAATAAATACCAAGCGTTACATTAGGGACATGATACAAGGGTGTACACACACACACACACACAACCACATCACACACCACACCACACAACCACAACCCACACCACAACACACACACACACACCACACACACACACCACACCACACACACACACACACACACACACACACACCACACACACACACACACACACACACACACACACACACACACACACACACACACACACCTATATATATATATATATATATATATATATATATATATATATATTAATATATATATAGGTGTGTGTGTAGTGTGTGTGTGTGTGTGTGTTGTGTGTGTGTGTGTGTGTGTGGTGTGTATGTGGTGTGTGAATGTATGCATGTATGTATGTATTCTATTTTACCATTTTATGAAACTAGTACTCACAGAAAAATACAGCTACTATATATACATATATATATATGTGTATATATATATATATATATATATATATATATATATATGATACATAATCTACATCTATCCCCAAATCCATGGCTGATACTTCATACAGCACATTCTGTAGGGCCTATGTGCGCCCGCGCTTTTCCCTTTCAACAACTGACTTTGGGTTTCGTGATTGGGGGTTTTACTAGACCTATATAAATGTTTCTCGACGTGTGGGCATGCCTCACGATCTGCTTTGACGACCTCATCGTGGCTCATATGCGCGATTCAGACATGAGAACCTGTATGAACCGACTCCCCATTATGGTGTTGACGAGGCGGCTCCTCTTTGCCGCTACAGCTCGTTTGCTTACAGAAGACCCTCGCTCTGGCGAACAAAATGGCTTCCCGCGAAGCTCGGCAGCTCGTTAGCCTGATGTGTTACCCCGGCCGCGCTAGCCGGCTGGAGAGGCGCCCAGGCCCGACCAGCGCCGCTTCGGGTTGTTGGACCCGCCGTAAATTAGCTGTGTGCGGACCGCAGGGCGGTGGGGTAAGACGCTGAATGCCATTTGAGCCAGCCGATTAAGCAAGAGCCTGGTCAGTACGTTATATGCCGCCTGCTGCCGTCGGCTGTCCGGTAATCTGTTGAAGTTCGCCGGGATTCAACAACGGCCACCTGCGTAATTGCAGATAGTTCTCAGAAATGGGTTTAAATTAGCTCAACTTGCAGGAAAGTGATTTTCGGAATTGTGTGGCTTTAATGAGACTTGCTTTGCCTTTGTTAAGTGGATCTTGCTTTTAACGAACGTCGCGTCGGGTAGGACCTTCGCGTGAAATGTAGTTACAAATGATAGGCACTCTAAATGTGGAAGTTTTACACAAGCATGGTGTACCGAAACTGAAGTTTGCGTAGTAGAGCTAACGTCGGACGTCGGAAATATGTTCTGGTCTCACCCTCTCATTGTGATCACCCAAACGAACCCCCTTGATTTTCTGAAGGTTTGAACGGGGATCTCGTGTTAAGAATTGCTGTTGTCGGCACTTGTTTGTAAAATCGAACTGCTTCCGCAACTGGGCTTTTGCCTGTGGACTGTTAATGCTCTAAAATTAAAAAAAAACAAACAAACGAGAAAGCAACCAGCGCTTCTCCCCAAATATCCACATGCGTCCACGGAACGCTTCCTCGATACCTCAATGCCTGCTGCTGTTCACATAAGCGGAGCCTTATGCAATTGCTTGAAGCGCAGTCGATTACATTTCCCAAAACATGTAATCTTTGCCTGTTTTCTTGCGTTTTCTTAAGCAACTTATTGTGATTTTGTTCCACACATCGAAGGGCTTAGACAAACACTGGAGGATGGGGTCAAGGGTAGTTCTAGAGGGCCGCAAGTGTCGAGCCCCCGCTAAAGGGCCACATATCTCAGGTCGCCGCTCACCGCCTGCCTCGCGCCTCAGGAGCTGCGGAAACGCTGTCAGGACTTCGCCACGGCGCTGCTGGACCACACGCGCAGCTCGTACGAGCTGGAGGTGCTGCTCAACCACGACCCCAGCGGGCCGGCCTTCGAGCACGGCGAGCGCATGCACCTCAGCCGGCTCAAGTTGGCCATCAAGTATAAACAGAAGAAGGTGAGTCCGCCGGGTGTCGGGCGTCTCGGCGGCCGAGTGCTGCGCTCTCCGTGTAGTGGTCTGGGTGGTGATGGCGCGGAAATATAGTTGTCTGGATGGTGATGGCGCGGAAATGTAGTGGTCTGGGTGGTGATGGCGCCGGAATGTGGCGGTCTGGGGGGTGACGGGCGCGGAAATATAGTGGTCTAGGTGGTGATGGCGCGGGAACGTGGGGGGAGGGTTGGCGTAGAAATGTAGTGGTCTGGGTGGTGATGGCGCGGAAATATAGTGGTCTGGATGGGGATGGCGCGGAAATATAATGGCCTGGGTGGTGATGGCGCGAAAATGAAGGTGCCGCACTGGCGCGGCCATGCTGCGTGGCTGCTGCGGGATGGATTTGAGATACGCTGCTATCACGGTCTGGCGGGGGCTGTGATAGCGGCCATCTATGCCGGCCTCGCCACGCAGCCAGTCTCGCCCGCTGGTGCGTGAGTTCTCTTTCACGTTCGATTGCCCCACACATTCAGCGACAGGATGGCGGTATTGCCGTGTTTAAGCTACGCATCTAGGGAACTGGAGGTTTAAGGGATGACTTTCCGCGGTGCCCACCCTTCCTGTCGTAGTGAACGACAGGCGACGCCATACAGTCTCACCACCAGAGTGCGCCGCAAAGGTCCATGACATACTCACCCAGGGGTGCTGCCATAATTTGTGACGAGAGTATACCACGGCTGAGGACGACGGGGAGGCGCTAGGCTTTTAGGGCAGAGTTTTAAGCCCAGTCACATGACCTTCGTATTCCGAACAGATGCAAGATGAATGATTCTTGAATGAAATGATCCTTAAAGCCCGCCTTGCTCCACACAGCACCGATGTGAACAAAAATGGGGCAGTCGCCATTCGAGGCCTTCAACCGATGCACATTGCTGATTGCCAGACCTAGTATTTTCCTAGAAGTTCGGTGAACTTACGGCATGGGCTGAAGAAATGGCTATAAAGGGTCCCGCTTAACATAACAAACTATTCTTAGTTTGGTAAATGTTGTTTACCTATTGCATGCTAATGGAATTGCATTAAAACAATGTGTTGTTGTCAGAGTGCTAAGTTTATGCGTAGACTTTATAGAACCATTTTCAGAACTTTTTAAAATTTTCAGTAGATTAATTCGTCGTGAAAACGGCTAAAAAACGAATGCAGTGTTGTGGGTGAAAAGCGGCGCTCGATTCTGACGAACGTAGGTGGGAAAGGGGGAGGTGGACTGAAGCTCCACGAACTTTCGCCTTGGCTGCGCCTCTGGAAAACATCACACGGAATCTGGAAGTGGTTTCTTAGTCTTTCCGTCTTGCTAAGCGAAGGCCTTCAAGAACCGTGCGCAAGCACATGACGTCTGATTGAACCCTATATGTATTTTGCCAGGGGAAAATATCCCCGGCGTCGATGACAAAGCATCGCGATGCTTTCACTTCTGCGCACTGAGACCAGGCAACTGAGGACGGGCTGATCGCCAAAGTTATTGCCCACCAAATTTGCGGTTCGGAGCTATCCCGGGGGCACTAGACGTTGCACGGCGTTGCCAGGGGAACTGATTGAAGTCCTAACTTGTCTGAAGGCCATCGGGTCAGGGATCGAAGCAGTCGGCCATCCATGACCGCCGTGGCAGGATCGTACTCGTTCAGCCAGAATCCAACGCTGTGAGGTGCTAGATAAATGAAAAGGATGTCAAACAGACCATAGGATGCCCTTGCTCCCGTTCATGATGCTCAACTGTACGCTGCTACGCCTAAATGTGGACCCGTAAAAACTACATTGATGGAATTCAAGCAATGTGCAATTCGTGTTTGGGGGCATCGCGTACGCATTATAAGAGCATATCTTTCCCTTGAGGTTCATCAAGCCTCACCAACATTCATGACCGGCTAGCCATCACATGCCTGAGTCCGACCACTCGTCATGGCGGCCCTTCGCTCGGCGGAGTCTGCAGATGCCCTCCACTCCCAAGTGCCCGCCAGGTTGGCCCGCGCCGCGGGTTCTGCAAGGGTCCTCGCTCGTTCGCCGTCCACGACAGACAATCAATGGCGTGGGATTGATGGTGTCGAGCCGGCAATTGAATGCGGCCACCGGGGCGGATCTCAGATTAGTCCTCTCGGACCGGACAAATGGCCGGCTGCCCGAGCCAAATGACGCCGCGATTCCGGGCGCCGATCAATTATTTCGCGGCGGCAGATGACGTCCGCCGTCTGTGATTGTTCATACGGTCTGGCGCCGCGACCAGCAGAAGCAGGCTGCCAGCGGCTGGCGGCACGGCGCCACTCGGGGGGGGGGGGGGGGGGGGGGCGGGGAGACAGCAGCGATGGTCGCGTCGTGGGGTCATGAAATCTTCATCAACTGGAGAGAAGCGGGGTTGTTTTTTATGTTGCGAAAATTGCAAAAGTCACATTGAGATTGTAGGGCTTGGGGACAGCTCCAGCCAGCGACAGCTCAGGGGGCGAGGTGACGTTTTCTTTCTGTACATTAGGACTCTTTTTTAGGCGGTCACCATACGCGTAATGCCACGCACGTTTTGCGAGGAGCAGATCGGCTGATTTTCAATCCACCTGTTTTTTCGCTTGTGATGTTGTCAACGAACACGAGCCACAATGAGTTAGAATGAGTCATTCCATTGCCATCTTAGACACGAATAGGATCGGCAGCAAATTGGGGATACCGCTGTCAGAGGCTGTACTCCCGACAGGGGGGGGGGGGGGGGAATACTGTGCCGCAGTATCCCACAGAAGTTTTGCGGTCGGACGCTGCCGGGCAGGCCACTGACTGATGCAGTTCGGGCATTCAATCCAATATCAGAGACGGGGAGCACGCCAGGCAAGCAGTATCACTCAGCTCACAACGATTCTCACCCAACAACTGGAAAGACTCCGTTCCGACGGCGTCTCGGTTCGTTTTAAACTCGCTTTGAAGCCGAATTGGCATCAACAGCCTCACTCTCACACGTCACACAAAGTCGACGCCAGGTTTTCTCCACTTCGCCGCGAAAAACACAGGCGCGCCGACTCCTGTCTGGCAGCTGGCCTGATTGACGCCGCGGCGTGCGGTGTTCTATTGGTCGAAACTGGTCGATCCAGGATGGCTGTTCGTCTTTCGCTGGACCACCGAATTGGCGAATTCACGAACACTATGCGAATTGGCGAGGCATTTGCCAAAGTTAGATCTTGCAACTGGAAGAGGCATGATGACCAGGGGCACGTTACGTTTCAATCGTGTTGAAATCCCAGTTGTGATATTTTGCAACAAAGCTCGCAAGGAAGACCTTAGGGCCTCACCAATGTAAGGTCCAGCGAATGAGGACTTGTGAATAACAAGCACTTGTTGTTGGTGGGAATTAAGTAGGAAGTAGCTCTCTATCACCACCGGGAAGGATTTTAAAGCGGCTTGCATTTCCACGTGCTCACGGAAAAATAGAATATGGCGAAAAACATGGAAATCAATATGATGCTGACCAATCGTAAACATAGTTTCATAAAATGTATATCTTAGCTATTTATCATATCTTCGTTATTGCATAGGCAGATACAAGATGTTCGTTGTGGTATGGTGCTATTGCTTTCAATTCTATGATGCATTTTTCGTCACATGTTCGTCCGTGTGGCGCGAAGGCTTAACTGGGGAAATCTTAGCCTGAAGCGACTAAGAGTAGCTAAAGAACCATCATAAAAGCCGTGCTTTTCTATCTTCAACTTTTTTTGCTATCAATACATTAGGCCTAACAATGCTCAGCGGTTTTCTGTGGCTCAATACACCACGTTTACTCTCGCTTTCGAACAAATTCGGGTCATCTTATCCTAACGGCGTTTGCATAATGCACGAATCGCACTACAAAACGCGGATAAAACGCGGCGAAGGCCAGTGCGGGTCCCGTGGCGACAATGGCACGTGGCGCGTCGCGTTTTCCCCAGCGATTCAGCGCGGCGCAGCGCTGCCGTCTGTCGTAAAGCCGCCCCCCGCCGGCCGTAAACTAAAGCGATGGGAGTCGCCCGCTGGTCGGCGGCAACCCGACACCGGACCGGCGCCGGCCTCCGAGACGACAAACAGCTGGCGCCATGCGATCCGCTGTCGCGGCGGCTGTCGGACAGGCGGCGGACATGTCGGCGCAAAGCGGCGGTCGCGGGAGATGTGACGCCAGCTGTTGCCACTGGCGGGAGTCCGCTTGCAGGTACGTAGATCGAGACAGAGAGGGCTTCGAGGCCCGCCGTCAGTTGCACTGGGCGAATTCGGCCAACACCAGTCCACGCTGACTGGTTGTTCGGAGTCGGTCAGCGTCAGTCATGCTGACCGGCGTTCGAGTCGGTCACGTCAGTCCACGCTGACCGGTGTTTGGGAGTCGGTCAGTGCTGGTCCACGCTGACCGGTGTTGGGAGTCGGTCAGCGGCCCCAGTCCACGCTGACCGGTGTTTTGGAGTAGGTCAGCACCGTGTTCGGAGTCGGTCAGCCGCCGGTCTACGCTGACTGGTGTTCGGAGGGTCGGTCAGCGCCGGTCCATGCTGACCGGTGTGCGGAGTCGGTCAGCGCCGGTCCAAGCTGACCGGTGTTTGGAGTCGGTCAGCGCAGTCCACGCTGACCGGTGCTCGGAGTCGCGGGAGAGGAGCAACCGCTCTCTGAGCAAAGCCTTCGTGGAGACGACGCACAGCAAACTGAAGATGCAGCCGTGGCCACTGCTGCTACCACCACCCAGGCTGTACGCAGCATCAGCTGTGTCTTGCACTTTTCACTTGATTGTTGATGCTGTCGGCCAGGATCGCAGTCATGATGTTCTAAAGGGAGGAGCCCTGGGCTCGGCGAGCACGCTACAACGCGATGTTTAAAAATTTCTGCCGGGAGCCCTCTCGGTGCAAAGATTCGGGCCAAACGAGAGGCCCCTGGCCCCGGGCCACGGGCCCTCCTGGGCTGGCGCCCCCTACCTCCCACGCACCTCCAGGTATCCGTTCATGTCCCAGCAGGAGTTCGGACAGAGCATCGCCCGCACAGCCCGGCCTGGCTCGGCCGGTGACGGCGCGCGTCTCACACCGCCACCGGCCGACCTCCGAATGCGCGTCACGCCGGGCGCGGCCCTCCCCCATAATCGCCCGGCGTCGGATGCTGAATGGCCGTTCGTGGTCCCTGCGCTCTGATTTGGTCGCTCGCCGGTCGGTCGACGCACGCCGCAGACGAGCGGAGCGGCACGAGCGCGCACGGCCGACCTCCCGGCCTCAACAAGTTAACCAAGGACGCCGCCGCCACGGGCGAAGGCGGTTATTTATCACGAGTGGCGCTCGTAAATCGGCACTATCGGCGAACGCTTTTCATGCAGCCGCTAATTGAGATCGTGAATGTCGGGATAGATGCTGAATGAATCCGCTCATCTATTACCATCGCTATTGTGTTTCCAAGTCCTGTCAGTTAAAAGAACAAAGACTCTCATGTGAACGCTGATTCATTGTGGTATTGAGGCCACTTATAGAAAACCTGATGAATAAGGAGGTCAACGTGGATCAGGTCATTTTAACTTGAAGAAGCAACGCTGGAAGCCTTTTAAACTTGTTTTTGTCTTGCCACATGTGACTATCTGGAGACTTGATATCTATTATTGATTGATATTGACTATGATAAAAGATTTTCTTCCAGCGTGGGCCTCATCAGCAAATGCATGATGTCATTATATTTCTAGCGTCAGCCACTGTAATGGACTTAACAATGAAGGATGAAATAATCGTCAGATCTATCGTCATTGAGTGTTAGCATGTACACAAGAACTCGAACAGTCAATTCTTCTGATTCTCCTGCCATCACCAGCCTTACTTAGTTCTGAAAAGGGCTGGATGGTGTTCTATGTAAATCATGTATGCATCACAACCCGAATTTTCTCCATGAAATGGCTGGAGATGGAACAGGAACATTCTGATTGCGAATTTGGCGTTCTACCAAGCTGACTAAGCGGCAAAATCGTTCCCAATAACACCTAACGGTGGCCTGATAATTATTAGGCCGAAAAGTTTATTACATAATATCACACCAGGCGAGGACGATAGTAAAAACAGCCAGTGCGTCAGTCGTGCTAATGCCTCGTTTCAATCCTTCCGTAAAATTATGGCTTAGCGTTGTAGAATAAAGCTACATTTCGTTCAAACTGATGGCGCATGCCCTTGTTTTGGGCACAGATTGATGAAGTGATAGTGGCATAAAAGCAAAGTGAAAAGTGAGTAAAAAAGAATTGCACCGCCACGAATTGTCACGATAAATCTCGTCAGACCGATTCTGTCTGGCGCATGTGGGCTCGCTGGCTGGTTTATTGATTCCAACCATTATGCTGGAGTTCAACAAGCTATGAAAGGTTTGTTACTGCTCGTCTGGTGCGCCTCAGATTTCGTCTGAAGAACCGCGGAATGTACCGTCAGCGGTCGGCCAGACGGTGCTCCACGGCAAACTTCCGGTGGGGGCTCCACGGCGCAGTATCCCACGCCTGCTTGCCGTACAGCCTCTGACAGTGGCCACCCAAAACGTCGCCGTCTTCGGCCCGCTGCGTCGACCGACGCGGATGCGCCACTCGGTACTAATGTCGCGGCCGCGTTATCTTTCCAGTTCGTAGCCCACCCGAACGTGCAGCAGCTGCTGGCCTCCATCTGGTACGAGGGTCTGCCCGGCTTCCGTCGGAAAAATATGTTCCTGCAGATGATCGAGGTGATTCGAATCGGGATCCTGTTTCCGCTCTTCTCCTTCTGCTACATCACGGCCCCGCACAGTCGGGTGGGCCAGACAATGCGCAAGCCGTTCATCAAGTTCATCTGCCACTCCGCCTCCTACCTGACATTCCTGGGTGAGTGGCAGCGCGCGCCGACCAACGGCTGTTGTTTTCAGGCTCTGGACGTTCTTTCTCTTCCACAGTTTTTGGAGTTTGCTTGAGCGCATCTTTCATAGCGCGAAACGTACCGCTTGTATTTTGCCTGAGCTTTGCACTATTTCGGTACAGAGGTTGATGGAAAGACGAAAATGCGTTTATACGACTTTCTTTTTTATAAGATCGGCTGCTCGTTGGGACTTGTATATATTATAGATTATAAAGACATTTTTTCCATTCACGCCGGCGCCTTGATGCAATCTAATAATGACAATGCGGCTCTACTCTAGTTTCTGATCTGCATAGTGTATGTGTGTGCCATCCATCAAAAGGATGCAGTTAGCAATCATTGCGTCACGCATCCTTGCGCTCCATTAATGACGCACGCCGTGTTGCATGATTGCCTGTGTTCGAGCTGGTCCACCATTGCATTGCGCACTGCCTGATCCAATATTGTGTCGTGCCCTATCGCACCCTATTTGAGAGTATGTAAGCACTCATTTTCAGCCGATTCAATATCGCCCGTTTAGATTCGGAGTCTATAAAGCGTAAACGACCGCATGACATATGATGCCTTTGTTTCTGGAATATGCGAGCAACTGCATATGACAAATTACCCTCAGAGGGCAGTGCGTTCCACCGCCCCTTTGACTGACCTTTGCCGTTCTCTAGTTATCACCCAACTGCGCTGCTTCCAAGCCCTCTCATCCCGCGGTGAAGGCCTACGCGGTGCCCGCGCCGCGGCTTGTTCGCAGTGTTGCCCATCCTGGCGTGTTCGCAGTGTTGTCCATCCTGGCATGTTCGCAGTTTTGGCCATTCTGGCGTGTTCGCAGTGTCGCTCATCCCGGCGTGTTCGCAATGTTGCCCATCCTTGGCGTGCTCGCAGTGTTGCTCATCCTGGCGTGTTCACAGTATTGCTCATCCTGGCGTGTTCGCAGTATTGCTCATTCTGGCGTCGCAGCGTATTGAAACAGTGGTGCTGGATTGGTTCGGCATGGCGCACGTGGCACGTGGCTGGATCGCCACGGACGTCACCACCAAACGCGGCGCGCCACCCAGCCTGGTGGAGTGGCTCATCCTGGCCTGGGTTGCAGGTGAGGGGCGACGGGACGTCCACTAGGGGATGGGGGGGGGGGGGGGGCACCTTCTGTCGGGTTGCCAACGTGAGACCATTGCGAGGAAGTTATGAACAGATTGCGGGAGCGCCCGGCCCTCGTTTCAATAAATTGACATGAATTGGCCAGGGATGGCTTAGACACAATCTGTTTGGATTCGTATTTCATGCGATGGTGGCCTTACTAATTGTGTTCTTTCTGACCATCTCTACGAACATTAGTGTCGCAATGTTATGCAGGGGCGGATCCTGTATTTCGTCAATGGGGGGGGGGGCACGGAACATTGTGGGGCCCCCTGGAGTTTGGAACCCCCTCCGAAAAATATCCTTGCATTTCAGTCATTAGGCATGCCACATTTAAGGCAAGTTGTATGTAATATATGTGTATATATATATATATATATATATATATATATATATAGATGTGTGTGTATATATATATATATATATATATATATATGCATCTACCTTTTTATTTGTCTAATAAATACGAAAACCCATCTTACATAAAGCTCACTCATTTTCTACAGGTTGTTTTAAATGCTGTGAGTTTGGTGCTAAGTGTTTCGGGACAAGAGGCAAACTAATTTTGAGTTGGCTGCTAACAACCATTATACCAAGCATGTATTTAATTCCTAACTCAGTGTATTTACGGCCAGCCGGCTGTGCTGATGGCTGATGACTAATGTAGAATTCTTCCTTTGTTATAAAGGAGTACATTTCCTATCATTCAAAACATGTTAAGAATGTGATGCACTAGTGTAGCAAGTTGGCATACTCAATAGCCAATGGAAATGACGCGTATAACGTCGGCGGCACATAACGGTACGTTCGGCAATCGCGCGTGAAAATTCATCAGCGCATATTCGACTGCTGCTCTAAGACAAAAGCACCAAAGTCAAAAGGGAGGGAACATGAGCGATCATGGCTGCCGCAGGAGGCCAACACAGTGGCTCCCGTCAACAAGTATAGGGTCCTCAGAGCAAGCAAGAAGAACCCAAGACCAACGTGGTGGGCCCCTAAACGATCGGTAGTTCCTCAGCAGGCTGACATATAAGGCCCCGGCCAAAGAACAGGACCCTCTAAGCAAATGGGAATTATCCAAGACCATAAGTTAATACCCCTGTTTGATCAAGAGTGCACGGGCTGGTTAATAACATAAGCCTCAATAGAAGTGAAGAGTCCTCCGTAAATGAGACCAAAGGGAGAGAGCCCTCGATCAAAATAGAGGACCCCTGAGCATCGAGTGTCTCCGTGCCTTGCCTTATAAGAGCCCTAGCAACAGTACAAGGCCCTCCAAGCAAGCAGAAAGAACCCGATACTTTTATGAAGGGCCCCTTAACAACTGAGTGTGCCCTGGGATATGGGGCCTCTGAGAAAAGTGTGTAGAGCCTTTCGGGCGAATGGGAGGAATCCTTGGAGGAAAACCTGATGGATGAACAGTTTTCAGGCATGGAGGCAGATAGCGTCCCAACAGCACGTTGGGCCCTATGAAAAAAATACAGAGATCAAGGGCGCCGTGGAAAGCTTCTTAGCGATCGGATGGGCCCGGCAAGTGGACATACAGGGCCAGGCAACCAACGGCGTAATATGTTTAGACAGGGTAATGAGCCCAAAAATGTCCTCGAAAAACAACACTTTTTCAATCAGTGAAGAATGAATAAACTTTGTTTGCTCATAAACCTCTCAGTTTTGTTAACCATGGTTCTTGGCCGTCTGTAGGCCCAAAGGCACCTAATTTTGTTGTGTTTTTGTTGTAAGAAACCTGCGTCCGTCCGGCCGGTTATGGGGCCCCTTTGGAGCCTTTAGGTCACCTCGGCATGGTCCATGGGACATGGTCCTGTGCCTCCCCCCCCCCTGACCCCCTGCATCCGCCGCCGGCCCGAGCAGCTGAATAGATGGCGCTTGCCAAGAGCATAGGGGAGTAAATTCAAATAAGAAATACTCAAAATGTATGTGTAGGACTCTGAACGATCGAATGTGCCCGGGCAGGTTAACATATAGGGCAACCGTCAAGAGCGTAGGGCCCTCCATTCAAATAGGAAGTGCTCAAACCCGATGTACAGGGCCCCGAATGATCGAATGTGTCCGAACAGGTTAACAGATAAGGTTCCCAAAAAGAGCTTAGGGCCCTCCATTCAAATAGGAAGTATTCAAGATCTACTGCAGGGGACCCCCGAATGATTCAGTGCGTCAGAGCAGGTTAATACATAGGCCCCCCGTCAAGAGCGTAGTGTCCTCCATTCAAATAGGAATCACCCAAGACCGAATGTAGAGGGCTCCCGATTGATCGAGTGTGCCCTAGCAGGTAAACAAGTGGGGCTACCAACAAGAGCATAGGGTCCTCTATTCAAATGGGAAGCATCGAAGACCTTATGTAAATGGCCCCAGAATGATGGAATATTCCCGAGCAGCTTATCAGAAGAGGCCTGACAAAAGCGTAGGGCAGTCCATTGAAATCAGAAGTACTCAAAACCCAGTTTGCAGGGCCCCCAAAAGATGGGGTATACCCGAGCAGATTATGAGGTGCCAGACAGGAGTATAGGGCCCTGAACTCAAATACCAAGACCCAATCTATTGGGCCCCCGAACAATCCAGTGTGACCGAAGCGACAGATGGGGTCCCGAAGAGTGCGTAGGGCCCTCCATTGAGATGGAAAGTGGCCAAGACACAATGTGGGGGGTCCCCGGATATTCGAGTAGGCCCGAGCAGGTTAACAGATGGGGCCCCGCTAAGAGCTTAGGACTTCCGTCCAAATATGAAATATTCACGACACGATGCAGAGAGCCCCGAATAATCGAGGGTAAAAGAGCAGAGGGCCCTCCATTAAAAAAGGACGTATCCAAAACCAGATGTTGTCCCTACAATCGAATGGGCCCGAGGATCTTATAAGAAGGGGCCTCGACAGGGGCGTAAGACCCTCCATTCAAATAAGAAGCACCCAAAACCCGGCGCGGAGGGCCCCCGAAAGATGGGGTGTACCCGAACAGGTTATCAGATGACCCCGATAGGAGCAGAGGCCCTAAATTCAAACACCAAGAACCAACGTGTACGGCCCCTAGGCAATCCAGCGTGGCCGGGGAGGCGAACAGAATGGGCTCCCCGACAAGCGCGTAGGGCCCCAGTCAAATATTACGTTCACAAGGCCCAATGTAGAGAGACCCCGAACGACCAATGTGCCCGAGCAGGTTATCAGATAGGCTCCCACAAGAGCGTAGGGCCCCCTATTCAGAAAAGAAGTACCTAAGACCCAGTCTGGATGGTCCCCGAACGACTGAGTGTGCCCAAGCAGGCCATCAGATGGGCTCCCGACGAGAGTGTAAGTGAGAGAGAATTAAGCAAGTGAGAGCGATCCCAATCCTAAGCAAGCAAGTGGAAGAGAATTGGAAACGTCCTAGACCTATGTGGAGGGATCATGAGCATATTGCAAGTGTGTCGGTAGGTTAACCGAGACCCACGTAAAGGTCCCAGGTCCCGAGACCCACGTAAAGGTCCCAGGTCCCGAGACCCACGCCCCTGAGCAACCGAGAATATCCCGTCAGGTTAAGATCTGAGACCCCGGCTATAACTCACAGAGCCTTTCTGGCGAATGGAAAGAATCCGTTGAAAGGCCCATGATTGACAAGAGTGCTCCGGCACGCTAACAGAAAGGGTCCCAACAACAGCGCAGGGCCCTTGGAGCAAATGAGCAAATGCAAAGAGATGAAGGGCAACGTGGAATGCTCCTTAACGATTGAAATGATCCGGAAGTGGGCATATAGGTTCCACGGCAACAAGATGGGGTCCCTAGACAGTGTAATACGGCTTAAAATTTCCAGCTAACAACTTTTCCAACCATGGAATAATTTTTTTTTGACTTCTCACAGGCCCTTTACTTTCGCTTACAACTGTTCTTAGTCGCCTGAAAGGCCAGAAATACACAGTTTTGTTGCATTTTGTGTTTAATATAACTGCACCTGTTCGGCCGGTGCTATGGGGCCCCTCGGAGCCAATAGGACCCCTTCGGGGCCCAAGGGGACCATGGCCCCGTGGCCCCCTCTCTTGATCCGCCTCTGATGTTATGATAGGAAAGCCGTCTTACACATTAACCCTAGACCTATGTTTCTTCAAGGTATCACTGCGATACATTTAACATTAAATGAACCGGGAACCGTCCGATCTCTTTTTATGTAGCTTTATTACCATTCAAAAATATAGTTACCTCAGACTTCCTGCGTTTATAACTGCAGACCCGCGAACATAACCGTGGAATAAATGAATGGAGTCCCCATAAACGGCATATTCAACACTTCTCGCATTACTGTCTGCCTGGGCACGGGTTATCGGAATTCAGATCGGCGAGCTGCTTTCAGCAGATGAAAGAAAGTGATTGGATCCGTTGGGCGATAGATGGGACCCAGTGCTGACGTCAGACTGTACGTCACCGTAGCGTCTTCCGCCGCCATACCTCTCCCGCCACCATAGTCTCGTCGGGAGGCTGTAGTTGCCCGAGATGCGCCAAGAAACTTGTGAGGACGTCATTAAGTTGTCACGAGCTTAAAACTACATGAAGCAAATACGGTCCTGCGGGCATTGAACATCTTATTTGTAAGGACACTGCTAACTGCATTAGATGCGATTTTTTGCTTTCTTGCGATCAGGAAGCGGGCACAGTATGTGACATCATTAGTAAGGCACTAGAATGGTGCTGAGAGATCTGATGCGGGCTTAAATACTCCAGAGAGGCTTTTGAGCTCAACTACCACTTCACCTCCTGGACAGCGCTCTTATCGTTGTCCAAAAGCAAATATGCTGAATTCAAGGACATAACGAATTTTGACCCCGCGGAAAGTGAAATCAGGTTAAGCGACACCGAAAATCCATTAAGATGCACCTTGCGCACACTCCGCAGCATTTAACAGCTGACTGGGATTTTAGAAAGCTGTCGTGGCTCACAGCATGTGAACTAGGGTCAGGTGCCAAAGCATTCAACTTTTTGCTGCTGTTACTTGTGTCGATGTGCTTGCAGAAAAAACAGCTGTTTCTTTGGCAATCCAGCACTGATTAAAGCCTGCTAATCAAATGTCTGAATTCCATTAGGTGGTAAGGGTACATGCACACATCTGACGTGTTTCGCCATGCACATCATGCGTATTACCTACGCTCGGTCTAACGCCGTTCCGATCCGTTATCTACCAATTGCATTCATTGCGTCTACCTTTCTGGCAGTGAACTGTGGGCATATACCACGGAAACATGCTTCCGTTCCTTACGCTACTGCAGATGTAGTTCCGAATTTTAAATGTAATGTAGTTATGTAATGTTAATTAACCATCCTGTAAATCCACATCGATACCTAGGTTAAGATTTGGGGCAGCGCAGAAACGAAAACTATCATCACATGTCCCCCGAAGGAGATGTTTTGTTGTCCGCATGCATGTCATGGAACAACACATACGTCACCCGGCTAGGTCCGTGCCGAGCCTACTACCGGAGTCTTCCGTGATCGCTAATTGGTTCCATCAGCCGGCGTGGCGTCAGGGTGCGGTGGCATGTCATTGGCATGATTCGGCGGCAAACTCAGTCTCGTCTGACCCCTCGATGGCCTCCTGACCTCCCATAGGCCTGATATGGAGCGAGATCAAGCAGTTGTGGGACATAGGCCTTCAGGAATACGCCAGCGACCTCTGGAATGTGATCGATTTTGTCACCAACGCGCTGTACGTGGCCACCATCGCCCTGCGCGTAGTCGCCTTCCGACAGGTACGTTCGAGCCCTCCGACAGGCACGTTCGAGCCCTCCGACAGGTACGTTCGAGCCCTCCGACAGGTACGCTCGAGCCCTCCGACAGGTACCCTCAAGGCCTTACAGACGGCAGGTACGCACAGGACTCCCGCATGTACGCTGGAGCCCTCCGAAGGTACGGTCGAGCCCTCCGATAGGTACGGACGGGCCCTCCGACAGGTACGGTCGAGCCCTCCGATAGGTACGCTGGATCCCTCCGACAGGTATGCTCAAGGCCTCCGATATGTACGCTCAGGCCTCCGACAGGTACGGTCGAGCCCCCCGACAGGTACGCTCAGGCCTCCGACAGGCACGTCCGAGCCAGCCGACAAGTGCACGCGGCAGCTGTCGCTGACGCCAAGGCCGGCGAGAGTTATTCCCAACACGGGACCTGTTGTTTGAGCTTGCACTTGGGTACAGGACTTGATGTGACTCGATGTTGGTATAGCGTGGTGACTTGAATTATCCTCTCGAAGACCAAAACTGTCATAGTGGAACCATGGCGTACTTGATCAATACAAGATGGTTACGTTATAGGCGTGAAGGAATGCAGTCCTCTGGTGGACACCATGAATAACACGAAGGAAACAATTTTTCATCGTGCTATGGCACTTTCTACCCATCTGCCTCGCCACCATTTAGCTGACAGAACTGGCATAGAAGTAAGTTGCATACAACGAGGAGCCAGGCAGCCGGACGCCCGCCGCCGCCGCCGGCTGTGCCTGTGCCTGTGACGTCACTGTTGACGTCAGCACCCCATCGCCGCTACCCAGGTCCAGAAGGAGCTGGCGGAGAACACGGGCACAGCCAATCTGCCGCGCGAGTGCTGGGACGCCTGGGACCCGATGCTGATTGCCGAAGGCCTGTTCGGCGCGGCCAACATATTTAGGTGAGCGGCACGCGGCGCCCAATGGCAAAGGTCCATGCAACTGGGCATGAGGGCGCGGATTAGGGCCCACACACAGCTCTGAAAGTGTGGCAGTGGCTTAATTGGAAAGCATGACGAACTGTATCCCATACTGTTCAGCTGGCTAGTTTTTGGGAACACCCACGTCCCTGCGGTCTGCGGAAAGATGATTACGGAGGTGGGCAAACCTGACTTTGATTTCGCCTTTTCCGCGCAAATGCTATGCTACCAACTTAATGTTGTTTTTTTTCCAAATAGGGGGCAACTTCTCGGTCTGCATATCCCTACCGTTGCCGCTGTTGCATTTGACAGTCAAATATGCTAGGTGGTTTGAGTGCGAAACTCATGCGTGCTGAGTATTCTGCTCGTATGTGATCCCCATTTTCACTGATCAACTTTTAAGTTTGCCTTTCGAGTGATGACTGACCTTCTTTGCCGTCCAGCTCGTGCGCTTGAAAGTCTGCATTTCAGGATGGGTGTAACACGGATAGTGTTACAGTTGTTCGTCGTCGTTTCACGTCGTCGGGAAATTTACAGCTGTGTCTGCGGTTCGGGTTCGTTGCTTTTCAATGAGCTGTGACAAGATGTCAACTGCGAGCGCATACTTCACGTGCTGCGCACACGGCCATCACGAAATGCTTTGCGAACCGAGCTAAATTAGGTAACCATGCCTCCCCAATGTTCAGCAACTTGGCGCTGTTTAACGTTGCGTGGTCGCTTCTGTTGCAGTTCTTTGAAGCTCGTGTACATTTTCTCGATAAACCCTCATCTGGGGCCGCTGCAGGTGACCCTCTCCAGAATGGTGCTCGACATCATGAAGTTCGTCTGTCTCTTCGTACTGACTTTGTTTGCGTTCTCCTGCGGTAAGTCATTTCACGGTGGGTAGCCGGTCTGCTACAGTTAGAACTGACACCTCCTGGGCCTGCCAGGCCGCTCAGCTGCAGGTGGTCGGGTGGGATGAACACTAACTCGCGCCCGGACTACTGAAACTTCGGCAACTCAATTATTCTGAGGGAATATGAGTGATGCGCCCCTTGAGGATGGGGCGTATCATGAGGGCACGAGAAAGATGAAGATGAGTGTCAAAGAAGAGGATGAGATGCATTCAAATGTCGCCATCGCATATATATATATATATATATATATATATATATATGCTTGCTTACGGTGCACCGTTAGTTCGTGATCCGATGGACGGTTAAGAACACATAAGTACTGCGCTCATTCGACGCGTTGTTCTGACCATTTTCCCCTTGTATTTATCTCTCCAGCTTATGTGCGTTGGTTGGGTGGGAAGCGTGGTCAGAAGCAAGCACTACGACGCAACGTTGCAATTTTCTAGCTATGTAACCTGACCATAAGGTTTTTGAACCATTTATCTTCGTGTCATCTCCCCTTCTTTCCGAGCCTCCTCGTGGCTTAGCAATGCAGCCGGGTAAAGATGAGCAGCGTAGCTGCATCCCAACTGGACAATGATGACGGCATTTAAAACAGCGCGAATGGTCTCGGTTGCGAAATATTTCTATTTGTTCTTTACTGAGCGAGGCAATCATACATGTTGGCTTGTCATACCCGCGAATTAACAATCAATTGTAATAAACAACAATGGCAGGATGACACCATCCCAGCACATTCTCACACCAGCACACCTTGCCTGCAGCGGTCAGGTCCTACCCATCCCGTTTGCCTTTCTCACCCAAAAAACGAGCGCACCGCCTCAACGACATCTGTCGTGACTGCCACCGGGTAACACAATCCCACAATGAAGCAAGATGTACTCGAGTGCACCACTGTAAAGAAGCCGTCCTCTACGGATCGTATGCGAACCTTTAATACTACTCCCGGTAAAGGACCGGCGATTTCGTGAAGGCTTCTTCTTCGGGTTCAGCGGTATCGCCTATGAAAGGCAAACCGCCAGCTTCATCCCTTAGCAGCGTTGCCTCCTTTTACTTACGACCCCGGACTCCCCCACCTACAACTCGCCCAATACAGTGCGCTAGAGGTGTCAGCGGCCCACCCCGGCAACAACACAGGGAAAGGGCGGATCAGCTGCGCGGTGAAGGGCCTCGGTGTGCAACCCTGGCGTGACTCTGGCAGCCAATTCGCAAAGAAAGCACCGGTCTCAACCCTCTCCGGTACGCCGCTTCTCAGAATGAGGGCTGGTGCGGGGCGGTCGATGAGATCCCTCCCTCCGTACTATTTCCAAACCAAGGAACACGGAGCGGCGTGAAAACGAATGGCTTGGTATCACCGCGAACTCGCGATCGATTTCAAGCTTTGTGTTCCTAGGTCGCCAGTTGATCCATCTATGCCAGGTTATGCGTCGATCGTTCCAAATATCAAGCCTGTTTCGGGTTTATACGTCAACAGCGATAAAACCGCGTAGCGTCACAGCATGCAACTCATACAGGCTTATTCCCTTTGACGTTGTTGAGTACATGGGCTTGTTTTCTGCTGTTGTATGTTTGAGCAAGTGCTTATCATGCGAGGGCTTCGCGAACGTAGCAGCATCATTCCCGTCGCACTTGATGGGCGGATTCGTCCGTTGTCCAGCGTCGCCCAGCTGCGGCGACAGGCGTTCTCCGCGTGATCACGGATCACGCGGAGAACGACGGCCAGCACCGATCGAACATAGATGCAGGGTTTCGGTTTACAAACAGTCTTACACATAAGCTATTTGGAAAGTTTCATTTCAAATGAAGGTTTCATTTCAAATCTGTTCTATAATATTCGATTCAAATCAGGATAGCAAACACTACCGTGTTGCTCCGCCGGCCGTGGGTTTGCCGTGCCGGGTCTTGAAAAACGTCTCTACCCAGAAAGCAGAAAAAGCTAGAGACACGTTTTTTTCTGTCCAAACACGACCAATAAATGCCCCAGATGGTATGGAAACTTGGTCACGATTTCACGACAAAGCAGGGAGATGTTTGAAAACACTGCTGAGATTCGTGAGGCGGACTGACACTCTCATCAGGGCAAGATTCCAATCACCAGGGCGCCGGCTCTAATGGCATCAACTACATGTCAGCAGAGGGCTCAGGTGCGAACTGCGAACGCGAGCCTGCAGAGCTGAGGAGCATAAGAGCTCGCCGCTGTGTTCGACAAGATAACAGTGGCCCTGTTCACAGCGCACAGCTCGTCTGAGCTATCTAGGTGACCCCTCATGGGCGATTCCAGGTTCGTCTTACTGGCAGGTGTAGTAGTGCGATAAAATTCGTTTCATAGAATGTTTTTCCTTAGTGCCCAACTAAATCCTCAGATTGTCTTCCGTAGTAGTTGACCAGCAAAATGTGTTGCCTAAAACTCCTCTTAATTCCACTCTCCAAAGCAGCCTGGGCCTACCTCCGCCCCTGCGCGTCTGCGCTGGCCACCATCGCCCGATAGTGGCCAGATCGTAAACTACCTAGGTGGGTCACGTTTTCAATCGATCTCTGAGGAAAGTGAAAAGGTAGCTCCAATAATGCGATCGACTGCAGATGAAGCGGAGAAAACTTTGTGTGTATCTTACGGTACCTCGTTACGAGAGCTGGCGAAAGTAGCGGTTATGAAACAAGAGGATCGATGTTTGACTGCTTTGTCAGGTATAATTTGCTTTGCGACGAGATTGCAAGTGATCGTGTGGTACGTAGTTTAAAGACAATTTTAAATTAATCAGTGCCTTGCTTACCTCAGTTAACTGCCTGTTGTGCTGATATTGCTGTTAGACCGTCGGTCACATAGATGATGGTGGCTGGCTAATTATGTAGTATGCACCTTCCTTGGTGCTCAAATAGTACTTGGTAGGGTTCAAAGGCAAATTTTCTGTTAAAATTAGGAGGGAAATTTATGGAACCTCGGCTTACCTGAGGACTTGCAGTTTTCTAGGGTTTGCTATTGAGACCTTGCATGGAGTCCCAGGGAAGCTCCCCGGGGAACCTTCCTAGCTTACCTGGCGCTT
>NW_023596921.1:18865866-18889619 GCF_011947565.3 Pollicipes pollicipes
GACAATGCAGACGCTCTTCTGGGCCGTGTTCGGCCTCATCGACCTGGACAACTTCGAGCTGGCCGGCCTGAAGACGTTCACCCGGTTCTGGGGCATGCTCATGTTCGGCTGCTACTCCGTCATCAACATCACTATCCTGCTCAACCTGTTCATCGCCATGATGAATCATTCCTATCAACTCATCTCGGTGAGTGTTCGGCAGCGCTCGCGGCACGGTGTAGACCACGGCGGGCGGATCGGGGGCGGGCGACCGCCTTCACCTGGCACCCGACCTTCGGTGTGGCTGATGTGCACTTCTGTCCTCCCCACCTCTGGCGACCTGCGTTCTGTACAGAACGGGCGGAGCCCAACCCGGCGGGACGGGGTCCAGCAGCATGCCGCTCGATGCACTTGCCCTGCCGTGTCGGGTGGGTTTCCCAACCATTGAAGCCTCTGGCGGGCTAATCTATCGTATCGTGCACCGGTAAACAGCGCGCCTGACTGCGGCTGGCGCCAAATCCGCGCGCGGTGAGCGCGACTCGACACCAACAACAACGCCTGAGAGCGGGGCCGTGCCTGCCGGCGCCCGAGCGGTCGTGACGAGAATATTCCCCGAACAGCCCAGCAGCTCAATAGGCCCTGCCACCGGCAGTCGCTGATTGCCAGCCGAACGCGCCCGGGCACGACGGAGCAGCCGGACGCCGTTCGATCATCACAATGTCGCCTTTCAATCGGGCCAAGCACCGCCTCGAGGCAGTACCGGTACCGATCCCGGTTCCTACCCCACCCCCCCCCCTCCTCCCTCCCCGAGTGTTAATTTTTGCCCCGGCGGCGCGCTGAGCGCGCCGCCTCCCCGTCCGATTCAAAACCACGCGGCGTGGCAGAGTGCGGTGCGGCGTTTCGTGTGCCGCGGTCGCTGGAGACGGCACGGCCACCAGAAGCGCTAGGGGAGTTCCCGCTGTACTTAGACATTGTGTGAAGGTGCTCCAGCCTGGTCCCGCCGTCATCACGCCTCACGCTTGGGGGACTGTAGTCTGTACGTCAGTCGCTGGAGAGAGGGAGCAGGTCGGGGGAAAGGGCAAGATCTGGGGCTTGGTGAGAGCTCCTCCTTGATCTTCGATCGATGGGCTTGTTTCTTCCCGCTTCTGTGTGTTACGCCATCCTCTGCCATGCGTGTCTCTCATTTCCATTGATATTCGCACTGTTTTGCACAGTACAAAGGAAAGCTAGTAAGTACACTATGCCAGCGCTCGTCTGAAACATAACTAGCATCTTGACATGGGCCTGAGTTGGAGTGATGGTGAGCATTGTGCCTTGTGGCTTCTTCTGTATGCACCACCATCGGTCGCCTCACGTGTTTCTTCCGAGTGGTCTACTTTTGGTTTTTACTCAGATATCACCATTAGTCTCGAGGCGTAACTACGCAAAATAAGCTTCGCATACTTCTCAGGGACGACCTGTCGTTGGGTCGCGCTCTTTATGAATTATTTCAAGCGCAGTGCCTGGTCAATGGCGTCGATTCGTCGCGTTCCGTTGCTTGCGGAAAGGAGGTGATCATGCAGTACAACCGACGATTCAGGCAATTGGCATGATGGCTGCGCTGTTTGACGCCGTGTAGGACACGCAGAACAACAATTTGCTGCGAGTCTGCCTTTGTGCGTGCGTATAGCAGATGGTGTAGCATCGTTCACGGCATGCCTTGCCACTGCTCACAATTTCCTGCACATTTCACATTGACCTATCATTTAGAATGTTTTGTGATTGCATCCTTACTTAGATGCACATCAATAAATGTGAGTATGAACACCGCCCTCACGACGCTTTGTAGAAGGCATGGAGACAACGTGGGAACATTTTTCGTTTAAGAAATGTCATTGCAAAGTATGGGCACATCCACACGATTTTATGCGTTTGTTTGACCGAGACAAACAACTGTACAGCATAGTTTGGACGTGGAAGAGGGCTCCGGTCGCACACTTTCACATTTTTTCAGTTATACCAATGCCATGCCAGTTGGTCTTTACTTCGTGCTCTATGATTTCGCTTGACCTACAACCTGAAAAAGCCACCAATACCTTGTTTACGAGGTGCATCCTTACGAGAGCTGAAACGCTTGCAATGCAATGTGCGCTCGCCGCCTCCTCAACGCATGTGCAAGGCTTCATCTGGTTGTCATGGAGCTATGAAGCTCTCCATGTGATGCGCGTCCAGTCTCAGTGTGGCCAAAGTCAAGCGGCTATGCTCCTCCAATTGTGTGTGCGCTTTTTGCTTTGATGCTGCATCCTTACATTGGTTTCAAATATAGGCAGTGTCAAGTTTGGCCCATCTGCTCATTCAATAAGTAGATTTAGGTATTCATCACTTATTTAACCGCGAGTTTGCCGTTGTCTGGCTGGTTCTGTGAGGAAGGAGATACAATGATGTATTTGCGTGTCAGATGACAGCTGCAGTCCTTGATGGGGACCCTCTCCCTCCGTTGCCTGCAGCACATGCATGCATCTGTACCGTGTTTGGTTCAGTAACCGAAAGTGTTCCCTGTATGGCAGACAACGCTAATTGTTCTTCAGGTGTCCGGTTGATTATGGCACATTTGGACATGCATTATTTATACTTGGATTATGCTATTTGTAATCGCGGTGAACAACTTGAATTGTGCGCGTCATTGATATGGTGCTTGTCAGGGAAGGCGAAAGGATTGTGCTGTATCAATGCATTCTTGGGATGAAATTATCATCAGAGAGGAAATAGTGGGCGTGTTCTCAAATGCTTACGCACACACTTATTGGCGTTTTGTGACGCAGGCTGCTCCAAGGTGTTATGTTAATGCGCATCCAGTTTTTACTTGTATGTGTGTTGTCGCCAGAAACCAACAATGCCTTGTGATGCCACATTGCTGGTGCCTCATATAAAAATGCTGTGTGATTAGCGCAAAGTATTTTTGGTCTTTTTTACTATGACATGCGCAACGTTAATGAGAATTTTCGATGATTAGAAGTCAGCAAGAGTTTATTAAGCTACACTCCGTTCATACCGCGACACATTTTTACAGCATTTACCTTAAAACGTATCCTGCCATTTGAAAGCGTTCACTGCGCAAGGAGGGATCTGTGAGGGTTAGCAGAGGAATTTAATCTGGGACTGTGGTTTTGATAATTGATGCCTGATCCCTCTGGTCAGTGATGACCGGTGTTCTGTTGATCTAGGTTTGAGACGGATTTGTGACGCTGTGAACAGAGCCCAAACGGGCGGGCGCGCAAGAGCATGGCTACTGGCTGACGGCACAGTGGTCTGCGTCTTAAGCTTTCCACGAGAGAGGAACACCATTGATTTTCGTTTTGAATGTCGTGACAATTTAGAATCGCGTCCTCCCAACCGACCGTTAATCGTGGTAGTTTCCTTGTCGACGAGCGGTAATATCGCGGACGGGGCGTGCTGTTGTCTGTATCGGGTCGTGCTGGTGGTCGGGACAACGCCCCCTCCCCCGCCTCTCCGCCCCTCCCACTGAAAATGAGTTCCGCCACCGCTCCTGCGCCGCCGGCGCTCTGCGGCCGCCTCCTGTAATTGATGTCTGCGTTTTTAGGTGTCATCCAGCACGCTCAGTCACAGGGCGACAAAGGGCTCAAATAGTGGCATCGAGGTAGGCGTGTCGGACCTCCCTCAGCTCCGGCCTGGTAGACCTGCATGTGTTCGCACTGCTCGCCGCGGCAGGGGCGGAGCCAGGACCGCCGATCGGGGGGGGGGGGGGGGAATCGGTCCGGTGCGTCCCGCCTCACCCAGCCACGAGCCACGGGCCATTTGCGCCGGGCCGCCGGTGACGACCGTGTAGGGCGGCCGGCCGGGCGGGCGCGTGGCCTCGTCGCCGCCCCCACGCGCGAGTCACGGCCCGTCCCTGTCGCGGCGAGCAGCGTCCTCGGCCGGACTAGCTGGCTGCCTGTAGCAGTGCGCCCGGCTGCCGCTCCGGCGGGTGTGACGTCTCATCGCGCCTCGCCGGCACCCGAACGCCGCGGGCCGCCGCCTGTCCGTCGCTCCGGCCGTCCGCCGCCTGCACCGCATCCCTGCTTGGAAATGGCCGCGTTTGCAACTACGGCGGGTAGCGCCACGTCCCGGGGGGTGTCTGCTGTCAACGCCAAGTCTGTGTGCCGTTAGATCGTCCCAGGCCGCTGCCACTAATGTTGGGTCGACTAGCTGTGACCTTTTATGGGCACGTGTGCTCGTTCGTAGATATGTGGTGGTTACGCTTCCGCGAGCCAGGCGCGAATCCAGAAACTGGGGAAGGAGTGCAGCAAATGTGTCGTTGGTTCCACCCAAGTTGGTTATCTTCCTGAACTGGATTTCGGAGCAGGAGTAACCCCTCGTACTGGATCCGTGACCTTTATCGTGTTGCACTGTGCTGTACTCTACAGGCTGGCCAATCCACACTTGATCGTGGTGATTCGTGTGCCCGCCAGCACTTGATCTTAGGCTAGTTTGTGATCTATGTCACCCATATGTTTGTTCGTAGCCCGTTTTGCGGATGTTCCTCTACCGGTCGGCGGTGTAAAATGGGATATCGTGGTTCATTTCAGCTTGTCGTGGCCTGGTCAAGGTTTCACGGGATGTTATCATCATTTGGAAACTTTTTTCGCATGCGTAGTCGAAAGATACTGTCATATGCCGCACATTGTGTGAGCTTGAGGTGGTTCAAGGGAATGTTCAGTATTTGTATGGGGTTTTGAACCGATATAGCCATCTTGAAGATCATTCGGACAGTTCACAGTCCTGCTCTTCTTAAGACCTAAATTCTTCTAGTTTCTGAGCTACACAAACCGTGGAGGTATGCATAACATTTCGTGTAGACCATTTCAAGTCACTCAGGCATGCAAAATGTCATAATAACGTCATTCAAATCCCACCATTCCACTCACCATGGGGCAATCAAGGCCAAGCAATGTGTGATTGTCGAGTTGTTTATATTTGATGTTCGTGAGTACGAGTTCCAGTTAAAGCGATCGTCAAGTGGTTTTCGAATTTTGTTGTGCAAGCTATGCAAGCTTTTTACTGATTTACGTTTTGTGCTACATTATACAATAAGCTATACATTCTTCGTAGTTAGTATGGAGATAAGATTTCCAGTCGAATAACTTAAGACAGCGTTTTAACCAGTCCGTGAGTACAAGTAAGCACCTTCAACTCACCGATAAATATGCAACAACACCACAAGAAAGGGCCAAAACACAAGCATGTAACAAAATTTGGTTCAGGACACATCCAACATCACTGCGGGCTACCTCTCGGAGACCGAAGAGCTATAAATGATTGCTGTCACAACTGTTTCATAACGCAGTCAAACAACGATGCATTGAGGAGAATCTTTACTAAACAGAGAAAGCTGTGCTGCCTAAAGAAGTCTTGTTCACCAAAGTACACCAATAGTTGTAAGTGAGCTTATAACTACTTCATACCTGTTGTCCTGCTTTAATGCTGTCAAATGGGGAACATTCCCTTAAAGTGACTAAGCATTTAGCCCGCCATGTGATCAGTTCACGCACTGCTTACTTGGGGTAACGGGAGTTCAAAGTTTGGGCTCCTAATTCTCAAAGCTCTCGTGCTTGTATTGAAACGCGTAAACGTTGCTGCTGTCTTAGGTATTCCACCGATATGTCAATTTCAAAGCAAATCGCTCCTATTCAATGGGATTCAGATGTTGCATTACGTTAAAAAGTAAAAGGTCCAAATTTTTCCGTAGCAGTTTGAACAAAGCAAAACATGGATAGATACATAAGTAAAATGAAGATGTGAAATTCAGTATGCTATTAAAAAACACAAGGGTTTTTTGCTTATCATGTGACAACTAATCCGACGTTGATGCGGTACTAATCAGCAATAGCTGGGTCATGCTCATTTTACTGAGTGTTTGCCATCTTAGATATTTCCACGACTAACAGATCAGTCAATTTACGTGATTTAAACGGCAGAAGATATCCCTCGATCGTGAGATTATGATGCAACTTAGTTGTTGATCTTTGGGTGATTAGTAACGCCGCATGTGAGTTTAAGAGATACTAGCTTTGAAACTGTACCTAAACTGCACATTCCGTTAAAATTGGTATAGTTTAGGGCTGACTCGTAGTGGAACGAGCGACTCGGGACAACCCGAACTCTGGATCTCAGAAACTTAGGATTCGTGATAGGCTTGACCGCTTGCTAGGTTTGCTCATCTTTGTTTCATTTCGTTACCCACATCCACTTCAGTTTAGGAAATTTCGATATCCTCACTTGGACGTATTTCCTCGAACGTCCGTGCACGCTGCACATGATGGAATTGGTCTCCAGAATTTTGCTTCGGTTTATGTGCACCTCTAAATTTGTGCCAGGTCAGAAATCGAAATTGATTTAGTCTTGGAATGAAAATAGGTTTGGTCAGGATGAGAGGAGTTGAGTCTATTACAATGATCAATTTTTACAGACGCAAAGGACAAGTCTCTTTGCTTTACTTTGATCAGGCTTGATTCTACAATTTCACGAAAGTGCGTCCGCGGGTTCCCAGGCAGACGTGAAAAACAAATTAGCCTTGCTATGAGCTTATGGCTCACGCTGTGGGTCACCAGCCAGCTGAAAACCCAATGCATCTATAGCCGGTGCGGACAAAGCGAAGCTTGGAAACCGATTCCCCCATTTACTAGTTTTCCCATAGAGCCAGTGCTACACACTGGGGCTCATAAGCGAATTGCTTTCCAAGAAAAGCAAGGACTAGGCTCGGAAAATAAGTAAAACCTTTTAGGTCGGTGACTTGATTAAACTCATATAACTTGGCCTACGATTAACAAGTCAAGATGGGCGGTGCCCACAGGTTGTCTCTATGGACTGAAATATTGAGATCGATGGCGCCGGGTTAGTTTTGCACTTCGCGTGGCGAAGTCTTAGTGGTGTTAAGCGTTCCGAAAAAAATTGTTAAAGTCATCGTTTATTTTTCACACCTTATCCATGACAATGAGTATCGCGCAACAACATTTTGTTCCATAAAAAGATTAATTGCATACGTTGCAGTTGTGTTTGTTTGTCCCGATACTATAGTGGAAAAGTGCTAGACCATCTAGCAATGGTGCCAATCAAGTGCGCCTCGCATGTAGACAAAATGCTCAGAATATAGTGATTAGCGGTCATATCATGACTTTTTGTAAGTCCAAGTAGATCACCTGAGAGTTGTTAACGGAAACGTCCTTAGTGCTTGCGTTTATGAAATGATGAGTGCTGTTTTGATATTATAGAACAGAGCAGTTGTAGGCTTTGATATTGCATCATATCTGAGACACAACAAAAAAAGGTATTTGTCCAATGCGACGGTGGCATGATTGTCTACCATGCGTTTGACCGCAAAACATCCGATCAAAGGCAATCCCTAGCAGCCGAAACCACCACCGCCTCACGGAGGTCATCCCTGACGAATGAAACCACCACCGCTTCACGGAGGTCATCCCTGATGAATGAAACCACCACCGCTTCACGGAGGTCATCCCTGATGAATGAAATGACAACCAACTCACAAAGGCCATTATATCCAGTTGATCATTCTGGTCATAGTTCTTTGCCTGATTCCGAAGGATGCCATTACCTCTGGGACAAAGTTGGTGGTGCACTGGTTATCATTGGTGCTGAGATACTTTACCAGCTTGACCCGCCACGTGACCAGGCTTGACCACACTGACAGTGGTGACCGCCTTCAGGAACGTGCCGACACCGAGTGGAAGTTTGCCCGTAGCAAGCTCTGGATGAGCTACTTTGAAGAGGGCGGGACAGTGCCGCCACCCTTCAACGTCATCATCACGCCCAAGTCTATCTACTACATGTTCCGCTGGCTGATCCGCAAGCTCTGCGGCCACTCACATGCCGCGCGCAAGGAACATATGCGGACCGTCAGGGTAAGCTGCGGCGTCGTCTCCCGTCCCCCGTACCCCCTCAATCCAGGAACCCTTGACTGTCGGCCCGTCTCGGAGCAGGGCGTTTTACGGCAGCGACACCACTTTTCTACGCTTGAAATCGTTTGTGGTGCTCCTCAAAGCAGTTCAAGGAGAAAACTCATATCTGGTTTTGCGCTACTTTCTGAGTTGTATGTATGTCTGATTCCATTTTTGATTGAAGCCCTGTAGAAAAGAAAATATGCTATTTTTTCAGCTACTGTAAGTGATCTAGGCTTCACCGTTTATTTGATCCCGCTGTTTATCAGACAACTTCTCGTCTCTTTTTATATGCTTCAGGCTACTGTTCAAGTTTATGCGCACTGCTCGGTTCAGTGCGGCCAATCCTGTCAGGTGAAATAATTCACATTCAACATGAGTCTACCCACAACTCGCTCCAAACAATCCTGGACACAAATAGTTTATCCGGGGACTGGGTGCTTACCACTCAACGACTCCCAGTCAGTTGCTGTCGCAGATCTGGATGGAAGTTTAGTGCCTGCCGAAACCCAAACGTCGGTCATTGTTAGTGGTACACTGACGTCTGTTTTACGATAAATTCTATCTCCGATCCTCCAGGCAACCGTCATATAGTTCACAGGTCGTCCATAACCCCAAAGTGACCCCTGCGTCGCTAACTGACCGAACGGCTCTCGCTGTTCAGAACTCCTTACTGGAGGAGCGGGTCTTCGCGGTGAGCCTGCCTTCGGCGGCGGAGCGGCATGTCCACGTTATGCCATGGCGCACGCGCATCGTGACGGTAGTGTCTTGCAGTAGGAGGATCCGTCGCCCAGCCATTACCACCATCACCTCCAACGGCGCCACACCGGACCACAAAAGACAAACACGGCACGCCTTAGGCTGTGTATGAAGCGCGAGCTGACAGAGAACCGCTAGTACGAGACTGCACGATGTCAAAATTAGTACTCGTTTAACTACGTATGAATCTCGTTTCAAATTATGAGGTATTCGACTAAGAGAAGGGGGCACTGGAGATAGCAGCACTTGCTTTCAATGTCGATAGTATCTGGGCTGAGTCTGTGCGTTTGTCATGAGTGCTTAAGTGACAGAAGGCTCCTTTTATTGGAAGAAGCTCATCGAATTCATAGCGCTCTGCATTTTTTGCCGCGTAAGCTTTCCGCGCTCAAAGTTCATCCCCCAGATTTCAATCAGGTAATGTAAACGGCCATACAAGCGTAACAATAAGAGGCCTAATGGGCTATCTTGACTCTATTCGACGTTGACAACTTCATCTGCCGAAAGCGAATGTGCCTCGAGATGCACTCACAGCAGTCCATCGTCATCCTGGGTGCGATCAGCCGGAGCCTTGGTGTCGATCGGAAACTAAGCTAGCCAGAACAGCTGACGTCAAGGGCTAACCTAATCTCAGCTCCAGCATCTATCTAAATTATCTGTCGTGCAGGGCGTTAATTTACATCCACTGTAGTTGAAACGTCATGGTCCATAGGGCCGATGTTCATGCCGCTCCAGTTTCGGGAATGGCTCATTGTCGGCTAACTAAGTCGCAAGTCAATGCCTTCCAGCTCCTGGAACGCAAATCAAATGCCGCCGCTGGCACCTTGCCGCCTTCGCTCGAAATTCTATTTCAGCGCAGTGAGCTTTGATTACATTCCTTTCCAACCTCCGACCATGTTAATCAGCGCCATTGTCTGCCGTGGCTGAAGCACGCAGCAGGGGCCGGCTATAGGGGGATGTAGCGCCTGGTTAGAGTGTGCTAGCGCCACCGCCCAGCCATGTCCTGACCTCAGCTGACCCTTGGATGATCCCCGGGGTGTCCACACCGCCGTTCGCGGCCGGTAATTGTCTGCCCCGCGCCATTGTTGCAGCGCAAGGTGCGACAGGCGAGCGAGAGAAACCACCGGTATCAGGTGAGTCAACGGTTGCGTCGCCTCCCTGCTGCCACTCACCACCATGGTCGGCGCTGGCACTTTTGCACCCACCCACGTCTCCCTGGGCTGCCGATAACAGCTGGCAGTGCCCCAGGTGTGGAGATCCGCACCCACATCGTGCGCTGTGTTTTCCTTTCAGCGCGCTTACGTTCAAGGTGTTTGTTGGAGCGCGTTTCCCAATCGTCCCAAACGCGAACTGAAAAATGGATTAAAATGGACGTTTATAGCTTTGGTTATGGGATATAAGCAAATTCAGACAAGATTCTGGTTCGAGTGGGATGCCGTCGGAAAGGCAAATTAGGGATGTCTTAAGAAAATAATCATGTCCTTTTTGGCTTTATGACACTAGACATTTCTCTGTCTCCTGAGCGTATACAGATGAAAGTCGGTTGAAAAAATCTGATCCACTAATCAGCTCAGTGAAAAGACAAGTCTGAGTCTAAGAAGGTGCGCTTTATCTGCTTGAACTTTTTTATGCGGCATCAGCTGACAGCTAGCCATGGACAGGGCAGCTTTGAAGCAAGGTGGTCGGCTCTTTCGGGAATCATTTATAATCCACCAAAGCTCTGATGAGCTAAAAATGGTTTCATTTGTTCAGGGACTTACAGCTGTACAGGTTACAAGTTAATGTTATTTGGTAGGTTCCCAGAAGGTAACATGCGGAATGGATCACTGTCAATGCCCATATATTTTCCAGACTATAATTTAAGCGCATGTTGTCGAACCTTTGGATGCAAAAGACTGAGAACGGTCTCTGCTGTCTCCACCATCTCCTCGGCTGATCGCCCGACCTGCAATGGTCGTCTGTGCATCACTATTGCCACTTGGCACTTCTTTCCACGCTTCGCCCTCATGCATGACCCGTGCGCTTGCGCTAAGTGGACCGTCGAAATGCAAAGTGATTCCACCGCACAAACATCTACCAGGTCTTGGCCGAATGTCACTTTAAAAGCAAAACGTTTAGCCGTAAGCTTCCGCTTGCTTCCAGCTGTTCTTTCTCGTGCATTGCGCTGGAATGACTTTCGGCTTGAAGCAAGTCACCGTTACAATTACAAGCTGGTTTCCGCGCGACTGACGCGGCTTATCAACTTCGGTGTGCGGCTCCAGCCCAGCTCCTGTGATAGCAGTAATAGTATGTGAGAGATAACATAATCGTTTTGGCGGTATCCCTAAACTCTTTGGCACTGGCAATGGCTACGTTCGCATTGAAAGTTTACGTACGATTATTTTACTACCACGACGTGTGTGTTATTAATTCGGAATTTGTATCCATGTCTCCTAATATTGATTAGGTTGTGTCATCGACACCGGTTTCCTACCAATTTGCAACGAAATTTAAGCACACTTATCTTTTGCATTTTACAAGTGAATGGGTTTCGCGAAGATAAGCAGGCACGAAATAACAGGATCCGCGATGTTTCGATTTTGTGTGAACCGAACGAAAGTAAAGCCACCTACACTCAAACACTTCCCTTTCACACCTGCCATGATTTACGATCCTATCGCAACAATCACTTTTGTCCCTCGCCGTCAGTGTTGAGATGATTAGTTAGATTATTAGTTAGATCAGACAAAAAAGTATTGTATGTTGTGTTGCAATGCTCTAGTAGTTGTATATGCTATCTTTTTTAAACCTTCCTAGTTTGCATCAGAGGCTTGTCCGTGCTCAGATGTACTTTTGTTGAAATGCGTATGTGCGACGCAGGTGCCTGCTTGTGGTGTTCTTATCTGATTAGCGTCTTAGGGGTAGAATTCCGGCTGCATTTTGCGTTTTCGTGCTCGTTAAGTAGCTCATTGTCTGGAAACTGACCTCATCCCGAACGTTTGTTCACTGGTCTGGCGACGAAAGCATGATGAGGTAAGGGACAAATCCTATACTGTCATGTTTTATCAGTGGGTTTGTTGTGGTTTTCGGGTCTCATTGTCCAAGACCTTCTTATTTGCCTTCAACGCTCCGTCTTGTTGTATCGCAGCTCTGGGTTTTAGTTGGCTTCTCATTTGGTGATTGTGTTGACGCCGTTAGGTGTTGTCAGTGCACCGAGCCTTTGTATGTACGGTGTACATTGATCCTGCAGTTATCAAACTTCAGAATGATTGCATTCGTGTGATTCGTGTATTGGCTGCTTATTAATGTATGACTTAAAACGCAAACAAAAGCACCCACCCTTTCACCTTAACCCTCGCCCTGATTTGCAGATTTTGATAGCAATGACTGATGGAGGCTCGCATCGAACCCCTCCATCTATCAGGGCAAGGGCTATGGCTTAAATAAATCAATTTGTGAGATATTTTTTTGCTTAATCGTCGCACTGCCGAAAATCTGTGCCCACTCGGGCGATTGTGCAGGGTCATAGCAGTGATTAAGAAGATACATAACAGCAATTCTGATTTGCATGTTGCATCTTCACAAAATAATTCTGGTGCTGAATTCAGAACCTTCAAACAATACACCGACCAGAAATAATGTGCGTGACCGTTGAGCCTTGGAATATGTGCATAGTTAAGTCATTCACTTGATATCATGCGCCCGAGTGGCCGGTTGAATACCCTTCGCTCGGGTGGGAGGTCAATTTGATTCCCGCCCCTGAGGTCTCAGGAAATAAGAGAGCTAAAAACACCATATTCATAGGGTGTGTTGGCCTTTGCCGGAACTCACTCAGTTCAAAGTTTGAGATTCCTAGACGGTGACCTTTGTGTCAAATAAGTTCGAACAAGGCCAATCTCCAGTTAGGCTTCCGAGGTGCTCCTAGAACCTAGATACCAGTTCTGAGCAAAGGGTCACATGATTATTTAAAGTCAGTGACCTTGTTTAACCTTTCGAAGGTTCTGGCGACCAAAATCATACAAGACTACTTTGAGTTTTGCATTTGAAAAAGCGACAATGATGACGCTAGTAGTATGTTCCTACAACGAAATTTTGGCCTCGGTCAGTGACCTATTCTGACCTTTGAGAAGTTCATGAAAGATGTGTAATGTGGTTCCTGGTATCAGCAAATTCAAAATGATCACCAGAAACTATCCCATACAGCAAGCCTTTGAGTATTAAAACAGATTGGATTTGACCTTTATCTGACCTTCAAAACGGACCTTAGGTCAATGGAATTTGTTCATTCATTGATTGCAATACTTCAGAAAGTATCTCAGAGATATATGGTCTAGTGTAACACTCCGTTGTGGCATTAGATTAAACGATTCTCTAGAAATTGACTTTGCAGAATCGATGGCCTGACTTTGACCTGCCGTAGGTCAGCGATCCGTTGGGAAACCATTTCGAAAAAAACGTTCGGGGAGTCAGTTTGACCCCCACCCGAGCGCGTGATATGACAGGGAATCTGAAACCCTTAAAAACTTATTGGATTTTGGATGTTACATCAGTAACATTTTTTAGTTAGCATATGGACGTCAAGATGTGGCTCACGTGTCGGGAAGTAATAACGTATGGTAGAAACGTCAAAGCAATTATGAAACACCCGCACGAGAACGTGTGCCATAGTACTATTGCCGCAACGGACTGTATTTCGGTCTCCCATTGCCTACTTAAAAGCAGAGAGGCTGGTAGTGCCTTATCCATTGTTTTGCCTGAGGGACAACTTCCATCCAGGGGCCACCAGTCATTGGAAGGGGACAGTAGTGAAGGTATGCATGGTTATAGTCATTTGTTGAGTCATCCACGGCCCCCATTGAAGAGACGACACATTCCAAAGTTCTGGGGTCCTCGCCCTCAAGGGTCCCGCGGTCCGCTAGCCGAGAAACAGACCCTGGGGCCCCCTTGGGCTCACCTCCGGATGTTTTAACATGATATGCGCCTAGAATATGTAGAGCGTGTTTCAGGCTTGTATATCGTGTCCTAAAATGTCAGTGAGCTACCGTGAGCTGTTCTGCATTTGCGACGAAAAGTAGCAGATATAGGGTCCTTGCTGCATACCTATAGTCAGTGCGACGGTTAAGTATACAAGGGAATTTTGGGAACAGATAATCGACTCGGTTGCACAATAACGCACTTGTTTGCTTTCACGCTGTTGATTTGTTGCCATAAACCTGCTACAGGAACCGCAAACCCAAACTATTTTTCACTGCAATACATTTCGTTCTGTCATGCGCTCGGTAGCGTAACGTTGTACTTTTTTGTCTGCTGCTCTCATGTATGTTCTAATGCGTAGCAGCTTATATCATGCGCTTGCCATGGGTAAAAACCGTCAGCTGTGAAATAACCAAACGCTGTGGAATATGTGCATGTGTTCGAGGCTCCAAGCACAGCCGCACTACTTGGGTGACGTCACACCCACCCACTGCGGCGGTGTGTGACGTCACGCCGCCCTGTGCTGCCGCGGGGCGCCACGACCCAAGTCGTGACGCCCGCTCGTGGCGGTGTGACGTCAGACCATCATGCGGAACCTGGTGCGGCGTTACGTGACGCGTGAGCAGCGCAAGGCCGACAACCAGGGCGTGACAGAGGACGACGTGAACGAGATCAAAACAGGACATCTCGGCCTTCCGCTGCGAGCTGGTCGAGATCCTGCGCAACTCGGGCATGAACACATCCTCTGCCAACCCCGGCACCGGTCAGTTTGTTGTTAGGCCTACCGGGGTTAGTGCTGCCTGCTAGCAACGGTTAGCCACGGTTAATCAAAGCTGTGCTGCGGTTAGTGCAATAATGATAGCAGAAAAAAGCAGCGGATGGTTCTTCTCGTGTGCATTTGTGTACGTGTCGCGTCTGCTCAACGGGAACGGCCGGCGGTACATGGCACATGGTATGGTACATGGTACATGGTACATGGTACATGGTACATCATCGGGAACGGCCGGCGGTACATGGGTTTTTGGGTACTTTTGGGTCCTTACCACTGGTCGGTGCAGTACATATATCTGCGCTGAGCAGTCATCGGCCAGTGCTGTATCTGTGACCGTGCATCCCTGTATCATTGATGGGTGCTGTATCTGCCTCTGTGTCCACTGTGTGTAAGGACTCTGGCGGACCTAGAGAGGTGCCGCGTGCCGTGACTCCTCTCCCTTGGGGGGGGGGGGATGGGAGTCATGAACGGACCGAACCGACCCATAACCGGCCGAACGGACGCAAGTTCCTTTTTTGATAATAACACAAAGTTGGACATATTTGTACTACCAGGCGACCAAGAACAGACACAAGCAAAAAAAGGCACATGAGTAGACAAATATAATTCTTAGGTGATTGAGAGAGTGGTGAATATGGAACCTTCAACGCTCGCTATTATTGCTTGCACCAAATAAACGCACCTGTTAAGGCAATTCAAACGCTCAGGAGCCTCCCCACGTTTGCCATGATGTCTTTGCATTTGCCTGGAAAGCCCTATGTTGTTCTCGAAGCACACTTTGCTAGCTTATCGTGGGATTCTGGCGATCAAGGGGCCTCCATGCATCTTTTCCATTACTCCGGAGGACTCCATGTGCTTTTACCGGGACCCGATATGCTATCTACCAGGGTACTCTCGGCTGCGCAGAGGCATTTCACATTGCTCTCGGAGGGCCCTGGAGGACCATGTGACGTTGTTGGAAGCCATATAAGTTAATACACGAAGACGCTCGATCCTCAGGGCCCTCTGCATTAGTCTAGGGCCCTTTGCATTTGCTCACATTCACAGAGGACCCTACAATCTTCTCATGGCCCTGTCCGTTACCCTGCCCGGGCATTGATGATACCACAGAGCCTTACCGAATGGGTCTTGGGCACTTCATGTTTGCTTAGAGAACCCTATGGTTTTGTGGGGAGCCCTATGCGATCACTTACCAAGGCTCTCTCAACCGCTCAGTGATTCTCCACTTAAATCTTCGGCTCTTCACACGAGGTCAGGGGGACCTTACTATGCTGCCGAAAGCCTCTGATTTGCTTGCGAAAGTCAGCATTTTCATCACGTGCAGCGTTGTTTTTCTGACGTATTTGCTGTGTAATGAACAGTTTAGCCCATTATAGCGTTTGCCCAGATCAAGCAACTAATTCCCAGATACGCCCGTATCCTGGTTAGAAAGCATCATAGTATGTTGCAGATTTTTCCACGACATGTCGCGCATTTTACCATGGCAATTTAGTTGATCGCACATGCAGTTGTGAAAAACAGTGGGCTGTTCAATCAAGCCAGCTCTTCTCGTGCCTGACTATTTAGAGTCCAACGGATTTTAGCGGGTCAGTCCGTAATGGTAGTAAAATAATGAGAACAGTTATTTCAGAATTGAGACTCAAGTCCTAAAACACCAAATCTTTTCGTTGCAATTCTCACGATTTTGCAGGATTCCAGGATTCGAACCTCGTGAGCCGCTACCTACCCCACGCACTCGAACCACTTCCGTGCCGGAGTGCCGAAATGTGGATCTTCCCGCTCCCGGCGTTCCACTGAGCCCCTTCAATTTCGGCGGCATTAACCTCCCTCGATCTCCCGCAGGGTCGGGTGGCAAAAAGAACCGTTTGAAGGAACGGCGTCTGATGAAGGGATTCAACCTGGGCTCCATGCACCCGCCATCGGCGGCGACGGCTGCCGCCGCCAGCCGGCGCGAGTCCACGCTCTCGGCGACCTTGACCGCGGCGCTGGCCCCCTCGTCGCTGACCTCGGCCTCGGCCCTGGAGGCAGCGCAGGAGGCCGGCGCCAAGTCCCCCACCTTCCGGCTCTCCAGGTTTGCCCGAGTCGCCGAGCAGCGATTGGCCAAGCGTGAGATGAGCAAGAAGCGCTGGGGGACTCTGGTCGAGGCCGCCAAGAACGCGCGCGTCGCTAAGCTGCTGTCGCGCAGCCGGAGCGAGGACTCGAGCTGCAGCTCGGGCGGCGAGCGGCGCGGCAGCCGCCGGCAGCCCAGCGTCGACAGCGACGCCAGTGGCGGCAGCCTGCGCCGCCGCGAAGTGCAGAAGCCCCGGCCAGTCCCCTCTCTGACGCTGGACCTGAACACAAACGGTGCCGCCGGCGACGGGCAGCGCACCAGCCCTTCGCGCAACTCGTTCGTCTTCATCGACGACCACGCCGATGACTCGACGCGGCAGACGTCGATCGAGTCCCGCGCCTCGGCCGGCTCCTCACCGCGGCTGCTGGCCGCCGGCTACGCGGCCGCCTCGCCCGACGCGAACGTAGCGCCCTCTTCGTCGCGCGAGCCGCTGATGCTGCCGCCTGGCGGCCGCTTCCCGAACGTGCCCGGCATCCAGCCGATCACTCGGCAGATGTCCCAGGGGTGGCTCTGACGCCGCCCCGAGCGTTTAGACGCCATTGACGAGCCGCTTGTCAGCGGAGACGCGGCGCCGCCCTGGACAACTGTGCATCGATCGTAGCTGTAGCCGTCTCACTCCATCATCACCGGCGTTGGCCGGCGCCCACTCGGGACGGCGGAGCCCTGCTGTGCAAGGCACGCGCCGGGGCTGGCCCCCCGCAGCCCGCCGGCTCGCTGGGCCCTGTCCAGCGGGTCCTGTGAGCATGCTGCAGGACTTTGTGGTGTTGTGAGCTGGACAAGGTGCCGCACGCTCCGCTTTTCTCCGGAACCAAAGGTCACAGCGATGCTGGGGCCCGGTCGAGCGGTGTAGGAAGTGCCAACGAAAGTGTAGATTTTATAGGTCGAATTATTCATTGGCACCAGTAGGAATCTAGGACGGTGGGTTGAGGTGAAGTTGCACTTTTCAAGCATTTATCCTGCCGTTGGTGTTTGAATGAAGTTTATTGCATTGCTGTCTGTGTATGTGAGGTAAATAGTGGGGTGATGGCAAATTAACTTAGTGATCGTGATGAATTGCAATGACGTACCAAAGTTGAAATCACCTAGCTTAAGTTGTATTGAATAAAAAATAAAGGAGCACATAAAAGGCATGATCCTAAACTCTCACCATCTCATAGATAGTATTGGGATGTTGGAATGGCTAACGCCCTTAAACATTGCTCAAAAAACACTTAAGTAAGCTTTTTGAAAGTAACTCATATTCAGACCATGCAAAACCTTGAGGTTTCGGAATGCATCCGTTGGGTTATTTTTGTATTACTAAAGAATATTCAAGAAAATTCAAAATTTGGAAGTGCTTAACAGTTTTTCTACAAGCTCTAAGCCCATATATCACGCTACCCATGGACGAGGAGGAGAGAGCGTTTTGGGTGAAGCGTGACGAATTGTAACCAGGTGGTGGGCAGTATGGGAAGACCTTCCCTACTTTCGGGTGTGGCTGCAAATCGCGTTAAAGTGTTCTTATGATGTTTAGATAAAAATTGATAGTATTGGGTTCCTCACATGGTAAACAATGTGTCCATCTTTTTTGCGACCCTTCCTCAGTTAGGGGTCAAACGAGTGTAACTTTTTGCGGTGTAACGCATACAGCGCAAGCAGGAAAGAAAGAGCTTCGCCCAACGAAACCAGTGCGTAACCATGGTGGGAAGGACAAAAAATGGAAAAATGCATAGCGTATTATATGGACGGCCTTAATGGCCTAATATCATTTGATTTCAGCATGTTGGAAGTGTTTGCTTACCTCTCTGATATTTCGGCCAAGATGAGCGACCAGGGTGTAGTCGTTTTTTCAGTTGGAAGGAGGGCTTTAGTCTCCCTCCCCAACTTTGGAAGAAAGTAGGCAAAATCTGGGACGAACCCTATTAGCTGGCATACTTGAGGATATATTGGGTCATTTTTCATCGTTCAGCCCCTCTCCCCTCTTAACTTATTTTGCGAAACTACGCTCCAGCTAGCGACGTTTTGTGCATTACATAACGTCAGCGTAACTAATCGTTGAAGCTGGAAGCAGTTTGCACATTAGATCAGATTTGTACACAGTGCACCGGTAAGTCCACGGTATTTGTGAGACTGAGATATCAGGTATTTACACGCCTGTTCATGGGTCTGGAACAGTATTGCAAAACACCGGATAGGTGGTGGCGATATTGTTGACGCCTTTCAGGGCCTTGGGGAGGTATGGCCGGCAGCGATTTTACCTGGCAGGAGTGCTGGCAGTTGGAAGCCGACTTTGATGCATTCCAAAGTGTACAGAGTATGTGCATGGAACGTGCGTTGCTGATGAAAGGGTTGTGCGTGAAGCAAAGCTGCCGCTCATGTCATTATCCGTTCTTAAGCATTTCCATTTTTACGCTTTCAGAAAGACAAGCTTTGGCACAAGGCTGCGTGTCGGTTTTTGTTGCTGGCAGCAATGAATATGCTTGTCATTTGTCCTCCTCGGTGCTTTCACAATAAGTGGCATTAACCTGCAAGCATGGATTACGTGAACTTTGTCAGGATTCCAAAGTATAATGATTGGTTCTAAAATCGCTTTGTGTGGTTTCTTTTTCGAAAGATTTTGAGCTCTTTGCAAGAAATTTGGCCTTTGATAGAAACGGGCTGGATGGCTTGTGCCAGGCTAAAAAACCTGTGTACAGAAAATGACAACACACGGAGTTAGTTTAAAAGTGTCTCAGTTGTGGCTGAGTTTTTTCAAACGCGGTCATCCTTGGTTGTAACCCACATACTTTGAAAAAGCCCATGGCACTACTGAAGCTAAATGTCCAGATTCGGGCCTATCGTTCAAAGCATATCTGTTGAATTTTGCTCATGAGTATGGTTTTTAACAAAACGTTCGCATATTTACGGGTCTTGTTACCATCTGCTCCATCACGCGTTAGTAACTGGATGCTACTTCGAGTCTTGTCATGTTGTTGCCATACGTTTGAAATAATCTATATGAGCCCTAGGGCCCGAAATGCCGTTAGCTTTGTGATTTAGTAAATATTAAGCGCCATATCCGCCGCAAAAATGTAAAAACATGCCTCTTGTATTATAATATTATAGGTGGTATTTGTAAAAAGACGAAATGGGCTGCAACTAATTTGTGTTATGTTTTTCATTGATGATGCTAGTCGCTATCTTACATAATGTATCGAGCGATGCATACCGCTGACTAATTTTGTCGATACCGAAAGCGTACGAACATACATGGTACCATACTGTCACTTTGCATCGTTTCTCCATTTTCACGGACTTAGTCTTCGATGTCTGCGTGAAAAACAACTGACAAGACAAGTGTTTTGTTCGCTGTCGCGTATGTGGTGGACTCCTGTTTCTGTCGGTGACCACTGAGCTGATGGTTCTTCTGTCTCCCTGCGGCTGTCTTTGTGAGCGGTATGGCTGTGTCGTTCGGGAAAAATTACGCTTATATTCACTAATGAAGAGACTAAATTACATTTTGGGAGGACAACCAAACAGGCAGAACGTGCCATGGTTGTTTAAATGGAAATGTTGAAATAAAAGAGGTCCAAGCCATAGACTGTTGTTTATTAGCATACCCAGCAATGACGAAACGAATGATGAGTGGTGTTCACAGCGTAAACCCCACTGCTGTAGTGGACTCACTCGGAGTGATCACCGAAGTTTTGACTCAGGCTCATCCAAGACTCAACACCATTTTTCGCTTGGATGACTTGCAGTCTTTGAGTGCCAGTAAAGTCCAAAAGACGTCGGGTTATCCAAAGACTTCCTATGCGTTATATCACACTCCATTTTGTTCAAGAGCCTGTGGAAGCGCGGTCAGTTCTTTTAAAAGGCATCACCAGACCCTTTCAGCTGCGGCGACAGGCAATTCCATTACAGTAAAAGGCAGCATCTTCGCTATCGTTATGCTGTGACGCAGACGTATCAGTGGTCTGTCGTATTACTGGTGCCAGGGACCTTCTGGGCAGGGATCAATGCATCGGCGTCAATAAATTCCGTTTTGCCTGCGGCCTGTTTTGCGTTCAGTGCGATGTCAACATTAGGGTTGGGATTCCGTTAACAGGATCAATACCATTGTCTTGACCTGTCAGCCAAACGACTTTCGTAAGTTTGCCACTTCTTTGGAGCTTCAGCGCCACCACGTAGCATCTTTTTGACGCTGTCGTGCCTTGCTTGGAGTGTACTTACATACCGTCTACGGGTCTCTCTGACAAAGGTGTCTTCCGTGTGTGGATGCGTACCCTCCCTCATTTCTCACTGACAATCCCGTAGTCTGTGTATATTATGTGGGCATCATTTCATATTTCCCTGAAAACCGCAACCTTCTACGTAGAGGCGTACCACCCAGTGAACTCTCCGACGATTCCGTGTTTTATGTGAAGGTATGCCAGCGCTCCATCTCCCCTAACAATTTCATACTGCCTGTGCAGACGCACTGAGTTTCCGCCCTCGCTCCTTGAATACTGCGTGCGTTTTATCCCGGAGCCCCTCCATACGTCACCCTCGGATAGAGAGGCGACACATGTGTGCCGTGTGAAGGTGTACTATCTCGTCACCTCTCCCGGTATCCCCTGCTTCGTGTGGAGGTGCATCGCCCCGTGATCTCTCTCACACCCCTCTGCCTCGCGTGGAAGTGTACCACCCCGTGACCTCTCCCGACACCCCCTACCCCGTGTGGAGGTGTACCATTCCGCCACCTTTCCTGACACCTCTGTGTCTCGTGTGGAAGTGTACCACCCCGTGACCTCTCCCGACACCCCTCCGCCTCGTGTTGGGGTGCAAATCACACAACCTCTCCCCGACACCCCTGAGCTGCGCGCGGCGTTGCGCTCGTTACGTAAAGCGGCGCCGGTGTGCCGGCGGGGACTGGGCGCCGCTCTCCGCGCCGGCTGGGATGCTCCTCTCCCGAATTAGCCCTCCGGTCGGCGGTCGGCCAGCCGGCGGCCGGCGGCGGCAGCGGGGCGGCCCGCCGGCCCGGACCGGAGCAGCGACGCCTCCACCTCCCACACGAGAGCCGCGAGCCGCGGCGGCCGACCCCAGCTTCAAAGGAGTGGGCGGAGCGGGGCGGGGCGATGACAGCAGACCACCAGAAGAGCCGCCGATGGGCAGCGGTGCGTCGTGCTCTTTCATGTGCCCTCCCGAGAACACAGGAGCAGGGGTTCGGCCACTGTGCCCGAGCAGGGGCTCGGCCACCGTGCCCGGGGCAAGAGATCGGTTGATGAGCGGCACGTGTGGGCCTCTTGACGGGGTGGTCAGTATCATTTGTCACTTGGACGGGAGATGTTGGCCAGAGTCCAGTCGGCTCCCCCGAGCAATTAAGAAAATCGTCAGGAGCCTGATATCTTGTGGGAATTGGCACGGGTCGTCCCTTTGCAGGACGTTTATAGACTGTTACTCGATGCTAACTTTAAACAATGCGGACGTATGATGTTTGCGGAATATAAGTAAACTCTGCTGACATGCGAAGCTGCAGACATCAACATTTGATACCCATCGTTCAGGTGAGTCATTTCTTTGAGAAAATAAAATAAGGGTTCTTCGGAAACTCGTCATCAGTGGTAAGCAGATTTGCTAACACGGTTAAGTTTGTGACATATGTTTTGGATAAGAAGCCGTATGATCTTTGCCTTACAGGTACTGCAAGGCAAAGGTGCACGTGCCCCGACCTCACCTTCCTCGTCTAGTCAATTTTTCCATTGTCAATCGCGTTTTTTTCATGTGCATGGACGTTAACTTCAGTTCTTCCTCTCCACAAGCACGACGTACGTGACCTTGCCAGAAATTCTATGCCTATCTTAAATTTATGTGTTGTTGAAAATATGCGGAAAGGGAGGTTGTCTGTCAGCAGCTGTCGGCTCATCTTGATGTCCACGGCCATGTAGCCCCATCACAACATGCGTAAAGGCCGTGCCACTCAACGGAGGACGCCGTGATCGACGCGGTGGGGTGGATGACGCGTCGGATCGACTCTGGTCATGTCGTCGTCGGCACCTCCATAGGCCTAAGTCGAGCTTTTGACAGCGTGGACCGCGACGTCCTCGTGACCAAGCTGCAGTGGTGCAGCACCGATCCTCAATGGTTTAAAACTTATTTTGATGCACGGCGGCAGGTGGTGAGAGATGGTTCACTATCCCTTCCCTTATCCCACAGTGTCCCGCAGGCGCCCTTGGCTGGTCCATTCCTCTTCAGCATTTTCCCGGATGACCTCCCATCCTATCCGTCTCACGGGTGTTCTGATTTCCCTCGCCGACGATACACAACTCCTCGACTCCAACCACCCCGACCACTTGTCCACCCTAAAATCTCGTCAGGAGGAGACCATCCGTGCTCTCCAATCCCACCCCACTGTCAATGCCCTGAAGACGAGTCATACCAAGACCATCCTTCTTCTGCTTGGCGGGCCCCAGGTCATAAAAACTCATCTTTTCTATCTTAACATCTCCAACCTGATTTCAACCCCCTCGCTGTCCGGGAACATGTTGGGAGTGAACGCACATCGCTCATCGTACTTCGATGTACCTCGTACCTCTTACATCAATCGTACACTCTCATGGGGGAGTGCACATCCAAATTAGTTGAAAAGTGTAACTCGATCCCAAAGTTCGTCATCATCTGACACCCAGAGCCCGCAAACTCCTTATCTAAGCCCATGTTTCCCCCACATGCTATTCTGCCCCTCGGTCTGGACGTGGGGCCGCCGCCAACTATCTCGGCCGGGTGCAAGAAATCGTGAATGATTTCACGACCAGGATCATCTCGGGGGCACCGAGTCGAGCTCATATTTCACCAGTCGTGAGGTCGCTGGGCTGGCGCGGAATCCGTGACCTTTTTACGTGCCGTGGCCACGTCGGCGTTTTCAGGGCCCTAAATGACCCCCGTGCCCCGGCGGCGGTCCTGGGCCCTAAATGACCCCGTGCCCCGGTGGCGATCCTGGGCCCTAAATTACCCCCGTGCCCCGGTGGCGATCCTGGGCCCTAAATGACCCCCGTGCCCCGGCGGCGGTCCGGTCGCTGTTCACCCCTTGGACCGCTGTGAGTGAGCGGGTCACGAGGTCGGCGGTGGCCAACGCTTTGGAGCGGCGCACTTTCCGGCCGTCCATGTCGCGTAGGGCGTTTTCACAGCGTGCGACCTCGTCCTGGAACCACCTGCTGGCACCTATAATCTCTCGGAGCAGTGCTTCATTCACATCTAAACTTGATCAATATGAAAAGAGATAAAAAGACAAAGAGAGAAAGAAAAAAGAGAG
>NW_023596921.1:18890619-19160666 GCF_011947565.3 Pollicipes pollicipes
GCAGTGTTGCCCATCCTGGCGTGTTCGCAGTGTTGTCCATCCTGGCATGTTCGCAGTTTTGGCCATTCTGGCGTGTTCGCAGTGTCGCTCATCCCGGCGTGTTCGCAATGTTGCCCATCCTGGCGTGCTCGCAGTGTTGCTCATCCTGGCGTGTTCACAGTATTGCTCATCCTGGCGTGTTCGCAGTATTGCTCATTCTGGCGTCGCAGCGTATTGAAACAGTGGTGCTGGATTGGTTCGGCATGGCGCACGTGGCACGCGGCTGGATCGCCACGGACGTCACCACCAACGCGGCGCGCCACCCAGCCTGGTGGAGTGGCTCATCCTGGCCTGGGTTGCAGGTGAGGGGCGACGGGACGTCCACTAGGGGATGGGGGGGGGGGGGGGCACCTTCTGTCGGGTTGCCAACGTGAGACCATTGCGAGGAAGTTATGAACAGATTGCGGGAGCGCCCGGCCCTCGTTTCAATAAATTGACATGAATTGGCCAGGGATGGCTTAGACACAATCTGTTTGGATTCGTATTCCATGCGATGGTGGCCTTACTAATTGTGTTCTTTCTGACCATCTCTACGAACATTAGTGTCGCAATGTTATGCAGGGGCGGATCCTGTATTTCGTCAATGGGGGGGGGGGCACGCAATTGTGGGGCCCCCTGGAGTTTGGAACCCCCTCCGAAAAATATCCTTGCATTTCAGTCATTAGGCATGCCACATTTAAGGCAAGTTGTATGTAATATATGTGTATATATATATATATATATATATATATATATATATATATTATATATATTATATGTATATATACATATATATATATATATATATATAATATATATATATTATTATATATATATATATATATATATATATATATATATATATGTATATGTATATATATATATACATATATATATACATATATATATGTATATGTATATATATATATATATATATATATATATATATATATATTATAATATATGTATATATACATATATATACAATATATAGTATAGTGTATGTAATATATATATATATATTATTATAATATTATATATATATATATATATATATACATATATATACATATATATGTTATGTATATATATATATATATTATATATATATATATAATATATATATATTAATATATGCATCTACCTTTTTTATTTGTCTAATAAATATGTAAACCCATCTTACATAAAGCTCACTCATTTTCTACAGGTTGTTTTAAATGCTGTGAGTTTGGTGCTAAGTGTTTCGGGACAAGAGGCAAAATAATTTTGAGTTGGCTGCTAACAACCATTACAACCAAGCATGTATTTAATTCCTAACTCATGTATTTACGGCCAGCCGGCTGTGCTGATGGCTGATGACTAATGTAGAATTCTTCCTTTGTTAAAGGAGTACATTTCCTATCATTCAAAACATGTTAAGAATGTGATGCACTAGTGTAGCAAGTTGGCATACTCAATAGCCAATGGAAATGACGCGTATAACGTCGGCGGCACATAACGGTACGTTCGGCAATCGCGCGTGAAAATTCATCAGCGCATATTCGACTGCTGCTGCTCTAAGACAAAAGCACCAAAGTCAAAAGGGAGGGAACATGAGCGATCATGGCTGCCGCAGGAGGCCAACACAGTGGCTCCCGTCAACAAGTATAGGGTCCTCAGAGCAAGCAAGAAGAACCCAAGACCAACGTGGTGGGCCCCTAAACGATCGGTAGTTCCTCAGCAGGCTGACATATAAGGCCCCCCAAAGAACAGGACCCTCTAAGCAAATGGGAATTATCCAAGACCATAAGTTAATACCCCTGTTCGATCAAGAGTGCACGGGCTGGTTAATAACATAAGCCTCAACAGAAGTGAAGAGTCCTCCGTAAATGAGACCAAAGGGAGAGAGCCCTCGATCAAAATAGAGGACCCCTGAGCATCGAGTGTCTCCGTGCCTTGCCTTATAAGAGCCCTAGCAACAGTACAAGGCCCTCCAAGCAAGCAGAAAGAACCCGATACTTTTATGAAGGGCCCCTTAACAACTGAGTGTGCCCTGGATATGGGGCCTCTGAGAAAAGTGCGTAGAGCCTTTCGGGCGAATGGGAGGAATCCTTGGAGGAAAACCTGATGGATGAACAGTTTTCAGGCATGGGAGGCAGATAGCGTCCCAACAGCACGTTGGGCCCTATGAAAAAATACAGAGATCAAGGGCGCCGTGGAAAGCTTCTTAGCGATCGGATGGGCCCGGCAAGTGGACATACAGGCCAGGCAACCAACGGCGTAATATGTTTAGACAGGGTAATGAGCCCCAAAATTTCCTCGAAAAACACACTTTTTCAATCAGTGAAGAATAAATAAACTTTGTTTGCTCATAAACCTCTTAGTTTTGTTAACCATGGTTCTTGGCCGTCTGTAGGCCCAAAGGCACCTAATTTTGTTGTGTTTTTGTTGTAAGAAACCTGCGTCCGTCCGGCCGGTTATGGGCCCCTTTGGAGCCTTTAGGTCACCTCGGCATGGTCCATGGGACATGGTCCTGTGCCTCCCCCCCCCTGACCCTCTGCATCCGCCGCCGGCCCGAGCAGCTGAATAGATGGCGCTTGCCAAGAGCATAGGGGCGTAAATTCAAATAAGAACTACTCAAAATGTAGTGTGTAGGACTCTGAACGATCGAATGTGCCCGGGCAGGTTAACATATAGGGCAACCGTCAAGAGCGTAGGGCCCTCCATTCAAATAGGAAGTGCTCAAACCCGATGTACAGGGCCCCGAATGATCGAATGTGTCCGAACAGGTTAACAGATAAGGTTCCCAAAAAGAGCTTAGGGCCCTCCATTCAAATAGGAAGTATTCAAGATCTACTGCAGGGGACCCCCGAATGATTCAGTGCGTCAGAGCAGGTTAATACATAGGCCCCCCGTCAAGAGCGTAGTGTCCTCCATTCAAATAGGAATCACCCAAGACCGAATGTAGAGGGCTCCCGATTGATCGAGTGTGCCCGAGCAGGTAAACAAATGGGGCTACCAACAAGAGTATAGGGTCCTCTATTCAAATGGGAAGCATCGAAGACCTTATGTAAATGGCCCCGGAATGATGGAATATTCACGAGCAGCTTATCAGAAGAGGCCTGACAAAAGCGTAGGGTAGTCCATTGAAATCAGAAGTACTCAAAACCCAGTTTGCAGGGCCCCCAAAAGATGGGGTATACCCGAGCAGATTATGAGGTGCCAGACAGGAGTATAGGGCCCTGAACTCAAATACCAAGACCCAATCTATTGGGCCCCCGAACAATCCAGTGTGACCGAAGCGACAGATGGGGTCCCGAAGAGTGCGTAGGGCCCTCCATTGAGATGGAAAGTGGCCAAGACACAATGTGGGGGGTCCCCGGATATTCGAGTAGGCCCGAGCAGGTTAACAGATGGGGGCCCCGGTAATAGCTTAGGACTTCCGTCCAAATATGAAATATTCACGACACGATGCAGAGAGCCCCGAATAATCGAGGGTAAAAGAGCAGAGGGCCCTCCATTAAAAAAGGACGTATCCAAAACCAGATGTTGTCCCTACAATCGAATGGGCCCGAGGATCTTATAAGAAGGGGCCTCGACAGGGGCGTAAGACCCTCCATTCAAATAAGAAGCACCCAAAACCCGGCGCGGAGGGCCCCCGAAAGATGGGGTGTACCCGAACAGGTTATCAGATGACCCCGATAGGAGCAGAGGCCCTAAATTCAAACACCAAGAACCAACGTGTACGGCCCCCTAGGCAATCCAGCGTGGCCGGGGAGGCGAACAGAATGGGCTCCCCGACAAGCGCGTAGGGCCCCAGTCAAATATCACGTTCACAAGGCCCAATGTAGAGAGACCCCGAACGACCGAATGTGCCCGAGCAGGTTATCAGATAGGCTCCCACAAGAGCGTAGGGCCCCCTTTTCAGAAAAGAAGTACCTAAGACCCAGTCTGGATGGTCCCCGAACGACTGAGTGTGCCCAAGCAGGCCATCAGATGGGCTCCCGACGAGAGTGTAAGTGAGAGAGAATTAAGCAAGTGAGAGCGATCCCAATCCTAAGCAAGCAAGTGAAAGAGAATTGGAAACGCCCTAGACCAATGTGGAGGGATCATGAGCATATTGCAAGTGTGTCGGTAGGTTAACCGAGACCCACGTAAAGGTCCCAGGTCCCGAGACCCACGCCCCTGAGCAACCGAGAATATCCCGTCAGGTTAAGATCTGAGACCCCGGCTATAACTCACTGAGCCTTTCTGGCGAATGGAAAGAATCCGTTGAAGGGCCCATGATTGACAAGAGTGCCCCGGCACGCTAACAGAAAGGGTCCCAACAACAGCGCAGGGCCCTTGGAGCAAATGCAAAGAGATGAAGGGCAACGTGGAATGCTCCTTAACGATTGAAATGATCCGGAAGTGGGCATATAGGTTCCACGGCAACAAGATGGGGTCCCTAGACAGTGTAATGAGGCTTAAAATTTCCAGTTCACAACCTTTCCAATCATTGCATGATTTTTTTGCGACTTCTCGTAGACCCTTCACTTTCGCTTACAACTGTTCTTGGTCGCCTGGAAGTCCAGAGATACCAAGTTTTGTTGCGCTTTGTGTTTAAAAAACTGCACCTGTTCGGCCGGTGCTATGGGGCCCCTCGGAGCCAATAGGACCCCTTCGGGGCCCAAGGGGACCATGGCCCCGTGGCCCCCTCTCTTGATCCGCCTCTGATGTTATGATAGGAAAGCCGTCTTACACATTAACCCTAGACCATGTTTCTTCAGAGGTATCACTACGATACATTTAACATTAAATGAACCGAGAACCGTCCGATCTCTTTTTATGTAGCTTTATTACCGTTCAAAAATATAGTTACCTCAGACTTCCTGCGTTTATGAACTGCAGACCCGCGAACATAACCGTGGAATAAATGAATGGAGTCCCCATAAACGGCATATTCAACACTTCTCGCATTACTGTCTGCCTGGGCACGGGTTATCGGAATTCAGATCGGCGAGCTGCTTTCAGCAGATGAAAGAAAGTGATTGGATCCGTTGGGCGATAGATGGGACCCAGTGCTGACGTCAGACTGTACGTCACCGTAGCGTCTTCCGCCGCCATACCTCTCCCGCCACCATAGTCTCGTCGGGAGGCTGTAGTTGCCCGAGATGCGCCAAGAAACTTGTGAGGACGTCATTAAGTTGTCACGAGCTTAAAACTACATGAAGCAAATACGGTCCTGCGGGCATTGAACATCTTATTTGTAAGGACACTGCTAACTGCATTAGATGCGATTTGGTGCTTTCTTGCGATCAGGAAGCGGGCACAGTATGTGACACCATTAGTAAGGCACTAGAATGGTGCTGAGAGATCTGATGCGGGCTTAAATACTCCAGAGAGGCTTTTGAGCTCAACTACCACTTCATCTCCTGGACAGCGCTCTTATCGTTGTCCAAAAGCAAATATGCTGAATTCAAGGACATAACGAATTTTGACCCCGCGGAAAGTGAAATCAGGTTAAGCGACACCGAAAATCCATTAAGATGCACCTTGCACACACTCCGCAGCATTTAACAGCTGACTGGGATTTTAGAAAGCTGTCGTGGCTCACAGCATGTGAACTGGGGTCAGGTGCCAAAGCATTCAACTTTTTGCTGCTGTTACTTGTGTCGATGTGCTTGCAGAAAAAACAGCTGTTTCTTTGGCAATCCAGCACTGATTAAAGCCTGCTAATCAAATGTCTGAATTCCATTAGGTGGTAAGGGTACATGTACACATCTGACGTGTTTCGCCATGCACATCATGCGTATTACCTACGCTCGGTCTAACGCCGTTCCGATCCGTTATCTACCAATTGCATTCATTGCGTCTACCTTTCTGGCAGTGAACTGTGGGCATATACCACGGAAACATGCTTCCGTTCCTTACGCTACTGCAGATGTAGTTCCGAATTTTAAATGTAAGGTAGTTATGTAATGTTAATTAACCATCCTGTAAATCCACATCGATACCTAGGTTAAGATTTGGGGCAGCGCAGAAACGAAAACTATCATCACATGTCCCCCGAAGGAGATGTTTTATTGTCCGCATGCATGTCATGGAACAACACATACGTCACCCGGCTAGGTCCGTGCCGAGCCTACTACCGGAGTCTTCCGTGATCGCTAATTGGTTCCATCAGCCGGCGTGGCGTCAGGGTGCGGTGGCATGTCATTGGCATGATTCGGCGGCAAACTCAGTCTCGTCTGACCCCTCGATGGCCTCCTGACCTCCCATAGGCCTGATATGGAGCGAGATCAAGCAGTTGTGGGACATAGGCCTTCAGGAATACGCCAGCGACCTCTGGAATGTGATCGATTTTGTCACCAACGCGCTGTACGTGGCCACCATCGCCCTGCGCGTAGTCGCCTTCCGACAGGTACGTTCGAGCCCTCCGACAGGTACGCTCAAGGCCTCACAGACGACAGGTACGCACAGGACTCCCACATGTACGCTGGAGCCCTCCGACAGGTATTGTCGAGCCCTCCCAGAGGTACGGACGGGCCCACCGACAGGTACGGTCGAGCCCTCCGATAGGTACGTTCGAGCCCTCCGACAGGTACGCTCGAGCCCTCCGACAGGTACCCTCAAGGCCTTACAGACGACAGGTACGCACAGGACTCCTACATGTGCGCTGGAGCCCTCCGACAGGTACGGTCGAGCCCTCCGATAGGTACGGACGGGCCCTCCGACAGGTACGGTCGAGCCCTCCGATAGGTACGTTCGAGCCCTCCGACAGGTACGCTCAAGGCCTCACAGGCGACAGGTACGCACAGGACTCCCACATGTACGCTGGAGCCCTCCGACAGGTACGGTCGAACCCTCCGATAGGTACGGACGGGCCCTCCGACAGGCACGGTCGAGCCCTCCGATAGGTACGCTGGATCCCTCCGACAGGTATGCTCAAGGCCTCCGATATGTACGCTCAGGCCTCCGACAGGTACGGTCGAGCCCCCCGACAGGTACGCTCAGGCCTCCGACAGGCACGTCCGAGCCAGCCGACAAGTGCACGCGGCAGCTGTCGCTGACGCCAAGGCCGGCGAGAGTTATTCCCAACACGGGACCTGTTGTTTGAGCTTGCACTTGGGTACAGGACTTGATGTGACTTGATGTTGGTATAGCGTGGTGATTGAATTATCCTCTCGAAGACCAAAACTGTCATAGTGGAACCATGGCGTACTTGATCAATACAAGATGGTTACGTTATAGGCGTGAAGGAATGCAGTCCTCTGGTGGACACCATGAATAACACGAATGAAACAATTTTTCATCGTGCTATGGCACTTTCTACCCATCTGCCTCGCCACCATTTAGCTGACAGAACTGGCATAGAAGTAAGTTGCATACAACGAGGAGCCAGGCAGCCGGACGCCCGCCGCCGCCGCCGGCTGTGCCTGTGCCTGTGACGTCACTGTTGACGTCAGCACCCCATCGCCGCACCCAGGTCCAGAAGGAGCTGGCGGAGAACACGGGCACAGCCAATCTGCCGCGCGAGTGCTGGGACGCCTGGGACCCGATGCTGATTGCCGAAGGCCTGTTCGGCGCGGCCAACATATTTAGGTGAGCGGCACGCGGCGCCCAATGGCAAAGGTCCATGCAACTGGGCATGAGGGCGCGGATTAGGGCCCACACACAGCTCTGAAAGTGTGGCAGTGGCTTAATTGGAAAGCATGACGAACTGTATCCCATACTGTTCAGCTGGCTAGTTTTTGGGAACACCCACGTCCCTGCGGTCTGCGGAAAGATGATTACGGAGGTGGGCAAACCTGACTTTGATTTCGCCTTTTCCGCGCAAATGCTATGCTACCAACTTAATGTTGTTTTTTTCCAAATAGGGGCAACTTCTCGGTCTGCATATCCCTACCGTTGCCGCTGTTGCATTTGACAGTCAAATATGCTAGGTGGTTTGAGTGCGAAACTCATGCGTGCTGAGTATTCTGCTCGTATGTGATCCCCATTTTCACTGATCAACTTTTAAGTTTGCCTTTCGAGTGATGACTGACCTTCTTTGCCGTCCAGCTCGTGCGCTTGAAAGTCTGCATTTCAGGATGGTGTAACACGGATAGTGTTACAGTTGTTCGTCGTCGTTTCACGTCGTCGGGAAATTTACAGCTGTGTCTGCGGTTCGGGTTCGTTGCTTTTCAATGAGCTGTGGCAAGATGTCACCTGCGAGCGCATACTTCACGTGCTGCGCACACGGCCATCACGAAATGCTTTGCGAACCGAGCTAAATTAGGTAACCATGCCTCGCCAATGTTCAGCAACTTGGCGCTGTTTAACGTTGCGTGGTCTCTTCTGTTGCAGTTCTTTGAAGCTCGTGTACATTTTCTCGATAAACCCTCATCTGGGGCCGCTGCAGGTGACCCTCTCCAGAATGGTGCTCGACATCATGAAGTTCGTCTGTCTCTTCGTACTGACTTTGTTTGCGTTCTCCTGCGGTAAGTCATTTCACGGTGGGTAGCCGGTCTGCTACAGTTAGAACTGACACCTCCCTGGGCCTGCCAGGCCGCTCAGCTGCAGGTGGTCGGGTGGGATGAACACTAACTCGCGCCCGGACTACTGAAACTTCGGCAACTCAATTATTCTGAGGGAATATGAGTGATGCGCCCCTTGAGGATGGGGCGTATCATGAGGGCACGAGAAAGATGAAGATGAGTGCCAAAGAAGAGGATGATATGCATTCAAATGTCGCCATCGCATATATATATATATATATATATATATATATATATATATATATATATGCTTGCTTACGGTGCACCGTTAGTTCGTGATCCGATGGACGGTTAAGAACACATAAGTACTGCGCTCATTCGACGCGTTGTTCTGACCATTTTTCCCTTGTATTTATCTCTCCAGCTTATGTGCGTTGGTTGGGTGGGAAGCGTGGTCAGAAGCATGCACTACGACGCAGCGTAGCAATTTTCTAGCTATGTAACCTGACTATAAGATTTTTGAACTACTTATCTTCGTGTCATCTCCCCTTCTTTCCGAGCCTCCTCGTGGCTTAGCAATACAGCCGGGCAAAGATGAGCAGCGTAGCTGCATTCAACTGGACAATAATGACGGCATTTAAAACAGCACGAATTGTCCCGGTTGCGAAATATTTCTATTTGTTCTTTACTGAGCGAGGCAATCATACAGTTGGCTTGTCACACCCGCGAATTAACAATCAATTGTAATAAACAACAATGGCAGGATGACACCAGCCCAGCACATTCTCACACCAGCACACCTTGCCTACAGCGGTCGGTCCTACCCGTCCCGTTTGCCTTTCTCACCCAAAAAACGAGCGCACCGCCTCAACGACATCCGTCGTGACTGCCACCGGGTAACACAATCCCACAATGAAGCAAGATGTACTCGAGTGCACCGCTGTAAAGAAGCCGTCCTCTACGGATCGTATGCGAACCTTTAATACTACTCCCGGTAAAGGACCGGCGATTTCGTGAAGGCTTCTTCTTCGGGTTCAGCGGGTATCGCCTATCAAAGGCAAACCGCCAGCTTCATCCCTTATGCAGCGTTGCTCCTTTTACTTACGACCCCGGACTCCCCCACCTGCAACTCGCCCAATACAGTGCGCTAGAGGTGTCAGCGGCCCACCCCGGCAACAACACAGGGAAAGGGCGGATCAGCTGCGCGGTGAAGGCCTCGGTCGCAAAGAAATTCGCAAAGAAAGCACCGGTCTCAACCCTCTCCGGTACGCCGCTTCTCAGAATGAGGGCTGGTGCGGGGCGGTCGATGAGATCCCTCCCTCCGTACTATTTCCAAACCAAGGAACACGGAGCGGCGTGAAAACGAATGGCTTGGTATCACCGCGAACTCACGATCGATTTCAAGCTTTGTGTTCCTAGGTCACCAGTTGATCCATCTATGCCAGGTTATGCGTCGATCGTTTCCAAATACCAAACCTGTTTCGGGTTTATACGTCAACAGCGATAAAACCGCGTAGCGACATACATGCAACTCATACAGGCTTGCTCCCTTTAACGTTTTGGGTACATGGGCTTGTTTTCTGCTGTTGTGTGTTTTGAGCAAGTACTTATCATGCGAGGGCTTCGCGAACGTAGCAGTATCATTCCCGCCGCACTTGATGGGCGGATTCGTCCGTTGTCCAGCGTCGCTCAGCTGCGGCGACAGGCGTGATCCCGGATCACGCGGAGAACACGGCCAGCACCGATCGAACATAGATGCGGGTTTCGGTTTACAAACATCTTACACATAAGCTATTTGGAAAGTTTCATTTCAAATGAAGGTTTCATTTCAAATCTGTTCTTATAATATTCGATTCAAATCAGATAGCAAACACTACCGTGTTGCTCCGCCGGCCGTGGGTTTGCCGTGCCGGGTTCTTGAAAAACGTCTCTACCCAGAAAGCAGAAAAGCTAGAGACACGTTTTTTTCTGTCCAAACACGACCAATAAATGCCCCAGATGGTATGGAATCTTAGTCGCGATTTCACGTCAAAGCAGGGAGATGTTTGACAACACTGCTGAGATTCGTGAGGCGGACTGACACTCTCATCATGGCGAGAGTCAAATCGCCAGTGCGCCGGCTCTAATGGCATCAACTATATGTCAGCAGAGGGCTCAGGTGCGAACTGCGAACGCGAGCCTGCAGAGCTGAGGAGCATAAGAGCTCGCCGCTGTGTTCGACAAGATAACAGTAGCCCTGTTCACAACGTACAGCTCGTCTGAGCTATCTAGGTGACCCTCATGGGCGATTCCAGGTTCGTCTTACTGGCAGGTGTAGTAGTGCGATAAAATTCGTTTCATAGAATGTTTTTCCTTAGTGCCCAACTAAAATCCTCAGATTGTCTTCCGTAGTAGTTGACCAGCAAAATGTGTTGCCTAAAACTCCTCTTAATTCCACTCTCCAAAGCAGCCTGGGCCTACCTCCGCCTCTGCGCGTCTGCGCTGGCCACCATCGCCCGATAGTGGCCAGATCGTAAACTGCCTAGGTGGGTCACGTTTTCAATCGATCTCTGAGGAAAGTGAAAAGGTAGCTCCAATAATGCGATCGACTGCAGATGAAGCGGAGAAAACTTTGTGTGTATCTTACGGTACCTCGTTACGAGAGCTGGGCGAAAGTAGCGGTTATGAAACAAGAGGATCGATGTTTGACTGCTTTGTCAGGTATAATTTGCTTTGCGACGAGATTGCAAGTGATCGTGTGGTACGTAGTTTAAAGACAATTTTAAATTAATCAGTGCCTTGCTTACCTCAGTTAATTGCCTGTTGTGCTGATATTGCTGTTAGACCGTCGGTCACATAGATGATGGTGGCTGGCTAATTATGTAGTATGGACCTTCCTTGGTGCTCAAATAGTACTTGGTAGGGTTCAAAGGCAAATTTTCTGTTAAAATTGGGGGGAAATTTATGGAACCTCGGCTTACCTGAGGACTTGCAGTTTTCTAGGGTTTGCTATTGAGACCTTGTATGGAGTCCCAGGGAAGCTCCCCGGGGAACCTTCCTAGCTTACCTGGCGCTTACTTACACCTTTTAAGCATCCGCTTAGTGCCCTAGACATCCCGCATGCAAATAATTATTCGGGCGGGAATTTAAACTGCACACGCATACCGTCCATCACCTCCCCTCCCCTCACCCACCTCACAACCCCCTTAGAAGCAGCCTGCCCGCGCATCCTGAACTCGACAACTCAACAGCTGGCTTAGTGATGAAATATTCTGGGGCAACAGCCCAAGAGATAAAAACCCAACAGTGAGCGCAATCACGACAGCATTTAATGTGAAAAACTTAACATTTTGGTGCATTAGCACAGTATTTGTTACGTAAAATGAAGCTTCATTTGACAAAGCAGCACCAAGTCGTCTTCATGGTTCAGTCAACGCGAACAAACCTGCGTCTTGAACTTTGACAACAAATAATGGCCGCTGTCTAATATTATTAGCATATTTCGTGGTTGACAACAATATCACAACTGAAACCTCTCAAGATGGAACTTTTGGAAGGATAATTACTAACAATGTTCTGGTAAAGAGCTATGTGTTGTTTCAGTTGACCTGAAAGTTCCTTTGCTGTGAACGATTAAGCCAATCATGTGTAAAATCCAGTAAGAGCTAAAAAATTGACCAAATCAACTGCCTTCCAATGGTCACGTGGGGAAGCTTAAAAAAAAAATGGTGCGCTGTGAACGGGACCACTGTACAGACCGCATCTGTTCTGGTCGAGCGCATCAGTTACTCCAACACGCGCCCGGGTGGCCGGTTGAAGCGTCCCTCGCTCGGGCTGGGGGCAATCCCCCCCCCCCCGCCCGATATCTCAGAAACGAAGGCAGCTAGAGGCACCAAATTTATAGTGTGTTGGTCTACATGTGAATTATCTTGCGTCGAAAGTTGGCATTCCAAGGTGATAACCTTCGTGTCGAATGAGGTCAAACGAGGTCATACTCAATTGCTGTCAAAAGTGATCGTGATTGTTGTCAAAATTGCCCCCAGAACCTAGGTACATGTTCTAAGCAAAAGATTACTGGTGATCATTTAAGGTTACTGACCTTGTTTAACCTTTCGCAGGTCATGGTGACCAAAATCATATAAGACTGCTTCGAGTTGCAACTGTATAAGCGCCAAGGATTTCGCTTGGCAGTATGTTCTTAAAAACGAAATGTTGACCTGCATAATTTTGGTTCAGTGGCCTACTCTGACTTTTAAGGAGTCCATGGAGGATGTATAATACGGTTCCTGTTATCAATAAATTCGAATTGAGCACCAGAAACCACTCCATACAGCAAGTTCCAGAGTAGCAAAGCAGGTTGGTTTTATCTTGGTCTGACCTTCATATCTGACCCTAGGTCGATGACATTTGTTCATTCAATTGTTTTGTGGCCCAAGAAACTATCTGAGATATTATGGCTTCGTCTAACGCTCCGTTACTGGATCAGATTGAACGATTTCCTAGAAATTGTATTTGCTGAATCCATGACCTGGTTTTGACCTACCGTTGGTCAGCGACGTTACAAGGCACACCTAAATTGTTTTAGCCAAACGTCTTGCGTTTCAGTTGTCTACAGCTATGCAAAATTTGGCATTTCAGAAATCATTGCGGAAGGACCTTAGGGAGGGGGCAAATTGACCTACCTACTCGAGCCTTTATTAACGTTCTCCCCACCAGATTTTGTTCATATGAGGCCAGACATAAACTTGAACACACACATGCCCACACACACACACACACACACACACACACACACACACACACACACACACACACACCACACACACACACACACACACACACACACACCACACACACACACACACACACACACACACACACACACACACACACACACACACCCACACACACACACACACACACACACACACACCCACACACACACACACCCACACACACACACACACACACACACACAACCACACACACACACACACACACACACACACACACACACACACACACACACACACACCACACACACACCACACACACACACACCACACACACACACACACACACACACACACCACACACACACACACACACACACACACACACACACCACACACACACACACACACACACACACACACACACACACACCCACACACACACACACACACACACACACACACACACCACACACACACACACACACACACACACACACACACACACACACACCACACACACACACACACACACACACACACACACACACACACACACACACACACACAACACACACACACACACACACACACAACACACACACACACACACACACACACACACACACACACACACACACACACACACACACACACACACACACACACACACACACACACACACACACACACACACACACACACACACACACACACACACACACACACACACACACACAACACACACACACACACACACACACACACACACACACACACACACACACACACACACACACACACACACACACACACACCACACACACACACACACACACACACACACACACACACACACACACACACACACACACACCATACACACGCACATACACACACACATACACACCACACATGCACACACACGCGCGCGCGCGCACGCACGCACGCACACATTCTAATATATCTAAATGAGCATATTACTTTTGCTAGGCACGCTAGGAACCTTCATTAGGGCCAGCCATCAACCAGCACCTAATTAGCCGGTCGTTACGCCGCACCTGCCCGGTGAGGACGCACCACACCGCACTGCTGGTGTTTGACGAACGACGGCCGTGCACTCGCTCCACTTGCTCAAGCAGAGGTACCCATTACACGTTTCCATTGATCGTTGCAAGCATCCATTCATTCTCAGCAGGGAGGAGGAGGGGCACACCGCCGCGCTGCGTTATGCTATGTTGAACCTTTGGCCGTCGCTGGGTCGAGCACGCTATGGGATAGCTACGCTAACGCTAGCTTAGCGTGCTGCATTATTCTTCACTCGCGACCTCTCTGAATAAGCTGTCGCTTCAGTGTGCATGATTTGCCCTCCTGGGGCTCATCAGTATGCCTCGCTGGCGAAAACAAATCGATCACCTGCCTATGCTCCGTTCGCCTGTTCCATCAGAAGACATTATACGCTGCTGAACACAAAGATAGGGATTTGGGGATCATAAGGAAAATTTTCAGGAGTGTAAACCGTTTATAGTAAGCATGCAGATTGGCGGTTGAGAAGACAGTCTTTCTTTCTGGCGTTTATTTGTGCACAAAGCAGGTAATTAACTGTACAACATCCTGGACGCTCTGTGGCAGGAGATTCCCCACAACTACTTTACCAGCAATGTGTCACGTCTGATTACCGTACCACTACCAGCCCTTCAGGGCACGTCATCAGCCGGTCAGCTCGTGATGACGTCATCGGCACCCATCGCCGCGTGGTAGCGATCCTGGATCGGCCGCTTGCTCCGTAGTTTTCGGCTTAAGCTGACGTTTGCTTGTTGGAATCTCTCGATCGTCCAAACTGTCCAGCTAGCCGATGCTGCCGCAGGCTGGGCATGGCCGAACGACTACGGTACGCGCTGCGGGACCTTATTGAACTTGGCAGGCCGGGTCTGGTTTCGAGCGACTCAGGGCAGTTGTGTTGTGCGCTGCTTCAGTGCGAAGATAATGTGTCCCGACAGTGCTGAGATATGTGAAAACGTCTTAACTGCCAATGGTAACATTGAAACCGGCTCAGATGAAAGCAAGATGCCAACAAGTATAAGCGCGAAAAACGCAACGTGTCTCGTCGCTGGATCTTCTGACCTTTCTTTATTCCGTGCCCTCCCCCACTCACACCAACCATATTCACGTCTTGAGCACCACATTGCCATCACAAGAATGCAACCAAGCTTTACCACGCGGGCGCAAGCGACTCCGCGGGGACCGACTGAGCCGACAGCAGGAGCCTCGCGACGACCAATCTCACCGGTTGCCGGCGCGTCGCTATCTCACGCGACAGGCGCCGGCCGCCGCCGGTTGCCGCACGCTGCCTCTCGCCCTGTTGGCTCTCACCCCGTCCGAATACTGAGCAGCAATCGAGCATGCATGACCCGTCGGGCACGTGCCGTTGGCGCGCCCGGCTATGTCGGGGTCCGTATGGGCCGGACACTAAGCATGCGGTTAAAGCGCGGTGCGGCCGCGTGATGCGATTTTACAGGCTGCTGTGGCTCGTTTTTGCTGCTGGGCTCGAAGGACAGAAGTGTACTTTGGGTGTCATGGGAAATGAGAGTTTGAGAGCTTTCAGCTCGTTGGCTTTTCTGTGGAGTTGTATCTTGATTTAATGCATACTGTTTCTTTGTGGTGTTCAAGTAACGTTTCCTAGATATTCGTGCAGTGTGATCAGAAACGCGTGGGAGTCCTCGCAAGACAAACTTGGTTTATCGTCCATCTCGAGGCTGAGTGAAGTCTGTGTAGGCCTCCATTGCGGGGTTGAATGGCTATTGTGGTCCTTTCTCAGGCCTGAACCAGCTGCTGTGGTACTACGCGGACCTAGAGAAACAAAAGTGTTACGTGCTGCGCTGCCATGGCCCCCAATGCGTGGATCGGGAGAAGGATCCAGACGCCTGTTTTGTGTGGCGAAGGTTTTCCAAGTGAGTGCCGGGAACATCGGACAACAGGTCCGACGAGGGATCTAGATTCACTTGGAGGGCTGAGAGCGGTGCATTTCCTTAAGCTGCTCGTGAATCAATGTGTCACCCTATTTCTCCCATGGGGAGCATGACTTAAATGTTACTTGAACCCCGCCCCCTGCAGCCCGACGCGTTAAGTTGGGTCCGATCGCGGTGGAGGTCGGCGATGCCCTGGACCGTACGGCGGCCCGGCGCCGGCACCGACGCCGGCGCCGGCGCCGCACCGAGAGGGCTGACCCGGCCGCTGTAGGGCAGGTGGCGCCGACTCAGGGGCGGAGCGGGGCGCGGGTCGCTCACGGGTCACGTGCCTCGCCTCTCGCTGCAGTCTGTTTGAGACAATGCAGACGCTCTTCTGGGCCGTGTTCGGCCTCATCGACCTGGACAACTTCGAGCTGGCCGGCCTGAAGACGTTCACCCGGTTCTGGGGCATGCTCATGTTCGGCTGCTACTACTCCGTCATCAACATCACTATCCTGCTCAACCTGTTCATCGCCATGATGAATCATTCCTATCAACTCATCTCGGTGAGTGTTCGGCAGCGCTCGCGGCACGGTGTAGACCACGGCGGGCGGATCGGGGGCGGGCGACCGCCTTCACCTGGCACCCGACCTTCGGTGTGGCTGATGTGCACTTCTGTCTCCCCACCTCTGGCGACCTGCGTTCTGTACAGAACGGGCGGAGCCCAACCCGGCGGGACGGGGTCCAGCAGCATGCCGCTCGATGCACTTGCCCTGCCGTGTCGGGTGGGTTTCCCAACCATTGAAGCCTCTGGCGGGCTAATCTATCGTATCGTGCACCGGTAAACAGCGCGCCTGACGCGCGCTGGCGCCAAATCCGCGCGCGGTGAGCGCGACTCGACACCAACAACAACGCCTGAGAGCGGGGCCGTGCCTGCCGGCGGCCGAGCGGTCGTGACGAGAATATTCCCCGAACAGCCCAGCAGCTCAATAGGCCCTGCCACCGGCAGTCGCTGATTGCCAGCCGAACGCGCCCGGGCACGACGGAGCAGCCGGACGCCGTTCGATCATCACAATGTCGCCTTTCAATCGGGCCAAGCACCGCCTCGAGGCAGTACCGGTACCGATCCCGGTTACCCCCCCCCCCCCCCCTCCTCCCTCCCCGAGTGTTAATTTTGCCCCCGGGCGGCGCGCTGAGCGCGCCGCCTCCCCGTCCGATTCAAAACCACGCGGCGTGGCAGAGTGCGGTGCGGCGTTCGTGTGCCGCGGTCGCTGGGAGACGGCACGGCCACCAGAAGCGTAGGGGAGTCCCGCTGTACTTAGACATTGTGTGAAGGTGCTCCAGCCTGGTCCCGCCGTCACCACGCCTCACGCTTGGGGGACTGTAGTCTGTACGTCAGTCGCTGGAGAGAGGAGCAGGTCGGGGGAAGGGCAGAATCTGGGGCTTGGTGAGAGCTCCTCCTTGATCTTCGATCGATGGGCTTGTTTCTTCCCGCTTCTGTGTGTTACGCCATCCTCTGCCATGCGTGTCTCTCATTTCCATTGATATTCGCACTGTTTTGCACAGTACAAAGGAAAGCTAGTAAGTACACTATGCCAGCGCTCGTCTGAAACATAACTAGCATCTTGACATGGGCCTGAGTTGGAGTGATGGTGAGCATTGTGCCTTGTGGCTTCTTCTGTATGCACCACCATCGGTCGCCTCACGTGTTTCTTCCGAGTGGTCTACTTTTGGTTTTTACTCAGATATCACCATTAGTCTCGAGGCGTAACTACGCAAAATAAGCTTCGCATACTTCTCAGGGACGACCTGTCGTTGAGTCGCGCTCTTTGTGAATTATTTCAAGCGCAGTGCCTGGTCAATGGCGTCGATTCGTCGCGTTCCGTTGCTTGCGGAAAGGAGGTGATCATGCAGTACAACCGACGATTCAGGCAATTGGCATGATGGCTGCGCTGTTTGATGCCGTGTAGGACACGCAGAACAACAATTTGCTGCGAGTCTGCCTTTGTGCGTGCGTATAGCAGATGGTGTAGCATCGTTCACGGCATGCCTTGCCACTGCTCACAATCTCCTGCACATTTCACATTGACCTATCATTTAGAATGTTTTGTGATTGCATCCTTACTTAGATGCACATCAATAAATGTGAGTATGAACACCGCCCTCACGACGCTTTGTAGAAGGCATGGAGACAACGTGGGAGCATTTTTCGTTTAAGAAATGTCATTGCAAAGTATGGGCACATCCACACGATTTTATGCGTTTGTTTGACCGAGACAACAACTGTAAAGCTTAGTTTGGACGTGGAAGAGGGCTCCGGTCGCACACTTCCACATTTTTTCAGTTGTACCAACGCCATGCCAGTTGGTCTTCACTTCGTGCTCTATGATTTTGCTTGACCCACGACCTGAAAAAGCCATCAATACCTTGTTTACGAGGTGCATCCTTACGAGAGCTGAAATGCTTGCAATGCAAGGTGCCCTCGCCGCCTCCTCAACGCATGTGCAAGGCTTCATCTGGCTGTCATGGAGCTATCAAGCTCTCCATGTGATGCGCGTCCAGTCTCAGTGTGGCCAAAGTCAAGCGACTATGCTCCTCCAATTGTGTGTGCGCTTTTTGCTTTGAGGCTGCATCCTTACATTGGTTTCAAATATAGGCAGTGTCAAGTTTGGCCCATCTGCTCATTCAATAAGTAGATTTAGGTATTCATCACTTATTTAACCGCGAGTTTGCCGTTGTCTGGCTGGTTCTGTGAGGAAGGAGATACAATGATGTATTTGCGTGTCAGATGACAGCTGCAGTCCTTGATGGGGACCCTCTCCCTCCGTTGCCTGCAGCACATGCATGCATCTGTACCGTGTTTGGTTCAGTAACCGAAAGTGTTCCCTGTATGGCAGACAACGCTAATTGTTCTTCAGGTGTCCGGTTGATTATGGCACATTTGGACATGCATTATTTATACTTGGATTATGCTATTTGTAATCGCGGTGAACAACTTGAATTGTGCGCGTCATTGATATGGTGCTTGTCAGGGAAGGCGAAAGGATTGTGCTGTATCAATGCATTCTTGGGATGAAATTATCATCAGAGAGGAAATAGTGGGCGTGTTCTCAAATGCTTACGCACACACTTATTGGCGTTTTGTGACGCAGGCTGCTCCAAGGTGTTATGTTAATGCGCATCCAGTTTTTACTTGTATGTGTGTTGTCGCCAGAAACCAACAATGCCTTGTGATGCCACATTGCTGGTGCCTCATATAAAAATGCTGTGTGATTAGCGCAAAGTATTTTTGGTCTTTTTTACTATGACATGCGCAACGTTAATGAGAATTTTCGATGATTAGAAGTCAGCAAGAGTTTATTAAGCTACACTCCGTTCATACCGCGACACATTTTTACAGCATTTACCTTAAAACGTATCCTGCCATTTGAAAGCGTTCACTGCGCAAGGAGGGATCTGTGAGGGTTAGCAGAGGAATTTAATCTGGGACTGTGGTTTTGATAATTGATGCCTGATCCCTCTGGTCAGTGATGACCGGTGTTCTGTTGATCTAGGTTTTGAGACGGATTTGTGACGCTGTGAACAGAGCCCAAACGGGCGGGCGCGCAAGAGCATGGCTACTGGCTGACGGCACAGTGGTCTGCGTCTTAAGCTTTCCACGAGAGAGGAACACCATTGATTTTCGTTTTGAATGTCGTGACAATTTAGAATCGCGTCCTCCCAACCGACCGTTAATCGTGGTAGTTTCCTTGTCGACGAGCGGTAATATCGCGGACGGGGCGTGCTGTTGTCTGTATCGGGTCGTGCTGGTGGTCGGGACAACGCCCCCTCCCCCGCCTCTCCGCCCCTCCCACTGAAAATGAGTTCCGCCACCGCTCCTGCGCCGCCGGCGCTCTGCGGCCGCCTCCTGTAATTGATGTCTGCGTTTTTAGGTGTCATCCAGCACGCTCAGTCACAGGGCGACAAAGGGCTCAAATAGTGGCATCGAGGTAGGCGTGTCGGACCTCCCTCAGCTCCGGCCTGGTAGACCTGCAGGTGTTCGCACTGCTCGCCGCGGCAGGGGCGGAGCCAGGACCGCCGATCGGGGGGGGGGGGGGGGGATCGGTCCGGTGCGTCCCGCCTCACCCAGCCACGAGCCACGGCCATTTGCGCCGGGCCGCCGGTGACGACCGTAGGGCGGCGGCCGGCGGGCGCGTGGCCCTCGTCGCCGCCCCCACGCGCGAGTCACGGCCCGTCCCTGTCGCGGCGAGCAGCGTCCTCGGCGGACTAGCTGGCTGCCTGTAGCAGTGCGCCCGGCTGCCGCTCCGGCGGTGTGACGTCATCGCGCCTCGCCGGCACCCGAACGCCGCGGCCGCCGCCTGTCCGTCGCTCCGGCCGTCCGCCGCCTGCACCGCATCCCTGCTTGGAAATGGCCGCGTTTGCAACTACGGCGGTAGCGCCACGTCCCGGGGGGTGTCTGCTGTCAACGCCAGTCTGTGTGCCGTTAGATCGTCCCAGGCCGCTGCCACTAATGTTGGGTCGACTAGCTGTGACCTTTTATGGGCACGTGTGCTCGTTCGTAGATATGTGGTGGTTACGCTTCCGCGAGCCAGGCGCGAATCCAGAAACTGGGGAAGGAGTGCAGCAAATGTGTCGTTGGTTCCACCCAAGTTGGTTATCTTCCTGAACTGGATTTCGGAGCAGGAGTAACCCCTCGTACTGGATCCGTGACCTTTATCGTGTTGCACTGTGCTGTACTCTACAGGCTGGCACATCCACACTTGATCGTGGTGATTCGTGTGCCCGCCAGCACTTGATCTTAGGCTGTTTGTGATCTATGTCACCCATATGTTTGTTCGTAGCCCGTTTTGCGGATGTTCCTCTACCGGTCGGCGGTGTAAATGGGATATCGTGGTTCATTTCAGCTTGTCGTGGCCTGGTCAGGTTTCACGGGATGTTATCATCATTTGGAAACTTTTTTCGCATGCGTAGTCGAAAGATACTGTCATATGCCGCACATTGTGTGAGCTTGAGGTGGTTCAAGGGAATGTTCAGTATTTGTATGGGGTTTTGAACCGATATAGCCATCTTGAAGATCATTCGGACAGTTCACAGTCCTGCCCTTCTTAAGACCTAAATTCTTCTAGTTTCTGAGCTACACAACCGTGGAGGTATGCATAACATTTCGTGTAGACCATTTCAAGTCACTCAGGCATGCAAAATGTCATAATAACGTCATTCAAATCCCACCATTCCACTCACCATGGGGCAATCAAGGCCAAGCAATGTGTGATTGTCGAGTTGTTTATATTTGATGTTCGTGAGTACGAGTTCCAGTTAAAGCGATCGTCAAGTGGTTTTCGAATTTTGTTGTGCAAGCTATGCAAGCTTTTTACTGATTTACGTTTTGTGCTACATTATACAATAAGCTATACATTCTTCGTAGTTAGTATGGAGATAAGATTTCCAGTCGAATAACTTAAGAACAGCGTTTTAACCAAGTCCGTGAGTACAAGTAAGCACCTTCAACTCACCGATAAATATGCAACAACACCACAAGAAAGGGCCAAAACACAAGCATGTAACAAAATTTGGTTCAGGACACATCCAACATCACTGCGGGCTACCTCTCGGAGACCGAAGAGCTATAAATGATTGCTGTCACAACTGTTTCATAACGCAGTCAAACAACGATGCATTGAGGAGAATCTTTACTAAACAGAGAAGCTGTGCTGCCTAAAGAAGTCTTGTTCACCAAAGTACACCAATAGTTGTAAGTGAGCTTATAACTACTTCATACCTGTTGTCTGCTTTAATGCTGTCAAATGGGGAACATTCCCTTAAAGTGACTAAGCATTTAGCCCGCCATGTGATCAGTTCACGCACTGCTTACTTGGGGTAACGGGAGTTCAAAGTTTGGGCTCCTAATTCTCAAAGCTCTCGTGCTTGTATTGAAACGCGTAAACGTTGCTGCTGTCTTAGGTATTCCACCGATATGTCAATTTCAAAGCAAATCGCTCCTATTCAATGGGATTCAGATGTTGCATTACGTTAAAAAGTAAAAGGTCCAAATTTTTCCGTAGCAGTTTGAACAAAGCAAAACATGGATAGATACATAAGTAAAATGAAGATGTGAAATTCAGTATGCTATTAAAAAACACAAGGGTTTTTTGCTTATCATGTGACAACCTAATCCGACGTTGATGCGGTACTAATCAGCAATAGCTGGGTCATGCTCATTTTACTGAGTGTTTGCCATCTTAGATATTTCCACGACTAACAGATCAGTCAATTTACGTGATTTAAACGGCAGAAGATATCCCTCGATCGTGAGATTACGATGCAACTTAGTGGTTGATCTTTGGGTGATTAGTAACGCCGCATGTGAGTTTAAGAGATACTAGCTTTGAAACTGTGCCTAAACTGCACATCCGTTAAAATTGGTATAGTTTAGGGCTGACTCGTAGTGGAACGAGCGACTCGGGACAACCCGAACTCTGGATCTCAGAAACTTAGGATTCGTGATAGGCTTGACCGCTTGCTAGGTTTTGCTTATCTTTGTTTCATTTCGTTACCCACATCCACTTCAGCTTAGGAAATTTCGATATCCTCACTTGGACGTATTTCCTCGAACGTCCGTGCACGCTGCACATGATGGAATTGGTCCCCAGAATTTTGCTTCGGTTTATGTGCACCTCTAAATTTGTGCCAGGTCAGAAATCGAAATTGATTTAGTCTTGGAATGAAAATAGGTTTGGTCAGGATGAGAGAGTTGAGTTTATTACAATGATCAATTTTTACAGACGCAAAGGACAAGTCTCTTTGCTTTACTTTGATCAGGCTTTGATTCTACAATTTCACGAAAGTGCGTCCGCGGGTTCCCAGGCAGACGTGAAAAACAAATTAGCCTGCTATGAGCTTATGGCTCACGCTGTGGGTCACCAGCCAGCTGAAAACCCAATGCATCTATAGCCGGTGCGGACAAAGCGAAGCTTGGAAACCGATTCCCCCATTTACTAGTTTTCCCATAGAGCCAGTGCTACACACTGGGGCTCATAAGCGAATTGCTTTCCAAGAAAAGCAAGGACTAGGCTCGGAAATAAGTAAAACCTTTTAGGTCGGTGACTTGATTAAACTCATATAACTTGGCCTACGATTAACAAGTCAAGATGGGCGGTGCCCACACGTTGTCTCTATGGACTGAAATATTGAGATCGATGGCGCCGGGCTAGTTTTGCACTTCGCGTGGCGAAGTCTTAGTGGTGTTAAGCGTTCCGAAAAAAATTGTAAAAGTCATCGTTTATTTTTTCACACCTTATCCATGACAATGAGTATCGCGCAACAACATTTTGTTCCTTAAAAAGATTAATTGCATACGTTGCATTGTGTTTGTTTGTCCGATACTAATAGTGGAAAAGTGCTAGACCATCTAGCAATGGTGCCAATCAAGTGCGCCTCGCATGTAGACAAAATGCTCAGGAATATAGTGATTAGTGGTCATATCATGACTTTTTGTAAGTCCAAGTAGATCACCTGAGAGTTGTTAACGGAAACGTCCTTAGTGCTTGCGTTTATGAAATGATGAGTGCTGTTTTGATATTATAGAACAGAGCAGTTGTAGGCTTTGATATTGCATCATATCTGAGACACAACAAAAAAAGGTATTTGTCCAATGCGACGGTGGCATGATTGTCTACCATGCGTTTGACCGCAAAACATCCGATCAAAGGCAATCCCTAGCAGCCGAAAACCACCACCGCCTCACGGAGGTCATCCCTGACGAATGAAACCACCACCGCTTCACGGAGGTCATCCCTGATGAATGAAATGACAACCAACTCACAAAGGCCATTATATCCAGTTGATCATTCTGGTCATAGTTCTTTGCCTGATTCCGAAGGATGCCATTACCTCTGGGCCAAAGTTGGTGGTGCACTGGTTATCATTGGTGCTGAGATACTTTACCAGCTTGACCCGCCACGTGACCAGGCTTGACCACACTGACAGTGGTGACCGCCTTCAGGAACGTGCCGACACCGAGTGGAAGTTTGCCCGTAGCAAGCTCTGGATGAGCTACTTTGAAGAGGGCGGGACAGTGCCGCCACCCTTCAACGTCATCATCACGCCCAAGTCTATCTACTACATGTTCCGCTGGCTGATCCGCAAGCTCTGCGGCCACTCACATGCCGCGCGCAAGGAACATATGCGGACCGTCAGGGTAAGCTGCGGCGTCGTCTCCCGTCCCCCGTACCCCCTCAATCCAGGAACCCTTGACTGTCGGCCCGTCTCGGAGCAGGGCGTTTTACGGCAGCGACACCACTTTTCTACGCTTTGAAATCGTTTGTGGTGCTCCTCAAAGCAGTTCAAGGAGAAAACTCATATCTGGTTTTGCGCTACTTTCTGAGTTGTATGTATGTCTGATTCCATTTTTGATTGAAGCCCTGTAGAAAGAAAATATGCTATTTTTTCAGCTACTGTAAGTGATCTAGGCTTCACCGTTTATTTGATCCCGCTGTTTATCAGACAACTTCTCGTCTCTTTTTATATGCTTCAGGCTACTGTTCAAGTTTATGCGCACTGCTCGGTTCAGTGCGGCCAATCCTGTCAGGTGAAATAATTCACATTCAACATGAGTCTACCCACAACTCGCTCCAAACAATCCTGGACACAAATAGTTTATCCGGGGACTGGGTGCTTACCACTCAACGACTCCCAGTCAGTTGCTGTCGCAGATCTGGATGGAAGTTTAGTGCCTGCCGAAACCCAAACGTCGGTCATTGTTAGTGGTACACTGACGTCTGTTTTACGATAAATTCTATCTCCGATCCTCCAGGCAACCGTCATATAGTTCACAGGTCGTCCATAACCCCAAAGTGACCCCTGCGTCGCTAACTGACCGAACGGCTCTCGCTGTTCAGAACTCCTTACTGGAGGAGCGGGTCTTCGCGGTGAGCCTGCCTTCGGCGGCGGAGCGGCATGTCCACGTTATGTCATGGCGCACGCGCATCGTGACGGTAGTGTCTTGCAGTAGGAGGATCCGTCGCCCAGCCATTACCACCATCACCTCCAACGGCGCCACACCGGACCACAAAAGACAAACACGGCACGCCTTAGGCTGTGTATGAAGCGCGAGCTGACAGAGAACCGCTAGTACGAGACTGCACGATGTCAAAATTAGTACACGTTTAACTACGTATGAATCTCTTTTCAAATTATGAGGTATTCAACTACGAGAAGGGGCACTGGAGATAGCAGCACTTGCTTTCAATGTCGATAGTATCTGGGCTGAGTCTGTGCGTTTGTCATGAGTGCTTAAGTGACAGAAGGCTCCTTTTATTGGAAGAAGCTCATCGAATTCATAGCGCTCTGCATTTTTTGCCGCGTAAGCTTTCCGCGCTCAAAGTTCATCCCCCAGATTTCAATCAGGTAAATGTAAACGGCCATACAAGCGTAACAATAAGAGGCCTAATGGGCTATCTTGACTTTATTCGGCGTTGACAACTTCATCTGCCGAAAGCGAATGTGCCTCGAGATGCACTCACAGCGTCCATCGTCATCCTGGGTGCGATCAGCCGGAGCCTTGGTGTCGATCGGAAACTAGCTAGCCAGAACAGCTGACGTCAAGGGCTAACCTAATCTCAGCTCCAGCATCTATCTAAATTATCTGTCGTGCAGGGCGTTAATTTACATCCACTGTAGTTGAAACGTCATGGTCCATAGGGCCGATGTTCATGCCGCTCCAGTTTCGGGAATGGCTCATTGTCGGCTAACTAAGTCGCAGTCGATGCCTTCCAGCTCCTGGAACGCAAATCAAATGCCGCCGCTGGCACCTTGCCGCCTTTGCTCGAAATTCTATTTCAGCGCAGTGAGCTTTGATTACATTCCTTTCCAACCTCCGACCATGTTAATCAGCGCCATTGTCTGCCGTGGCTGAAGCACGCAGCAGGGGCCGGCTATGGGGGATGTAGCGCCTGGTTAGAGTGTGCTAGCGCCACCGCCCAGCCATGTCCTGACCTCAGCTGACCCTTGGTGACCCCGGGGGTGTCCACACCGCCGTTCGCGGCCGGTAATTGTCTGCCCCGCGCCATTGTTGCAGCGCAAGGTGCGACAGGCGAGCGAGAGAAACCACCGGTATCAGGTGAGTCAAAGGTTGCGTCGCCTCCCTGCTGCCACTCACCACCATGGTCGGCGCTGGCACTTTTGCACCCACCCACGTCTCCCTGGGCTGCCGATAACAGCTGGCAGTGCCCCAGGTGTGGAGATCCGCACCCACATCGTGCGCTGTGTTTTCCTTTCAGCGCGCTTACGCTCAAGGTGTTTTGTTGGAGCGCGCTTCCCACTCGTCCCAAACGCGAACTAAAAATGGATTAAAATGGACGTTTATAGCTTTGGTTATGGGATATAAGCAAATTCAGACAAGATTCTGGTTCGAGTGGGATGCCGTCGGAAAGGCAAATTAGGGATGTCTTAAGAAAATAATCATGTCCTTTTTGGCTTTATGACACTAGACATTTCTCTGTCTCCTGAGCGTATACAGATGAAAGTCGGTTGAACAAATCTGATCCACTAATCAGCTCAGTGAAAAGACAAATCTGAGTCTAAGAAGGTGCGCTTTATCTGCTTGAGCTTTTTTATGCGGCATCAGCTGACAGCTAGCCATGGACAGGGCAGCTTTGAAAGCAAGGTGGTCGGCTCTTTCGGGAATCATTTATAATCCACCAAAGCTCTGATGAGCTAAAAATGGTTTCATTTGTTCAGGGACTTACAGCTGCACAGGTTACAAGTTAATGTTATTTGGTAGGTTCCCAGAAGGTGACATGCGGAATGGATCACTGTCAATGCCCATATATTTTCCAGACTATAATTTAAGCGCATGTTGTCGAACCTTTGGATGCAAAAGACTGAGAACGGTCTCTGCTGTCTCCACCATCTCCTCGGCTGATCGCCCGACCTGCAATGGTCGTCTGTGCATCACTATTGCCACTTGGCACTTCTTTCCACGCTTCGCCCTCATGCATGACCCGTGCGCTTGCGCTAAGTGGACCGTCGAAATGCAAAGTGATTCCACCGCACAAACATCTACCAGGTCTTGGCCGAATGTCACTTTAAAAGCAAAACGTTTAGCCGTAAGCTTCCGCTTGCTTCCAGCTGTTCTTTCTCGTGCCTTGCGCTGGAATGACTTTCGGCTTGAAGCAAGTCACCGTTACAATTACAAGCTGGGTTTCCGCGCGACTGACGCGGCTTATCAACTTTGGTGTGCGGCTCCAGCCCAGCTCCTGTGATAGCAGTAATAGTATGTGAGAGATAACATAATCGTTTTGGCGGTACCCTAAACTCTTTGGCACTGGCAATGGCTACGTTCGCATTGAAAGTTTACGTACGATTATTTTACTACCACGACGTGTGTGTTATTAATTCGGAATTTGTATCCATGTCTCCTAATATTGATTAGGTTGTGTCATCGACATCGGTTTCCTACCAATTTGCAACGAAATTTAAGCACACTTATCTTTTGCATTTTAAAAGTGAATGGGTTTCGCGAAGATAAGCAGGCACGAAATAACAGGATCCGCGATGTTTCGATTTTGTGTGACCGAACGAAAGTAAAGCCACCTACACTCAAACACTTCCCTTTCACACCTGCCATGATTTACGATCCTATCGCAACAATCACTTTTGTCCCTCGCCGTCAGTGTTGAGATGATTAGTTAGATTATTAGTTAGATCAGACAAAAAAGTATTGTATGTTGTGTTGCAATGCTCTAGTAGTTGTATATGCTATCTTTTTTAAACCTTCCTAGTTTGCATCAGAGGCTTGTCCGTGCTCAGATGTACTTTTGTTGAAATGCGTATGTGCGACGCAGGTGCCTGCTTGTGGTGTTTCTTATCTGATTAGCGTCTTAGGGGTAGAATTCCGGCTGCATTTTGCGTTTTCGTGCTCGTTAAGTAGCTCATTGTCTGGAAACTGACCTCATCCCGAACGTTTGTTCACTGGTCTGGCGACGAAAGCATGATGAGGTAAGGGACAAATCCTATACTGTCATGTTTTATCAGTGGGTTTGTTGTGGTTTTCGGGTCTCATTGTCCAAGACCTTCTTATTTGCCTTCAACGCTCCGTCTTGTTGTATCGCAGCTCTGGGTTTTAGTTGGCTTCTCATTTGGTGATTGTGTTGACGCCGTTAGGTGTTGTCAGTGCACCGAGCCTTTGTATGTACGGTGTACATTGATCCTGCAGTTATCAAACTTCAGAATGATTGCATTCGTGTGATTCGTGTATTGGCTGCTTATTAATGTATGACTTAAAACGCAAACAAAAGCACCCACCCTTTCACCTTAACCCTCGCCCTGATTTGCAGATTTTGATAGCAATGACTGATGGAGGCTCGCATCGAACCCCTCCATCTATCAGGGCAAGGGCTATGGCTTAAATAAATCAATTTGTGAGATATTTTTTTGCTTAATCGTCGCACTGCCGAAAATCTGTGCCCACTCGGGCGATTGTGCAGGGTCATAGCAGTGATTAAGAAGATACATAACAGCAATTCTGATTTGTATGTTGCATCTTCACAAAATAATTCTGGTGCTGAATTCAGAACCTTCAAACAATACACCGACCAGAAATAATGTGCGTGACCGTTGAGCCTTGGAATATGTGCATAGTTAAGTCATTCACTTGATATCATGCGCCCGAGTGGCCGGTTGAATACACTTCGCTCGGGTGGGAGGTCAATTTGATTCCCGCCCCTGAGGTCTCAGGAAATAAGAGAGCTAAAAACACCATATTCATAGGGTGTGTTGGCCTTTGCCGGAACTCACTCAGTTCAAAGTTTGAGATTCCTAGACGGTGACCTTTGTGTCAAATAAGTTCGAACAAGGCCAATCTCCAGTTAGGCTTCCGAGGTGCTCCTAGAACCTAGATACCAGTTCTGAGCAAAGGGTCACATGATTATTTAAAGTCAGTGACCTTGTTTAACCTTTCGAAGGTTCTGGTGACCAAAATCATACAAGACTTCTTTGAGTTTTGCATTTGAAAAAGCGACAATGATGACGCTAGGTAGTATGTTCCTACAAACGAAATTTTGGCCTCGGTCAGTGACCTATTCTGACCTTTGAGAAGTTCATGAAAGATGTGTAATGTGGTTCCTGGTATCAGCAAATTCAAAATGATCACCAGAAACTATCCCATACAGCAAGCCTTTGAGTATTAAAACAGATTGGATTTGACCTTTATCTGACCTTCAAAACGGACCTTAGGTCAATGAAATTTGTTCATTCATTGATTGCAATACTTCAGAAAGTATCTCAGAGATATATGGTCTAGTCTAACACTCCGTTGTGGCATTAGATTAAACGATTCTCTAGAAATTGACTTTGCAGAATCGATGGCCTGACTTTGACCTGCCGTAGGTCAGCGATCCGTTGGGAAACCATTTCGAAAAAAACGTTCGGGGAGTCAGTTTGACCTCCACCCGAGCGCGTGATATGACAGTGAATCTGAAACCCTTAAAAACTTATTGGATTTTGAATGTTACATCAGTAACATTTTTTAGTTAGCATATGGACGTCAAGATGTGGCTCACGTGTCGGGAAGTAATAACGTATGGTAGAAACGTCAAAGAAATTATGAAACACCCACACGAGAACGTGTGCCATAGTACTATTGCCGCAATGGACTGTATTTTGGTCTCCCATTGCCTACTTAAAAGCAGAGAGGCTGGTAGTGCCTTATCTATTGTTTTGCCTGGGGGACAACTTCCATCCAGGAGCCACCAGTCATTGGAAGGGGACAGTAGTGAAGGTATGCATGGTTATAGTCATTTGTTGAGTCATTCACGGCCCCCATTGAAGAGACGACACATTCCAAAGTTCTGGGGTCCTCGCCCTCAAGGGTCCCGCGGTCCGCTAGCCGAGAAACAGACCCTGGGGCCCCCTTGGGCTCACCTCCGGATGTTTTAACATGATATGCGCCTAGAATATGTAGAGCGTGTTTCAGGCTTGTATATCGTGTCCTAAAATGTCAGTGAGCTACCGTGAGCTGTTCTGCATTTGCGACGAAAAGTAGCAGATATAGGGTCCTTGCTGCATACCTATAGTCAGTGCGACGGTTAAGTATACAAGGGAATTTTGGGAACAGATAATCGACTCGGTTGCACAATAACGCACTTGTTTGCTTTCACGCTGTTGATTTGTTGCCATAACCTGCTACAGGAACCGCAAACCCAAACTATTTTTCACTGCAATACATTTTCGTTCTGTCATGCGCTCGGTAGCGTAACGTTGTACTTTTTTGTCTGCTGCTCTCATGTATGTTCTAATGCGTAGCAGCTTATATCATGCGCTTGCCATGGGTAAAAACCGTCAGCTGTGAAATAACCAAACGCTGTGGAATATGTGCATGTGTTGCGAGGCTCCAAGCACAGCCGCACTACTTGGGTGACGTCACACCCACCCACATGCGGCGGTGTGTGACGTCACGCCGCCTGTGCTGCGCGGGGCGCCACGACCCAAGTCGTGACGCCGCTCGTGGCGGTGTGACGTCAGACCATCATGCGGAACCTGGTGCGGCGTTACGTGACGCGTGAGCAGCGCAAGGCCGACAACCAGGGCGTGACAGAGGACGACGTGAACGAGATCAAACAGGACATCTCGGCCTTCCGCTGCGAGCTGGTCGAGATCCTGCGCAACTCGGGCATGAACACATCCTCTGCCAACCCCGGCACCGGTCAGTTTGTTGTTAGGCCTACCGGGGTTAGTGCTGCCTGCTAGCAACGGTTAGCCACGGTTAATCAAAGCTGTGCTGCGGTTAGTGCAATAATGATAGCAGAAAAAAGCAGCGGATGGTTCTTCTCGTGTGCATTTGTGTACGTGTCGCGTCTGCTCAACGGGAACGGCCGGCGGTACATGGTACATGGTATGGTACATGGTACATGGTACATGGTACATGGTACATCATCGGGAACGGCCGGCGGTACATGGGTTTTTGGGTACTTTTGGGTACTTACCACTGGTCGGTGCAGTACATGTATCTGCGCTGAGCAGTCATCGGCCAGTGCTGTATCTGTGACCGTGTATCCCTGTATCATTGATGGGTGCTGTATCTGCCTCTGTGTCCACTGTGTGTAAGGACTCAGTGGCGGACCTAGAGAGGTGCCGCGTGCCGTGACTCCTCTCCCTTGGGGGGAGGGGGATGGGAGTCATGAACGGACCGAACCGACCCATAACCGGCCGAACGGACGCAAGTTCCTTTTTTGATAATAACACAAAATTGGACATATTTGTACTACCAGGCGACCAAGAACAGACACAAGCGAAAAAAGGCACATGAGTAGACAAATATAATTCTTAGGTGATTGAGAGGGTGGCGAATATGGAACCTTCAACGCTCGCTATCTTATTGCTTGCACCAAATAAACGCACCTGTTAAGGCAATTCAAACGCTCAGGAGCCTCCCCACGTTTGCCATGATGTCTTTGCATTTGCCTGGAAAGCCCTATGTTGTTCTCGAAGCACACTTTGCTAGCTTATCGTGGGATTCTGGCGATCAAGGGGCCTCCATGCATCTTTTCCATTACTCCGGAGGACTCCATGTGCTTTTACCGGGACCCGATATGCTATCTACCAGGGTACTCTCGGCTGCGCAGAGGCATTTCACATTGCTCTCGGAGGGCCCTGGAGGACCATGTGACGTTGTTGGAAGCCATATAAGTTAATACACGAAGACGCTCGATCCTCAGGGCCCTCTGCATTAGTCTAGGGCCCTTTGCATTTGCTCACATTCACAGAGGACCCTACAATCTTCTCATGGCCCTGTCCGTTACCCTGCCCGGGCATTGATGATACCACAGAGCCTTACCGAATGGGTCTTGGGCACTTCATGTTTGCTTAGAGAACCCTATGGTTTTGTGGGGAGCCCTATGCGATCACTTACCAAGGCTCTCTCAACCGCTCAGTGATTCTCCACTTAAATCTTCGGCTCTTCACACGAGGTCAGGGGGACCTTACTATGCTGCCGAAAGCCTCTGATTTGCTTGCGAAAGTCAGCATTTTCATCACGTGCAGCGTTGTTTTTCTGACGTATTTGCTGTGTAATGAACAGTTTAGCCCATTATAGCGTTTGCCCAGATCAAGCAACTAATTCCCAGATACGCCCGTATCCTGGTTAGAAAGCATCATAGTATGTTGCAGATTTTGCCACGACATGTCGCGCATTTTACCATGGCAATTTAGTTGATCGCACATGCAGTTGTGAAAAACAGTGGGCTGTTCAATCAAGCTAGCTCTTCTCGTGCCTGACTATTTAGAGTCCAACGGATTTTAGCGGGTCAGTCCGTAATGGTAGTAAAATAATGAGAACAGTTATTTCAGAATTGAGACTCAAGTCCTAAAACACCAAATCTTTTCGTTGCAATTCTCACGATTTTGCAGGATTCCAGGATTCGAACCTCGTGAGCCGCTACCTACCCCACGCACTCGAACCACTTTCGTGCCGGAGTGCCGAAATGTGGATCTTCCCGCTCCCGGCGTTCCACTGAGCCCCTTCAATTTCGGCGGCATTAACCTCCCTCGATCTCCCGCAGGGTCGGGTGGCAAAAAGAACCGTTTGAAGGAACGGCGTCTGATGAAGGGATTCAACCTGGGCTCCATGCACCCGCCATCGGCGGCGACGGCTGCCGCCGCCAGCCGGCGCGAGTCCACGCTCTCGGCGACCTTGACCGCGGCGCTGGCCCCCTCGTCGCTGACCTCGGCCTCGGCCCTGGAGGCAGCGCAGGAGGCCGGCGCCAAGTCCCCCACCTTCCGGCTCTCCAGGTTTGCCCGAGTCGCCGAGCAGCGATTGGCCAAGCGTGAGATGAGCAAGAAGCGCTGGGGGACTCTGGTCGAGGCCGCCAAGAACGCGCGCGTCGCTAAGCTGCTGTCGCGCAGCCGGAGCGAGGACTCGAGCTGCAGCTCGGGCGGCGAGCGGCGCGGCAGCCGCCGGCAGCCCAGCGTCGACAGCGACGCCAGTGGCGGCAGCCTGCGCCGCCGCGAAGTGCAGAAGCCCCGGCCAGTCCCCTCTCTGACGCTGGACCTGAACACAAACGGTGCCGCCGGCGACGGGCAGCGCACCAGCCCTTCGCGCAACTCGTTCGTCTTCATCGACGACCACGCCGATGACTCGACGCGGCAGACGTCGATCGAGTCCCGCGCCTCGGCCGGCTCCTCACCGCGGCTGCTGGCCGCCGGCTACGCGGCCGCCTCGCCCGACGCGAACGTAGCGCCCCTCTTCGTCGCGCGAGCCGCTGATGCTGCCGCCTGGCGGCCGCTTCCCGAACGTGCCCGGCATCCAGCCGATCACTCGGCAGATGTCCCAGGGGTGGCTCTGACGCCGCCCCGAGCGTTTAGACGCCATTGACGAGCCGCTTGTCAGCGGAGACGCGGCGCCGCCCTGGACAACTGTGCATCGATCGTAGCTGTAGCCGTCTCACTCCATCATCACCGGCGTTGGCCGGCGCCCACTCGGGACGGCGGAGCCCTGCTGTGCAAGGCACGCGCCGGGGCTGGCCCCCCGCAGCCCGCCGGCTCGCTGGGCCCTGTCCAGCGGGTCCTGTGAGCATGCTGCAGGACTTTGTGGTGTTTGTGAGCTGGACAAGGTGCCGCACGCTCCGCTTTTCTCCGGAACCAAAGGTCACAGCGATGCTGGGGCCCGGTCGAGCGGTGTAGGAAGTGCCAACGAAAGTGTAGATTTTATAGGTCGAATTATTCATTGGCACCAGTAGGAATCTAGGACGGTGGGTTGAGGTGAAGTTGCACTTTCAAGCATTTATTCTGCCGTTGGTGTTTGAATGAAGTTTATTGCATTGCTGTCTGTGTATGTGAGGTAAATAGTGGGGTGATGGCAAATTAACTTAGTGATCGTGATGAATTGCAATGACGTACCAAAGTTGAAATCACCTAGCTTAAGTTGTATTGAATAAAAAATAAAGGAGCATATAAAAGGCATGATCCTAAACTCTCACCATCTCATAGATAGTATTGGGATGTTGGAATGGCTAACGCCCTTAAACATTGCTCAAAAAACACTTAAGTAAGCTTTTTGAAAGTAACTCATATTCAGACCATGCAAAACCTTGAGGTTTCGGAATGCATCTGTTGGGTTATTTTTGTATTACTAAAGAATATTCAAGAAAATTCAAAATTTGGAAGTGCTTAACAGTTTTTCTACAAGCTCTAAGCCCATATATCACGCTACCCATGGACGAGGAGGAGAGAGCGTTTTGGGTAAAGCGTGACGAATTGTAACCAGGTGGTGGGCAGGATGGGAAGACCTTCCCTACTTTCGGGTGTGGCTGCAAATCGCGTTAAAGTGTTCTTATGATGTTTAGATAAAAATTGGTAGTATTGGGTTCCTCACGTGGTAAACAATGTGTCCATCTTTTTTGCAACCCTTCCTCAGTTAGGGGTCAAACGAGTGTAACTTTTTGCGGTGTAACGCATACAGCGCAAGCAGGAAAGAAAGAGCTTCGCCCAACGAAACCAGTGCGTAACCATGGTGGGAAGGACAAAAAATGAAAATTTGCATAGCGTATTATATGGACGGCCTTAATGGCCTAATATCATTTGATTTCAGCATGTTGGAAGTGTTTGCTTACCTCTCTGATATTTCGGCCAAGATGAGCGACCAGGGGTGTAGTCGTTTTTTCAGTTGGAAGGAGGGCTTTAGTCTCCCTCCCCAACTTTGGAAGAAAGTAGGCAAAATCTGGGACGAACCCTATTAGCTGGCATACTTGAGGATATATTGGGTCATTTTCATTGTTCAGCCCCTCTCCCCTCTTAACTTATTTTGCGAAACTACGCTCCAGCTAGCGACGTTTTGTGCATTACATAACGTCAGCGTAACTAATCGTTGAAGCTGGAAGCAGTTTGCACATTAGATCAGATTTGTACACAGTGCACCGGTAAGTCCACGGTATTTGTGAGACTGAGATATCAGGTATTTACACGCCTGTTCATGGGTCTGGAACAGTATTGCAAAACAGCCGGATAGGTGGTGGCGATATTGTTGACGCCTTTCAGGGCCTTGGGGAGGTATGGCCGGCAGCGATTTTACCTGGCAGGAGTGCTGGCAGTTGGAAGCCGACTTTGATGCATTCCAAAGTGTACAGAGTATGTGCATGGAACGTGCGTTGCTGATGAAAGGGTTGTGCGTGAAGCAAAGCTGCCGCTCATGTCATTATCCGTTCTTTAGCATTTCCATTTTTACGCTTTCAGAAAGACAAGCTTTGGCACAAGGCTGCGTGTCGGTTTTGTTGCTGGCAGCAATGAATATGCTTGTCATTTGTCCTTCTCGGTGCTTTCACAATAAGTGGCATTAACCTGCAAGCATGGATTACGTGAACTTTGTCAGGATTCCAAAGTATTATGATTGGTTCCAAAATCGCTTTGTGTGGTTTCTTTTTCGAAAGATTTTGAGCTCTTTGCAAGAAATTTGGCCTTTTATAGAAACGGGCTGGATGGCTTGTGCCAGGCTAAAAAAACCTGTGTACAGAAAATGACAACACACGGAGTTAGTTTAAAAGTGTCTCAGTTGTGGCTGAGTTTTTTCAAACGCGGTCATCCTTGGTTGTAACCCACATACTTTGAAAAAGCCCATGGCACTACTGAAGCTAAATGTCCAGATTCGGGCCTATCGTTCAAAGCATATCTGTTGAATTTTGCTCATGAGTATGGTTTTTAACAAAACGTTCGCATATTTACGGGTCTTGTTACCATCTTCTCCATCACGCGTTAGTAATTGGATGCTACTTCAAGTCTTGTCATGTTGTTGCCATACGTTTGAAATAATCTATATGAGCCCTAAGGCCCGAAATGCCGTTAGCTTTGTGATTTAGTAGATATTAAGCGCCATATCCGCCGCAAAAAATGCAAAAACATGCCTCTTGTATTATAATATTATAGGTGGTATTTGTAAAAAGACAAAATGGGCTGCAACTAATTTGTGTTACGTTTTTCATTGATGATGCTAGTCGCTATCTTACATAATGTATCGAGCGATGCATGCTGACTAATTTTGTCGATACTGAAAGCGTACGAACATACATGGTACCATACTGTCACTTTGCATCGTTTCTCCATTTTCACGGACTTAGTCTTCGATGTCTGCGTGAAAAACAACTGACAAGACAAGTGTTTTGTTCGCTGTCGCGTATGTGGTGGACTCCTGTTTCTGTCGGTGACCACTGAGCTGATGGTTCTTCTGTCTCCCTGCGGCTGTCTTTGTGAGCGGTATGGCTGTGTCGTTCGGGAAAAATTACGCTTATATTCACTAATGAAGAGACTAAATTACATTTTGGGAGGACAACAAACAGGCAGAACGTGCCATGGTCGTTTAAATGGAAATGTTGAAATAAAAGGGGTCCAAGCCATAGACTGTTGTTTATTAGCATACCCAGCAATGACGAAACGAATGATGAGTGGTGTTCACAGCGTAAACCCCACTGCTGTAGTGGACTCACTCGGAGTGATCACCGAAGTTTTGACTCAGGCTCATCCAAGACTCAACACCATTTTTCGCTTGGATGACTTGCAGTCTTTGAGTGCCAGTGAAGTCCAAAAGACGTCGGGTTATCCAAAGACTTCCTATGCGTTATATCACACTCCATTTTGTTCAAGAGCCTTTTGGAAGCGCGGCCAGTTCTTTTAAAAGGCATCACCAGACCCTTTCAGCTGCGGCGACAGGCAATTCCATTACAGTAAAAGGCAGCATCTTCGCTATCGTTATGCTGTGACGCAGACGTATCAGTGGTCTGTCGTATTACTGGTGCCAGGGACCTTCTGGGTAGGGATCAATGCATCGGCGTCAATAAATTCCGTTTTGCCTGCGGCCTGTTTTGCGTTCAGTGCGATGTCAACATTAGGGTTGGGATTCCGTTAACAGGATCAATACCATTGTCCTGACCTGTCAGCCAAACGACTTTCGTAAGTTTACCACTTCTTTGGAGCTTCAGCACCACCACGTAGCATCTTTTTGACGCTGTCGTGCCTTGCTTGGAGTGTACTTACCTACCGTCTACTGGTCTCTCTGACAAAGGTGTCTTCCGTGTGTGGATGCGTACCCTCCCTCATTTCTCACTGACAATCCCGTAGTCTGCGTATATTATGTGGGCATCATTTCATATTTCCCTGAAAACCGTAACCTTCTGCGTAGAGGCGTACCACCCAGTGAACTCTCCGACGATTCCGTGTTTTATGTGAAGGTATGCCAGCGCTCCATCTCCCCTAACAATGTCATACTCCCTGTGCAGACGCACTGAGTTTCCGCCCCCGCTCCTTGAATACTGTGTGCGTTTTATCCCGGAGCCCCTCCACACGTCACCCTCGGATAGAGAGGCGACACATGTGTGCCGTGTGAAGGTGTACTATCTCGTCACCTCTCCCGGTACCTCCTGCCTCGTGTGGAGGTGCATCGCCCCGTGATCTCTCCCGCACCCCTCTGCCTCGCGTGGAAGTGTACCACCCCGTGACCTCTCCCGATACCCCCTACCCCGTGTGGAGGTGTACCATTCCGCCACCTTTCCTGACACCTCTGTGTCTCGTGTGGAAGTGTACCACCCCGTGACCTCTCCCGACACCCCTCTGCCTCGTGTGGGGGTGTTAATCGCGTCACCTCTACCCGACACCCCTGAGCCGCGCACGGCGTTGCGCTCGTTACGTAAAGCGGCGCCGGTGTGCCGGCGGGGACTGGGCGCCGCTCTCCGCGCCGGCTGGGATGCTCCTCTCCCGAATTAGCCCTCCGGTCGGCGGTCGGCCAGCCGGCGGCCGGCGGCGGCAGCGGGGCGGCCCGCTGGCCCGGACCGGAGCAGCGACGCCTCCGCCTCCCACACGAGAGCCGCGAGCCGCGGCGACCGACCCCAGCTTCAAAGGGCTGGGCGGAGCGGGGCGGGGCGATGACAGCAGACCACCAGAAGAGCCGCCGATGGGCAGCGGTGCGTCGTGCTCTTTCATGTGCCCTCCCGAGAACACAGGAGCAGGGGCTCGGCCACCGTGCCCGGGGCAAGAGATCGGTTGATGAGCGGCACGTGTGGGCCTCTTGACGGGGTGGTCAGTATCATTTGTCACTTGGACGGGAGATGTTGGCCAGAGTCCAGTCGGCTCCCCCGAGCAATTAAGAAAATCGTCAGGAGCCTGATATCTTGTGGGAATTGGCACGGGTCGTCCCTTTGCAGAACGTTTATAGACTGTTACTCGATGCTAACTTTAAACAATGCGGACGTATGATGTTTGCGGAATATAAGTAAACTCTGCTGAGCATGCGAAGCTGCAGACATCAACATTTGATACCCATCGTTCAGGGTGAGTCATTTCTTTGAGAAAATAAAATAAGGTTTCTTCGGAAACTCGTCATCAAGGGTAAGCCAGATTTGCTAACACGGTTAAGTTTGTGACATATGTTTTGGATAAGAAGCCGTATGATCTTTGCCTTACAGGTACTGCAAGGCAAAGGTGCACGTGCCCCGACCTCACCTTCCTCGTCTAGTCAATTTTTCCACTGTCAATCGCGTTTTTTTCATGTGCATGGACGTTAACTTCAGTTCTTCCTCTCCACAAGCACGACGTACGTGACCTTGCCAGAAATTCTATGCCTATCTTAAATTTATGTGTTGTTGAAAATATGCGGAAAGGGAGGTTGTCTGTCAGCAGCTGTCGGCTCATCTTGATGTCCACGGCCATGTAGCCCCATCACAACATGCGTAAAGGCCGTGCCACTCAACGGAGGACGCCGTGATCGACGCGGTGGGGTGGATGACGCGTCGGATCGACTCTGGTCATGTCGTCGTCGGCACCTCCATAGGCCTAAGTCGAGCTTTTGACAGCGTGGACCGCGACGTCCTCGTGACCAAGCTGCAGTGGTGCAGCACCGATCCTCAATGGTTTAAAACTTATTTTGATGCACGGCGGCAGGTGGTGAGAGATGGTTCACTATCCCTTCCCTTATCCCACAGTGTCCCGCACGCGCCCTTGGCTGGTCCATTCCTCTTCAGCATTTTCCCGGATGACCTCCCATCCTATCCGTCTCACGGGTGTTCTGATTTCCCACGCCGACGATACACAACTCCTCGACTCCAACCACCCCGACCACTTGTCCACCCTAAAATCTCGTCAGGAGGAGACCATCCGTGCTCTCCAATCCCACCCCACTGTCAATGCCTGAAGACGAGTCATACCAAGACCATCCTTCTTCTGCTTGGCGGGCCCCAGGTCATAAAAACTCATCTTTTCTATCTTAACATCTCCAACCTGATTTCAACCCCCTCGCTGTCTGGGAACATGCTGGGAGTGAACGCACATCGCTCATCGTACTTCGATGTACCTCGTACCTCTTACATCAATCGTACACTCTCATGGGGGAGTGCACACCCAAATTAGTTGAAAAGTGTAACTCGATCCCAAAGTTCGTCATCATCTGACACCCAGAGCCCGCAAACTCCTTATCTAAGCCCATGTTTCCCCCACATGCTATTCTGCCCCTCGGTCTGGACGTGGGGCCGCCGCCAACTATCTCGGCGGGTGCAAGAAATCGTGAATGATTTCACGACCAGAATCATCTCGGGGGCACCGAGTCGAGCTCATATTTCACCAGTCGTGAGGTCGCTGGGCTGGCGCGGAATCCGTGGCCTTTTACGTGCCGTGGCCACGTCGGCGTTTTCAGGGCCCTAAATGACCCCCGTGCCCCGGCGGCGGTCCTGGGCCCTAAATGACCCCCGTGCCCCGGTGGCGGTCCTGGGCCCTAAATGACCCTCGTGCCCCGGTGGCGATCCTGGGCCCTAAATGACCCCCGTGCCCCGGCGGCGGTCCGGTCGCTGTTCACCCCTCGGACCGCTGTGAGTGAGCGGGTCACGAGGTCGGCGGTGGCCAACGCTTTGGAGCGGCGCACTTTCCGGCCGTCCATGTCGCGTAGGGCGTTTTCACAGCGTGCGACCTCGTCCTGGAACCACCTGCCGCTGGCACCTATAATCTCTCGGAGCAGTGCTTCACTCACATCTAAACTTGATCAATATGAAAAGAGATAAAAAGACAAAGAGAGAAAGAAAAAAGAGAGATGCACCATCATCATTGCCACATCTTCGTTTTTATAGCGTAATTTGTAACCCAGTGACTAGAATCGAACATAAAGCCATACATATGGAACGATTCGTAGTAAATACGTAACAGAACATGGCATGATCTGAGCAACATAACTCCTAACAAATAGCACAAATTTACCGTTAGAAAACCATTGATCTTAGCCAAGGTCACAATCCGCTAAGGTGTGTAGTGCCATAAAAAGAAAATGGCAGCCCAGAATCACCAATTTGCCTTCCAGAATGGTAAGAAACATATCCTGAATTCGAATCTGCATTAAGCATACACTCATGCCGCACCTCAGCGGAAATATCACTGAAGGTTACCCGGTATCGATAGTGCCTTGTGACCTCGGGGGGTGTTTGAATCCACGCTAGTCATTAATGGGTCAATACATGAAGCAAAGCAATGCCAAAGACTAATGGGGAAAACAATTTCCGCTGAATGCGCTCATGCGTCATATATATCCATTCTTAAAGTATTACAGACATACATTCATAGATATGCTATATTTGGCATCATTTCAGTTTGCGCGTTTGACATACTTGGCTGAGGTGATCCAGCTCAAGTTGCTCAGAGTCTCATGCAGCTATACATCCACATACGGTATTTACTCACGTGAAAGGAACTTCTTCGGGTATGATGCCTTAGATGCATGTCTCCACTTGGCAATGATCAGACCCAACTGATATTTGAAGTGTCGATGCAAAACAAACAAAATAGATGACATGTTGAGAACTAGTGCGCCGGCCGCATATGAAAATCTTCATGCAAACAAAAAAAAACGATCAGCGAAGGTCGGTCGAGTGATGTAAGATCAACCTTAGTAGATGAACCTCGGGAGGTTGACTCAGTGATTATGCAAAGTCTCCGAATAGATGATCAAAAATATTTTCATGGTTATCTTGACCGGAAGATGTCAATGAATGACATCTCATATCACATTTATGCTGCCATCTTCATGCCGAAGGAAATTTTAGAAGCTGAAGCAGAGCAAAATGTGTCGTAACCTCAACCTCAACCTCAACCTCAATTTACCTAGTGAGACATCTCCCGGGAACTCATTGGCCCTTTCTAACCATCCCTGACAGGTATTTTGATGGTTTTATCGACTCTTCTAGAAATTTGCATTCGTATCATCCGACCATTTAATAATCTGACCTGGTTTGACCCTGGCTAACCTTTGGATTAAATTGAAATGGTGGTTGGGTATCTAACCAGTGCCGCAGTAACTTGTGAACACCCTCACAACTCATAATACAGGTATGTCTTTCACCTGTTTTTTGTGGTTTTCTTGTGCCTATGCCCACGGTATGGTTGAGCAAGCCGGGCGCAACTTTTCTTGCCAGCCTTCTATAGCGTTTCGTTTGGATTTAGTTTCACTCTTAAATATCCATGCCGGTTTCGTATCCATCTATACCTCCCGTTTTTTGTTTCAGCAAGGCATTAGCATAAAGACGACGAAGGCCCGATAAACTTAATATGTTCAGATAGGTCAAATTGGTACCAGCTAAAGTGTCAAGACTCCTTGATATGGTTTTGAATGTGCAGAACGCGTCATGCAGAGGCGATCTGATACATTCTGCACAGGATTTTTTGGGAGTGGGGGTGGGTGGGTATGCATTTTATTGTGTCAGATGATATCTTAATACTCTTTCAAAGGTGCCTGTCAATGCTCTCTTGAAGGAAAAGAACAATGTGAAGACGCCACGTGGCTACCTAGCACAGGGGTTTTCGAGGTGTTTTTTCATCGCAGGCCTGACGTGGCTCCCAACATCACCGGAGCCTGCGCAGCGGTCAGACCCACCATCAGCGGAAATCAGCGTCCCGACCAGCCTTGCTGTGCTGACATTGCGGCCGCTGCCAACAGCGTAGCGTAGTCCCCGACCCCAGCTGAACCGGCATACCTGCAGACCCCACCGAAAACCCCGTGGTGGCCCCTGCTGCCGGAGCTCATGGATAGCGACCGGCCTCGCTGGAGGCAACGCAGGGGTTCGACCCTCCGGATCCGCCCAGCGGACACCCACGCCTCAGCGCCAGTACCCCCGGCGCTAGCGCCGCCTCAGCACCAGCCCCGCCTCAACGCTAGAACCGCCTCAGCGCTGGCCCCGCCTCAACGCTAGCACCGCCTCAACGCCAGTCACGTCTCAGCGCTGGCCCCACCTCAACGCTAGCACCGCCTCAGCGCTAGCGCCGCCTCAACGCTAGCACCGCCTCAGCGCTAGCACCGCCTCAACGCTAGCACCGCCTCAGCGCTAGCGCCGCCTCACCGTCAGCCCCGCCTCAGCGCCAGTCCCACCTCAACGCTAGCGCCGTCTGAGCGCTAGCACCGCCTCAGCGCTAGCACCGCCTCAGCGCTAGCACCACCTCAGCGCTAGCACCGCCTCAGCGCTAGCCCCGTCTCAGCGCCAGTACTGCCCCAGCGCTAGCCCCGCCTCAGCGCCAGCCCCGCCTCTGTGCTAGCGCCGCCTCAGCGCTAGCCCCGCCTCAGCGCTAGCACCGCCTCTGTGCTAGCCTCGCCTCAGCGCCAGTACCGCCTCTTAGCTAGCCCCGCCTCAGCGCCAACCCCGCCTCAGCGCTGGCTCCGCCTCAGCGCCAGCCCCGCCTCAGCGCTAGCTCCGCCTCAACGCTAGCACCGCCTCAGCGCCAGTACCGCCTCAGCGCTAACACCGCCTCAGCGCTGGCGCCGCCCAGCGCGTTGGCTTGTCCGCGAAGAAGCTCTCCTGTGGCTCCGTGCCGTTGTCGATACAAAAACTAAAGCAACCTCATGACGGTTTCGTGCGCTTCGGCGTGACAGTCTCATTCACAAATGTCCGCCAGGGGTAGTTGACCTCTTTGAGCAAGAGAGAGACTCTCCATGACTCTGTTAACACCCTAGGGTGACGTTGCAGGACTGCGACATATAAGTTGTATGGTGTCATGCAGCAGCCGAATAAGGGTCTTTTGAGGGATAACAAGGGGTTATTCTAAAACTCTACGGTAAAAGGGATTGCTACCTTTTTTGCAGAGGAAATGCCATTAAGGGTAAACCATTATGAAAGACATCTAATTTTTGCTGTTTTTGTGATCATTTGATGTCTTGTGCAGGGCTGGTTCTCTCGAAAACGCCCTTGGGGGTTAAAGTTCTTCACTCTATCGGCCGACTTGAACTGTCGAAAGGGATTGTTCCACATCTTTATGATGTTTTAAACTATGATAGTCCTCTCGAAGATCATTCTTTGCAGTCCACAGCCGTGCCCTTCTCACTACCTAAACTCCTGTGGTTTCTGAGCTATGCTCTCTCAGAGGTCTGCAGACTTTTTCTTGCAGACTCGTTAAAGATCATTCTGGCATTCATAACGCCATGGAAACGGCATTCAAATCTTACCACCCCATTGCCCATACGGTGTTTATGGCCAAGAACAATACATAAGTGACGAGTCGTTCATGTCTGGCGTTCGTTAGCACGAGTTTAAGATATGGCGGTCGTCAGTTGAATCTCAACCGACGTAAGACCGTGCAAATTTTAATCACGAATCACGTTCTGTGCGCTGAAATATAAGAAGTTGAACATCCTTACTGATTAATGCGAAAATAAAAGTTATAATCGAATATCTCAAGAATAATGTCATAACTGACCATGCATATATAAATAAGCTACTTAAAATCATGAATAAATGTGCAAAAACACCACGAGAAAGTGTCAAGACACGAGCCTCTAGCGATATGTGGTTCAGCACACCTCCAAGACGGCCATGGTCACCTCTCGGGGGAGATCTAAGTACTACAAGCGAGTGGTAGTGTGTGTGGAGTCTGTGTGTGGAGACCTCATATTAGTTTTTGTATGTGACACCGTACTATTTCTTCGTGGCTGTTACTAAACTTTTCTGCCAAAAGCACTTTTGGCACCGAGCTTTTCGTGAAGATAAACATTTGTGTCGCCGACCTTATCCACCAAGTCAGAAGATTCTACCACCCCTGATCCAGGGAGACGAACGGTTACATAACTTCTCGCAGGACAGTGAATACCTAAATTTGAATTAGGTCTTGGCGATCGATTTAGTGTAGTGGTGGCACATTTGAGATCTGTCCCCAATAAATTTTGTTGCCTCCTATGGTCGGGTGCTGGATCTCATCCTGTTATGCAATGGCCATTCAGTGGCTCCTCTAAATCTATCCACTCTTTACCACATTCCAACAATTTTCAACACCTCTAGGCATCTTTATTTATAAAAATAAACTGAAGCTAAAGCTGAGGCTAGATGACCAGTGGTTTATCACTTGTAACAGCCGTAGGGCATTGATTGCTCCATCGCACGGTTCACCCTCCCGCACGGTTCTCCGTCGCACGGTTCGATCGGCGATCTACGGCGGCCGGCCCTAGGGCATTGACTGCTCCATCGCACGGTTCAGCCTCCCACACGGTCCCCCATCGCACGGTTCAGCCTCCCACACGGTCCCCCATTGCACGGTTCAGCCTCCCGCACGGTTCTCCATCGCACGGTTCAGCCTCCCGCACGGTTCTCCATCGCACGGTTCAGCCTCCCGCACGGTTCTCCATCGCACGGTTCAGCCTCTCGCGCGGTTCTCCATCGCACGGTTCAGCCTCTCGCGCGGTTCTCCACAGCGAGGTTCGATCGGCGATCTACGGTGGACGGCCCTGGGGCATTTATTGCTCCATCGCACGGTTCAGCCTCCCGCACGGTTCTCCATCGCGCGGTTCAGCCTCCCGCACGGTTCTCCATCGCACGGTTCAGCCTCTCGCGCGGTTCTCCACAGCGCGGTTCGATCGGCGATCTACGGCGGCGTCGGCCGGGGCGCCTGACTCGACCCGGCGACCCCGGGGCACCCTTGCCCTTCAGACGCCCCGACCGGCCCGGTGGGCAGCGCCAAGGTACACCGAGCGCGGGGCTTCGTGCGAGGCGGGTGCCCAAGACGCCCCCTCCTCGCCCGAACCGGACGTGGCTGGCAAATTGGCGGAGGCGGGCGCCGACAGGATGAAATAACAAGCTACGAACTGAGAAAGACTGGAGCTGCGGCGTTCTCAAATCCAAGCCAATGAGCTCTAAAAGCGATGTGGCTGAGATGGAACAGATGAAAACAGCATAAGCTCGTGCGTTTCCAAAATAAGGCAAGCTGCATTGCGAAAATGCAATGTTGACTGCCTCCGACAGCTGTGGCCGTGAATTATGGATACCTCTAACTTCGAGTCCACTGGCCTCGGTGGGCCTCACATTCGCCATCGCCTCCCAGGCTTTCAACGTCCGCCAGTTTAGCTTCTTTCATCGGGCTCTCGCGTGCGCTGTTTGCTTTCGCGTTGTTTGCCCCAGTAATTCTGCACGGTGAGTGAGACGAGGCAGTGCGGCAAAACAAATCCAGTTTGACGGCGTCACGAGCAGGGTTTTCGCCTCGCCTCTTCCTCCGACGATGCCCTTGAGCTTAACTTCGACCGAGACGTGACCTGAGGTCACCCTGCCCGTCCTGACCTGCGCCGGGGCGCCGCCTCCCCGGGGCGCCGCGTCATATATGGCCGCCATTAGACCGTATCCTGTTACCGGCGGCGGCGGCGGCGGCGGCGCCCGCCGCCCGGGGCGCTATTTTTACCCCCGCGCGCCCATGAGAGCGGCCAGCGGCCGGCCGCCGATTGGTAGCCTCGGGCGCTGCCACCGGTAGGCGCGGCAGACCACGTGACCTGCCAGCCGGTGGGAACAGTGGCCGGCGTCCGACCGGTGGTGACCGCGCCGGCGAGCGAGTGGACGAGCGCGACCCGCGTGCAGGCGGAGAGTCGGACCGCGGCAGGGGCGCCTCCAGCGGACCGGCCCGCCCGGGAACAGTCGACAGGTGAGGGGCGCCGCCGCTCGGGTCGCCTCTGGCGGTGGATGTACGCGGAAGCCTGGGGGGCTTGGCTGCCGCGGATCAGCTGATCCGACGTAGGGTTGTTCGCAGGTGGAAGGCCACAGGCCGTATGGGCACTGGCCTGTGGACTATGTATGGCCTATGATCAACGTAGTCACCAGCGTACAAGGCGGCGGAGTGAATGAAACTATCGCAGATGCATGCGTTCGACCATTCATTCACCTGTCACGCAAAGCAAAAACCATGTTATTGGCCGAGACATCTGTTGTTTAGTCAAGATTGCCGAGGATGTCCTAAGAGAGATCTTGCAGACACAGGTGCGGCATCGTCATCACCATGACTGAAATCTGAGAGCGCGATGATGCACACGTGATTCTACGGAAATGTCGGCCAGGCTGGCGCTGGACTCTGACTTTGAGTCACAGCCGACTCAGAGTCAACCAAAATTGGGCTCAGACGGAGTTGAGTGGAGTCCACTGAAACTTGAGAAGCCAGAGCTGAGCAGCCAATTCTCATTTGTAGTTAGGGGTTGGTCGATCCCAGCTGTAGTGTATCTGGATGTGATCTACGCAAGAGCTTGCTTTCAAATTACACAACATCCCAATTTTCTATTCTTAAAGATAAATCTGATTTAAGTGCATGTATATATGCATACATGGCGTCTCTCCAAGGCCGGACAGCTCTGACGTCACCTGCGCTACCATTTTTATCGGATATCTACATGTATGCGGTCTAAGCGGTAGGTAAGTCGAATAGCAGTGCAGGATATTGCAGGCCTTTCGGTAATAATCCCTCCCATGTGCTGTCAATTCATCACTGTTCTTGTTAAATTTGCCTACCACTCCAAGCTCAACAGCTACCAAGAAGACACCTGAGAATGTTGTTTGCCGTCGTACAGCCTGGCATTAAACAGTTGGCTAGTTGAATACAGCATGTTTTGCAGCTTACAGAGCAAGTCATGTTCATCTTAGGACTCTGAGCTTTGTCAGCAACAGGGAGATGACCAATGGCACTGGCTTTAGGGGCTTGGTAGCTGGGGGCAGGAAGGTCCGAGGCACCTGTTACGACCACCGCAACGTTGTTCGTGGACTACGTGCATGGCAGGCTGGTGGTTGGGCCCTCTAACGCGCCCACATGTTCTTCGAGCCGGAGGAGCTCCGGTTGCCTCTGACGACCCCAGCTGAACACAAATGACCAGTTCAAACGGCATCTGTGGTCAGTCACAACCCTGCTGTGCACCATTCGACAATCTGTCACTGCTGCGCCTCAAGGATGGTTCTCACATGGCACGAAGTTGGGAAAGAGCGGGTCTTTCATCCCGGTGCGCAGATGGGCCGGAAAAGGGCCTGTAAAACGTCGCACAGCGTCGTGGTATCATTGACTAGTGAGGCGGGGAAGACAGACTGTATGGGGCACACATTTTGATATCAAACAAATATACTGACAACGGCTACATGCACATGGTTTGAAAAAATCACTTTCACGTGATGTTACGTAATTTGGGTGAATGCGCTTCGTTCAAAAAGCAATGTACCGGCACTTGACGCGAAGCGAAAATCATTCTCGGGCTTCGTGTAGCGCAACTGTCGGTTGCATTGTCGGGTGTCGGATGTCGTGTAGCACAGCACTGATGTCGCGGCGTTCATTCTCGCCAAGTTCAATATTTTATGGTGAACTCGCAAAACTTTTCATCTACGGTTGGTATATATCAACAAATGAAGGCCAATAAAAGGCAATATCTACACTTCTCATGAACCGAAACCAGCGTTAGGTGTCGTTATTCAGATGCACAGAATACCTGATATTATCTATCCTTTGCGATTAATTTTCTTTTCACGTCGGGTAAAAACTAATAACTGAGGGTTTTCTTCATTATATTCAACGCTCTGTTGTTATTACAGTTCGATTTTCATGTAATGTTGTTACCAGTGGAAATCCGGCCTGCCTGTCTCCATGATGCAATTGGGTGTTTTTAGAGAAATGTTGGTTTGTTTGCCTTTTGTATTATGAGCTCAGAGTTTCTAACTTTAGTTATCAGCCATAACGACATAACAGCAGCATTATAGAGAAAACATTTCTAGTATTTTGCTACTGCTCGACGTGTCAAGGAGTGGCTGCTTGTAAAAATGATAGCTTTTTGCTTGTTCTACCGAAATGAAGATGCAACTTTGTGTTAAAAAGCTCAATCAGTCCAGAATTTTCGAGAGCAGAGGAAGAAGAAGCAATGTCTGATAGCGCAGCACCTCGCAATAACGGAACCAAGTCCAAAATTAGCTTGTGTTGTTCAAGCTTCTCATGAAGAGTTAATTGGATCTCGAGCATGGCTCCTACAAAACCAATCACGAAAGCAGTGGGGCGTGATGGGAGCATCGCATGTCTTTCTGCGCTAGACTGCTGGCCCGGATAAGGGACGTTGATGTGGGGAGCTTGATGGTGCATCTATCCAACATTATTTGACACTATGACGCAGCATGGACACTGCGCATGCACGCACGCACTAAGCACGATCGGTCTCCGATCACGGCGTCAGTGTCATGCTCTGTCCGTTGGCGGTGCACGAGGAATGTGGTCCAGTGTGGTCAACGGGGCTCCGGTCCGTGGCCGGTGCAGGTCCCTCACGCCTGCAGATCTCAGCGCTTTGGCCTTACTCGCTGTTCATCGATTCAGTGGTTGCATGAGGACATGGCCATGCCGTGTATCTGCTCAAATATCTGTAGCAGTGCGGCTGGTTGAGTGGACACCGTCTTAACATCCGCTTCGTGAACATATGTAAATTAAAGACGGATAAGTTAAGCACCTAACATAATATATGCGATTGGGCGCAAAATGATGCACTTCAGATAACAGCCAAAGGGAGATGTGTTTGGAGTGATCGCCTGGGAGCTTAAATGCAAGCTGTTTGGTGATTGGATTCTTGCTTTCATAATCAGTATGTTATGGCTGCCGATGACAACTCAGCAATCAAGATCACATTAACTTACGAGAAAAAGCGCGCTTGAGGTGAATACTTCTGTGTCATTGCCAATTGTTTTCAAAATAAATTCTGGTTCATTTACGAACCGTTCGAGTTAGTTTCCTCTGACATATGTTGATAAAATAAACGACTCCGCATTTAGCGGCATTCCTCTCCTAGCCCGTAGATGCGGCGCCCAGGCGTCTCCGGCCGTGGTGCCTGTTGCTATTTGTGAACATAGGCAATGTAAACGTAGCCTTGGATATGGCGACACAACTGCGTTTGATTGTGAATTGGTGCGCAAGCTTACTAGAACCTCAGAACCAACGAGTTTACTTGTCAAAAGCATACCGTTAACCCTTTCATCAAATTAGAGGCCTGCTCGCTGATTTCTATGGCGTTTTTTTTGTCGCAGGAATCTTGGGGTGCTTGATGTATTTGATGCTCGTGCTTGGTGCATTTTCATGTGTCTTTGTCGTTGTCCATTGGTTTACTCTAGATATCCTATGCGCTGTGTTCATAACAGTATTTTGCTAATGACGTGGAACACCTAACATCTACAATTTTTCATGACTTAGCTGTCGGAGAACCAAATTCAACATCAACTTTAGAAAGTGCGGAGAACACCACGTTTGAGGCCGTCACAGAAGGCCTTTTCATTCCATTTATAGGACCAGTGAACACCATAAGTCCATTTCAACATAAAGGCCAGGGGGTTTTTGGTCTCAATCACCTGAGTCTAAGCAGACTATTTGGCCTAAATTTCAAAACAAAAACAGCTGTTCGAACGTCTATGTAGTAAAACCTATTTCGAGCGTTGCCACCATCAGTGCGGCGGCCCGTAGCTCATCACAGAGCAGATCTGAAAAAACAACCAATTCGCAGTTCTGCGTTGTGACGCAATTTTGGTGCTGCAGACGAAACAGCAGCTTATTTCGAGGGCCCACCCACTGAGCCTGGAGTAGATTTAGTGAATTACAATGACTTTAAGAAATATTTAGATAGAAGGGCGCGGGCGAAATGTCTCATGCTATCCACGATAACTCGCATTTGATCAGAAATTCTATCACACAAACAAGTTTGTCTTGAACTGGTTAGCTAAAAGGAAATCTTACGAGACAAGCGTTCTTTACACAGTGATTGGCAAGGTGTTCATTGAAACAAGGTTGTCAACATCACCATTTCAGGAAGAAAGTTGTTGAGGATTGCGGAAAACTATATTTGCGCCCCGATTCGGCGCGCCCATTAACACATTTGAGTCGTTCTTCAATGCGCACTGATATTGTGTACGCATTGAACCTTTCAAATTTGCACTTAAGCTTAGGACATTTATATTATACGTCTTCCGGGCATACTGTCTTCGTCATTTTTTACTCAGAAGAGCTTACGACTTCGGACGATCTGGTGAGGCCAACGTGTAGCTGCTAAAAACGAGAAGCATACTAGATCTGCTAAACCTTGGAAACATGTTAGTGTTAAGTGATGTCTGTTCTGGAATCTCCGTTTATTGAGACTGTTTTTTTCACTGAGCATTGTGCGCCTTAAAAATTTGGCTCATGGTTTGCGTTAACGTGTGTTTACGTGGGTGTCGTGTATAATGTACATAACGATTGCATAAGCCTGGTGGTAAAGTGGAGCTTCCTCCGTGTGCTAGCGTGAATCAGCATTCCTTAGCATTCGGTGCCTGCTATCAGCTGTTACTCCTTGGTGCATTCCAAACATTGCGAAATTTGCTGGGAACGACTAGAACAGGGGAAATTGCAGAGGGAAGGACGCTGAAAAAATCCTGCAAGGTTCAAGCATTCCAAGGTGTTGCCGATATGACGCTGCGTGATGACATGCAGTGGTTGTCTTTCACAACTGTCGCTTTGCTTGTATGCCGCTATGCAGTGCAATTGGTTTATGTGACATTTCGCCTAAAATGTTCCGTTTGATAGCACGCATTGAAAGGCATGTGCGACCTTTGGGATGTATCCACAATTACATTCTTGTGAAACCTCAGGACCAGTTATTTCTTACAACAGCGTTAGGGGTGCTCAGGCACCAACAACAAGGCATAATGATCAAACTGGTTTTAATCATGTTTAAGTCCAGATTACGCAGCTACCGTTTCGGCATAGCGACAAGCTTTTCCTTTGCATGCATATTTTCATTCTTGGAATGGGTGATGTTGGCGCAGGCAAGATTATAAAGTGAGACATGCATCAAAGCCACGCAACTGTGCGCTGTGATTTCACGTTGATATGGCTCACAAATTACATGAAATCTGACGCGATAAACATGAAAAACTACCTGCAAGCACCAGCTATCTGGCCCTTTTGGTGCACCTGAAATGCTTGTGGTCGGGACGTATTCCGCTGTCACCAAACCTCATGCTGTGTCGCGGGTATGTACCTACTTTGTGAACACGGCAGTGCAGCGAACTGAGCATCCAAGCACGCAACACCTGCTTGAGCCGAAGCGGACCTCAAAAAAGCTACTTTGTTAAAGGAAGAAACCGGATGATGAAGTAACGCTTCGTTTCATATACGTTATGATTGTCCCATATTAGTATACATTTTCCCTGGATAGAGTGCGTTGAGCTTCTATATAGTTTTTGCACAAATATTGTGCCTAACTAGTGGATTGGAAACGTATATAACAAACGTGTTGGGACACACAATGAAAACAAAGAGTATTCCTAGTTGCACGCGGTGAGTCCAATGGGATTTTTCCGGTCGGAGTAGCTTCCTCAAAAAAAATCCGATCTATTCAGAAAGGTTTCGAGAAAACTGGCGTTGTCCATCTCATGGGATGCGATCAGACGCATCTATTCGTTGCTTAGTTATTGTATGTTCAGTTTACATGCCCCTAAAACCCAATAACTCACTTCTTAGAAATCGGATGCATCCACCCAACTATGAGTGAAAAGTACAAAAAAGGCTGCATACTTCCTTTTAGTTGTTTTTGTGTCGGTAGTCTGGAGTGGTTTTTGGGATTTAAAACGGGAAAAGGTGATCGAACGCTGCTTCCATAAGCAAAGCAGCCGGTGCGAGTACGAAAAGCTCTTTAAAGCCCCAAAATTGGGATGCATAACTATTTTGCGATTTTACGTTTGGATCATTCGGACCACACTTCGTAGGCGCGCTTGGTGTGACTCCGTTGCACTTCCCATTCTAACGTTTAGTGCTAGTTAATCCCGTTCCCTCACAGCAGAATATTTTGTGAAAGCTTTCGGAGGTAGTCTAGCCTCCTTTCCAATGCTCTTCGCCTGAGTTGGACCACACTACATGCGGTGTATGATGATCATATATCATGGAACAACTTTCATGCACCCTGTTGGATGGCTGCAATCTTCCAGATGCTTTGGCGTGAGTGTTAAGGCTGCAGGGTTGTTCTTAGGTCTCATTACTCTCAAGGATAAGTGTTTTTTATTACACACGCTTACATGTTGAGTTTTGCAAAAGCCCGCAGGGCAAGCTTCCCTTTATCTGTCAATCCTAGACATCCGCACGATGCTGGTTTTCGTCGCATTGGGCAACTGAAATTTGCTAAATTTATGTAATTGAAAAGTCATTTTGTGTGCGTTGGAGCGAATCGGTGTGTGCCTTCGAAAGCCATGTTGACTGGCTGGAGGGGGGGGGGGGGTCTGTTAAATTGGAGATGTTGAACTGCATATTCTGCGCGGCGTCGACCCTCTTGCTAAAAACGATCTCACCCTCCTGATGCGTGCTGGGGGCTATGCTGTTTTTTGGCCCGGTGTCTCAGCACCATGCCAAACGCTAAATCTCCTTGGTCCTAGCTGACACAACAAACAGCGGTGATTGGTGCAAAAAGGGTACGGCCGTCGTCTCGTCAGTCAGTGATTTTTTGTCAATGATGACGTCCTGTTGTTGAAAATAACAACACCTTTTCTCGACTGGCACAGCCACAAATTAGATCTAAATGAATTCTATGATTTAACAAATACGCAAGGACAAGTAATTCAGTTAATTAATGATATGTTAGCTTATATTGTATGCCCCAGCAGACGCCTTTGGTTCATTTGCTTTTGCAATCAAAATACCTTTTCTTCATTCAGCCGCAGAGCAAAATTGAAATCTAACCTAGGGTATGACCCGTCACTCCAGCTGGAAAGAAAGCTGCAACTTCAGCCAGGTGACTGTCTGAAGCCTGTGGCCCACGAAGCCCACATCAGCATTTTCATTTCATGATCAGCTAGCTAAGCATGACCTAAGCCCGACACCCGGGCTGTGAGCAAACACACATTAACCGGGGATGGAATGCAGCAGGGGATCTCGTTTGATCGTCTTCGCTGGCGATGGTAGAGACCACACCCCCACGTGGCCCACGCACCAGTTGAGACAGCGCAGGTACCGTCCTACAGTGCCCTTGCTGGGCCACCCACCGTGTCCACAGGTACCATCCTACGGAGCAGGGCCATCCTACAGTGCCCATGCTGGGCCACCCACCGTGTCCACAGGTACCATCCTACGGAGCAGGGTCCATCCCACAGCGCCTCTGCTGGGCCACCCACTATGCTCACAGGTACCATCCTACGGAGCAGGGCCATCCTACGGTGCCTCTGCCGGCCCACCCACCATGCTCACAGGTACCATCCTATGGAGCAGGGCCATCCCACGGTGCCTCTGCTGGCCCACCCACCATGTCCCGTAGCAGGCCTCGCCGCCCCCTATGGCGCCTCGATACCATGTTTATATCCGGCCGCCAGACCCGCACCGGCCCGCTGCGCAGAAGGGGCTGGCTCGGGTCCGTCCTGCCCGCTGCGGAAAGCCGCCTTTGCCGGCAGAACGTTTACGGCGCCTCCCACGCCGATCTCAGGCAGGCTGCCCGTTACCGCCGCCTGGCGGGCGCGCCTGAGGTCGCCGAAACAGCGCCCGCGACGCCTGCCGAGCGCCGGGCGCAGGCGCACGCCGTCGGAGGGTGCAGGCATTAGCAGCCGGGTCGTCAGGACTGGGTGGTAACGAGCTCGGTTTCCGGTGTGGTTGCGTGTTTCTACAACATGCCATCCCGTTCATTACGCGTGATATGTGGTGTTTGTACTGGGCATAGTTCCACAAACCTTCCGCACGTAAATGGGACTCGGTTTCCCTGGTAACAGAATACCTGACAGTTTACACAGCCATCTGTCTGTTCGGATTTACCCTGCTTGGTTTCGTCGCTTCGTACGTTAGTGTTATACTTTGGCCCTAGTGTGGAAATAGATGCATACTGCAATACACAATGCCTTGAGACGTTTCCACCGGTTAGACTTGGACTGTTGAGAAAAACTGAACGATGTGTGGCAGATTGTTTCAGATGGAATCCAGTCGCACTTATCTGGGTTTGGGTATCGATTTACGATGCACTAATTCCACGGCAAGCTGCAATTTAATGCACAACCAGCTGCCAGCTAGTTGGAGCGAGCTGTCCGAAATATACCTATCAAACGCTGTTGTCTTTGACTTGGGCCAAAGACAACAGCGTTTGATAACATCATTGAGCCCATTGCACTGAACAACAGCTGAAGGAAATAATCGGTACAGGCTCTGGCGTTGAAACACGGCAGGAAAACGTCTGCAAAATCTTGACCTGCTGGAAACTATGCTTTTCTTATAATGAACTGCTCAAAGCCCAGTAGTCTTCTGGGATGCGTCTACCCCCACTGGAAGCCAGTCTGGAAGCGGCCCGCGCACGAGCCGTCGTGTTGTTTTGCAGCGCAGCCCACCGGTTAAACAGCTGGCTGAGGGGGCGGGGTGGGGGCGCCGGAACTTGGCAGCTGGCCGGGCGCGGCAGCGGCCCGCGAAACCGCCCGAGGCACCGAGCGGCGCCGGGCGCGGGCGACGGCGGACAGAGCAGGCGGCGCGTGCGGCGGTCCGCGGCGGTGACCGGCTGGTGACCCCGGCAGTGACCTGCAGCGACCGCAGTGGCCCGCTGAGTGACCTCGGCGGTGACCTTGCTTTTCTCGGTGAGGCAGACAAGGCGGGCAGGCAGCACCTGGGCAGGGCGCGAGGCTGTTCACGCGATTTTGTGCCACTGTGTTTCGTGCGTTACGCCCTTGACAGGCGCGTAACTTAGCTGCGTATGTGTGCAGTTAATTGGTTCGGTTTGCTGGCGGGTGTCCATGCTTCAGCTGCCCCATGTGGGAGTGGCTGTGGTGTAACTGACAGGGACAAGGCATGGATAGCTGCAGTAACCAAACGCAGCGGATTGACATCAGACTGATGGTCCGTATCGACATTAGTTAAGCTTAGACCCTCATTACCCTTTGTTATTCAACGCTCAGCAGTTGGGGCTACATGACTAGGTTTTTGGGCCTTTGAAGATTATCTAACATCCGGTCATACACTAGAAGGGTAAACATTGATTCGAGAGGTGATGCCAGTCCTTTGACATTTATTCATACGTGAGTGAATTTGTGGTGCGTGTTTAGTCACCCGGCTGTCTTTTCTACCATTAAAAAGTTGCTTTGCTCTGTTTGCATTTGGCTCAGGTTTTGAAAATAAGGACGAAATACGTGGACACCTCCTGATCAGGCCAAATAAAAATGACCGAGTTTAGCGCGTTGAACCATGGACAGATGATTCATTATGTGTGTTCTTGCTGCCGGCTCCAACCTAACGTCAGGGGGTCACCAGTGGATTACCACCCTAATGCAGGTACACGCGGTCACTACCCTAAACATGCAGTACATGAAGGTTTCACCACCCTTAACATGTGCCACATGCAGGGTCACCACACTAAAGACGTGCCATATGCAGGGGTCACCACCCTAAACATATACCGCATTGTTCTGTTTTCTATACCTTCCACTAAATTCAAGAAGCATCAGGCGCATCAGTCCGGATCGTGATGAAGAAAGTTTATTCGCATGCAACCGCGGATCAGTCACCCCTGTCTGGTGACCATGAGAGTGTCTGCCGCGCCACGCAAGCACGCGTGTGCGGCTGTGTTCGACGTACGACAGTGCTGAACGCTCGTTGGAGTTGGCCCGATGTCTGCGGGCTGTTCACGTGCGCGACTCTGTCGAGGTTCCTTGATGGGTTCCGATATCGGGGGAATTGCTGGAGGCGAATGTGTTAGCCAAGTCAATGTTGAAGAAAAGCGGAGTTTGAGTAAAATGGACAATTTCGTTTATCTTTTTCTTATTTTGCTGTCACGGTACGACACGAAATGATGTGAGAAAACATTTACAAGCTTTTGTTTTGATGTAACTAGAAAATGAACAAGATGGCGCGCTATTTTTCTTAGATAGCTTCATCTTTATTGGAGTGCGTTTGGAAGAACACCAATAATCTTTTGTTGGGTAATCGTGTCAGTGCCGAATAACTTTGAATGGCTTATTTTGCCGTACTTCACGTTAGTTTGGTCACCGTGAGCGTGTCACTCTACAGTGCTTTTTTCGTGATCTTTCTTGTCACTTCTAGACCTCTTGACCTATCAGTCATCCATAATACTCACTCCGTCCTGTGCGTCCCAGAGGCGACCTTCTTTGCGCTCTTTCCAACCCGGCGCTCGCGCGATAGCGACCATACCCTGGTCTGGCACGTTATGTCTTTGCTGCGTGCTCTCTCCATTCAGTGGCCTAAACTGTCCATGGTCTGCCGCCTGCGGTCTGTATAATCCTTTTGATCACAAGCAGCGATTCCTTCTAATAGTCCCTCCATCCATTTTCTTCGGGGTCGGTCCACCCATGGTCCTTTGTTGTCTGTTATGGCTCAACCGTCCCGTCATGTTCTTTCCTCTAAAATTTGCTTCGCCCTCCTGACATCCAAAGGTGTTCCTTCATTTCCAGTTACCCTGGTTGCTCCAACCGCGCTCTGCCCAGCCGTGTTCTGTTGCTCAGGCGCTTTCCACTCGTCCTCGCCCTCTCCACACCTGCCCTCTCCTCCCCCCCCCCCCCCTCTCTCTCTCGCTCGCTCTCTCCCACCCTCTCCACCTGCCGGCGGTGCTCCGGCCTTCGGAGGTGTCTCGGCCGGGGAGCGCCGCCGTCGACGCCCACCCGGCCCCGTCGACGTCGACGTCACCTCGTCGTCTGCTGGCACGCCGCAGGACGGATTCTTGGCAGACGGGTCGGCCCGGCCGGCTGGTCAGGGCGGTCCGGTTCCCTACAGCGGACGGGCCGCACGGCCTCCGCCGCGCCGCTGGCTCTGGCCGGCAGGCGGGGCTTGTTTGCCGCAGTGGCCGTTGCTGGGGAGCGGCAGCGGGATGGAAAGTGGTCAGGGCGTAATCAAATTGCGACGATCTTCATTCTATTTTGGATTGAACATTGGGTGGGATGGATGTTTGTGGTATGGAGGATATACATACGGGCCTTGCACATTCTGTTTTTTCATGAGCATCAGCATCACGCATGAGATGTGATGCACGCTATGCCGTGGTGTCTGTATCAGTAATAGTAGAAATTTTGTATTCGCGCGTTTGTCCTTGGACAAGCTTAGCAAGATCGATAAATACCGGGAGAGATAATCTTGAAACTGCAAACTATTGTGAAATATTTCGGTAAAAAACCGTTGAGAGAGATGTGCCGCCATGTGTGGAATATGTTAGATGATTCTTGTAATGTATATATCTATATATCTATATATCTATATATATATATATATATATATATATATATATATATATATATATATGTGTGGTGTGTGTTGGTGTGTGTGTGTGTGTGTGTGTGTGTGTGTGTGTGTGTGTGTGTGTGTGTGTGTGTGTGTGTGGTGTGTGTGTGTGTATGTGTGTGTGTGTGTGTGTGTGTGTTGTGTGTGTGTGTGTGTGTGTGTGTGCGTGTGTGTGTGTGTGTGTGTGTGTGTGTGTGTGTGTGTGTGTTGTGTGTGTGTGTTGGTGTGTGTGTGTGTGTGTGTGTTTGTGATATCGTGATTCGTGTTACCAGTGACCTCCCACGACCTTGCGGCATCATTTCATGTTTTTCATGAGTAATGTTATCAAAGTGATTCCTTACGTGTGCCCTTCATTTTTACACGCGTGAAGTCCCAAAATTTTGTAATATATGTTTAGATAATCAAAGATGCCGAAATCAAAAGAAATTTCGGATCAGTTCTAAGAACGACGTTGTTTTGAAAGCTTACAAAGGTTTGTCGATGTATGCAATGTTATCTGTTACTCCCGAAGAAAACAATTATCTTGCGTATCCATCGTTCCCCATGCAGATTGAAAAGTCACTGAAGCGCACGCCCAAACCACTTTGGTCCGCTGTACAGCCTATCGCTTTGCGAAGGCAGGTCACGGATGTTCAGTCAGGGCTGGTTATGAACCAACAGACGTTCTTCATGGTATCAAAGTACAGGATAATGTACAACTCTTTGACAATGCACATTGACTGCACTGCACTGCACTTTGACACACACTACACTGCACAAAGCCTCGTTCTCGTCTCATCTTCCTAAAGCTGATCGGAGGCAGTGGTCAGCAAAGATGTTGGTCTGTTTGGGTAAAGGCAGAGCTACATTTTTCCCACCAGCAGTGCTATTTTTCTACCACTTTTTTACGTAAATTTTTGAAGCTTGACATGCTTCAAATCGTAACCGTACACCGACTTACTCTGTAGTCTTTTTATTCTGATGTCCAGAATGATGCCACATCTGCCCGGGTACATCCCGAAGTAGGATGCTGGGAACTTTCAGCCTAACTTCGGCGCTGCGCTTGGTTACCAACGAACGCTATGAGGGGGCAGCACGGTTAGCTTGCTTTCTTTGAAGCTTTGTATGTGACTGTGCTCGCCCCACACAGTCGACTCCTCTGTTTGGACACTGACTCAACCGGTGCAGAAAATACCAGGTATTCCTAGTTTGTATTTGTTATTGTTCCGTCTCGTCTGAATTCCACGGGACTCTGGGAAAAGCCGGCTCAGGACCATGGAGAGCATAAACGTCCAGTCTGTGTACAAAACTCCGCGCATGTTTGGGATATAACTTATGGACAGTTGAATACCACGAATGGAACCCATGAAAATAGACAAGCGTTTGGAAACAGTACGTCGGAGAGTGCGAGATCGAGAGTTTCTTATAAAGGTACCAATGGCAAAGTTTGCTGCAGATAACCCACTTTTCAAAACATGACGAAGTATGTTTTCATTTTAAGAGGAGGTGGCAGTAGTGCGGAGAGTTAAACCAACAACTTTCTGAAAATTAAACATTGGCCCCATGGGAGCTGCCTGAAAAAGACCTAACCAAAAATGGCTTTGCCCCCAAGATGAAGAGCCTTTGGTGTCGCTGCACTTCAAATGTTAACATGCTTCAAATGTTGACATGGACACCTTGACATTCGTGACGTCATACTATCATTCAAATTCTGCCAATTCATAAGCCACGCGGTGATAAAGGCTGAGAAAAACTAATTGTAGAGTCGTTTATATCTGACGTTCGTGGGCACGATTTTCCGGCATAACGGCCGTCAAGTGCCTCTCAATCAATGTTGTGCTAGGTACGATGACGTATCGAAGAGCATATCTGCTAAACAGTGAAATTGTGTTGTTTAGAGCAGTCTTTTCTACTTAAAGGTATACGAGTAGCTATGAGTGGGCTTATTTCATTTCATCTCATGCCTGCTTAAGCCTTCACATGTGACGCGTTCCCTTTAACAACTTTATATGGGACGGAAGTATCTATCACCTGCCAAGTTTTGTCCTCTTTCTGTTACGAGCCTTTCACTCTTCTTTTATTACAAATTATGTTCCGTTCCCAGCCTATGCAGTGGATTGTTTTGTGATTCACAGCGTCAGGTTATTCGGACGCGATCTTTTTGCGACAAATATCATTGGTAGTTTTCCAACGATGTGGTGGAATGTTGCAGAGTACAGAACAATATGTCTCTTTCCGAAGAATTGGCTGTGGGGTTTGACTTTCTCGCGAACCCTGGGATCATTAAAGCCATATGACAATATGGGTTATTGTCAGGGAAAATGAACAGCGAATGTTCGCCGCAAAACCACGTGCAAGTTAATGTTTATCAGTTAAACTTTCTCGAGAACTCTGAAAGTGTTAAAGCCATTTAACAATATGGGCTATTGCCAGCGAAAACGAAAAAGGAATGTTTACAATAAAACCACCTGCAAGTTAATGTTTCTCAGGTTAATTTTGTCGAGAACCCTGGAAGTATTGAAGCCGTATGATAGTATGGGTTACTGTAAGCGAAGCGGACAATAAACGTTCACAATAAAACCACGCACGAGTTAATTTTTTATCAAGACCTGGTCGGAATTTTAAAAAAATGCAAGTTATGCTCCTGTTGTTCGATATTTCTGACGTTATCGAAGCTTGTTTACCCGTATGGGGATGTAAATAATTGGCTATTTATTGGGGCGTTTATCAGCAAGCGTGCGACCTAGATCACTGGCGCTACCAGGCCTGGCTGAATTCTGAGACGGTTCAATGGTCCTGCCAGGAAAAACAATTAACTGGGCAAAGAGATGACACCAAATGCCTTATTTTGACAAGCCTCCGATATTTCAACCTAGGGCTTTCAACCCTGCACCAAAACAAGACCGTTACAAGCAAACAAGTGTTCAACAATCTGAACCATAAACAGTTGAAACCCCATCAAGACAACTTTAAAAAAAACATTTGCTTCCTCGTGGTCATGCCAGAAATTACTAGCGTCAAAGATTGCAGTCCTTCTAACGGAAGTTTTTCTCTGCATGACATATCTTGTGTCCTTGCTGAGTCCATAGTGGCGGGACCTATTGTGCTCCTGCCGCCATCTCTGCTGCCAAACGAGCCCCGCCCAGTTGGCATCAGACCTGACCTTGTGAAAACGACAGGATGCCACTGCCTTTAACTCATCATGAACTATATTTACACATGTGTCATTTGAGTCACATGAAACTGTCCAGGGTCAGACCCAGCACTGAATCTCAGAGGGAAGTTCGATTCGTCTTTCCGTGGTGGCACCATGTATTTAACCTGTCAAAAAAACGCTAAAGGGCGAATATCGACACAAATTACTGCCACGGTGCCTCCCTCTAGAGATTCCGTCATCTTTCATGTGCCCCTTTGCAGGTCGAAACTTTATTAGCTTAACACATAGGTGTCTAAATTAGGTGCGTCGGACGCAAACCACAAAGCCAATTTCTTAATGGTGTCCTTAATTTTCCGTTTGTAATAACTAAACTCGCTGTTGACCACCATCCAAGCATTCTTTTTAACATGTGCGTTGGCTCATGCACCTGCGGTCTAGGTAGTCATCTGCGTGGAGGTTCGAGGGAGTGTATGGTATTGTTTCTTGTTTTTCCACAATAAACTGCAAGAACCAAAAGGAATTTTTAATTCAAACTCCTTGTTTATTCAGTTACATCGCAGCAGCACCTGAGCAGGGCAGGACTTCGGTATTGCAACCCATTGTGGCAAATTGGTGAAAACACAGTAGTGTTTTTGGCTGTTTTGACCAACCTTTTTAAGTTTAAAGTTTGATCGAATGGTTTGCTTATATCATGTCTGAGGCCGATGGGCTTGGGTGCACTTATTCGTGTCATGTGCAACAATAACTAATTCACCAGCCCTTACATTCGCCGCCACGGAGTACGATGTGATCGTATCTTAACTGTGATACCGTCCCTCGAAGTGGGCACGGACATTGTGGGCTCCTGTTGGTCGTGGCAGAAGTGACACCAGCACAGCAAACTTATAATCACGCTGCACTAACGTCCTTGACACATTTCGATTATGACAAGTGCTGTCTTCTCATTGGTGTCAGCTGCATCCCAGCCGTTCAAACAGTGCGACTGACGCGCATAACCCAAGCAACAGTCTAACCGTCCCTTGACCGCCCTTCCCGCTGCAGGCCACGCCGGCCGTGACCCTTCACCCGCACCTAACGTCGCCGTCCATTTCAGGTCGTGACCCGTGACCCGCGCCGGCGGCGGCGCGCGCTCCGGCAGCAGAATGGGCGCCCTCGGCGAGGACTTCGCGCCCAGCTTCACGCAGAAGCCGCAGCTGCGCCAGGAGGACGACGGCAACCGGCTGCTGTTCGAGTGCAAGTTGCGCTCGCGGCCGACGCCGGCCATCGAGTGGTACCGCGGCGAGGAGCGCCTGGCGGAGGACCGGCGCACCGTGTTCCGCACCAAGGAGATCGATCAACACCTCTATTACGTGGTGCTCGAGATCGACGACGTGGTCGAGACCGACGCCGGCCTCTACAAGGTCAAGGCCAAGAACAAGCGCGGTGAGGTGGCCGCCTCGATCAACCTCAACTTCACCCGTGAGTGTCGGTGTGGCCCCTGGTCGCGGACGAGGTGGTCAGTGGGTTCTCGGTCGTATGAAAGTCGCCCCCTTAGAGCGCGCGTCGGGGAGGTGTTGTGGTCTCGTTCTCGCGGTGAAAAAGATGGTTAAATGGAATTGTATCATGACTGTGAAGCCTAAATGGCCCCGCTCTCCTTGCTGGCTTTTGTGAAAGGCATGGGATCAATTTTGGTTAGAACATGGGGTTGCTTGATTCGTTTATTATAACACGGAAAGGTGATAAGTCCACCTGCGACTGCATAATGTGCATAGCTTTCAACTTGCATAAATTAACTTGTATCCAGGTTTTGGTTCCGTCGTAGGTTTGCAAATCGTTTTTATAGCGGTCGATTTAGATTGCGCTTTTGTAGATGCGTAGATGTGTTGTATGGCTTCTGTCGCGGTTTGCGTTCAGAGCAGTCTTTTGTTTTTCCTGTAGCTGTATGTGCATACTCGTAATTTACACGCTGCGTAGCTATGTCAAGTATATATCTGAATGGCTACTGTGGTCACAGGGAAAAACTAAAAAATTGCAGAGTTTTTTACGAAGTCTGAGCCCAAACACACTAGACCAAATGAGGAACTGACAACGTCAAACATTTTCTGATTACAGTTAAACTTTAAAATTTCGACGTTGTGGCGTTTCTTGTCATACCTGACCAAGCAGCGTGTCATGGTTAATATCAATTCTCTAAATCCACGTCAAGACTATGTCAAAGCTCATGAGCAACCACAACTATGCTGTAAAGGATTTTTGTTTGGCGATGATTTGAATAATGCCTGCCTGATAACAGGACAGCAAGGGAACACATGGAGCAACATTATATTTGGCCCAATTCGAGAGAGTTGTTTAAAACTTTATTTGTATATGTCTATCAATCTGCAAAATAAGAGACGAAACATGTCTTAGCCACTTGCATGTTGAATGCTTGGTATGAAATGGGACGTAATCAAATACGAACTTGATTTACAAATACTGATAGTCTGAACGGGTAACAACTTTACGTTATGACATACATCGCCCGTCTCGAGTAATCATAATCGTGTTGGCCTGTGGTGTCCGGTATTTGGCTACGTTCCCTTTCGGTTTGTGGACTTGCTACGTGTGACATGAAGTGATGTCTATATTCATCGAATTGTCCTGTTCTTTTGCAGCTGTCGACGAACCAAGCGAACGGTAAGATACGCATAATTACGCACTTGCTTCTCTACTGCTATACTAACTGACTTCAACCTCCTCTCTGTTCTAGTGCCCAGGGCTTCGGGCAGGTAAAGTTTGCTCTTTCTTGTAGCTCATGGTAGCAGGGTAACTAGCGTCGCTGAGGTATTACAGCATTGACACAAGAGTAGGTGTTTATCAAAACATTAATCCATGGGGCGGTTGGCAGGAATGGGATATGCTGAGGAAAGTTGGTGTGGCACACCTGCCAGAACAAACATCTTCAGCATGGGAAAACATTAAGTTGGTCTAGCTCCAGCGGGGGTTGGCACGGCCGAGACCAAAGCTGGCAAGCTGCGCTTTGCAGCCATGGGCATTACGACGTTTAATGGTCGACAGGATGATACGTATATACAGGCCAGCAATGTTCATGAGCACACTTCTTTTACACTCAAAATTCGATTTGATATTTCGCTCCGTTATTCTAAATCCGAACATCAGTGCTTGAACTACTCGCAATACAACCTTAGCCTTCGTTTTTACCATGGTCAGCTCAAAACGGGATTTGGGTGTTGAGTTCTGAGCCAACACATTGCTTTCATTTGTGTCCGAACAAAGTATGAAATGTATTGTACTTTCCTGGCCTGAACACGTGTTAACCACAACGCTATTCGTTTCAATCAAAGCATTAGCTGATTAAATTATCTAGACCTACGCTTTGGCTTTGCAAACTTTGCCCACCCTTTCATAAAACAATGTGCGCATGGTTAGCTTGTTGTCCTTGGTTGTGTCGCGTGTCTGTCAAGCTGTAGTTTGCATAGTAGGTATGTGTTGCATGCCGGTTAGAAAATGTTGAATCGGTGTGTATCAACTCTCATGTTCCCTCTGAGGTCCTCCACCCGCAACGCTGCAAGGGCCGTATCTGTGGGCTCATAGGTCGTTAGCTGGAGTTCCGACTTGTCATTTGCATTTCATACCGCGAAGAACCTGTGGTCGTTTACTCGGTCCCAGTTCCGCAGTGACTCGTGGCACCTTTCTGAAAACCAGGCTCATCTGGCGTCCGCTTCTGCTTGCTGGCATGCGTCCTCGAACTCTCACTTTTCGGTCCTGGACAACCGCCAAAGCCCGGCCTTAGAAAGTCCTCACTCCAAGAGCAGGCACGGCGTGCTTGTGCACACGGAGTGCCGCTTTCGCCTCGGCCTGCTGTGACCTTGACAGAGGTCACACTCTGTGGCGCCGTTTCGGTCCTATGTCGGTTGGCTGTGCCGTAGTGATCGGTGACGGTCGGCGCCGGACATTGGCGCTGTGACCCGGGCTGTGGGTCAGCTGATATATTTTGAGGTGACTCGCGCACATCCAGTCTTGGATCTCAATATTGGGCCCAGGGTCATGGATGACGAAGAACCTAAGGCAGAGTTATTGTTCGAGTCCCGCCCGATCATTTTGGGATCCTCACCCCTCCTCCTCCTTCTCCTCCCCCCCCCCCCCCCTAGCGGTATTTGCCACGTTGACAACCGACAGACACCCTTCGCTGAGACAGTGCTAGCCTAAAATACTCAACAGACTGGGTCGTGGTGCTAGAGCCCTCAGTCGTAGACTTCTGAGTCAGCTACGCATCTGAATCGGTGAACCGGGTCAAGATACAGGCCATTCAGGTCCACTCACTGAGGTCCCACCTTGACCTCACCCGACTCAGTGACTGAGATCAAGATACAGACCATTTAAGTCCAGTCAGTAAGTTCACATTTGACCTGACTCAGTAAACGAGGTCAAGATACAGACCATTCAGGCCCAGTTAGTAAGGTCACATGTGACCTAACTTAATGGACTGGGTCACAGCGACAGCCTCTGCGGTCCATTCGATGGAGTTCAGCGAACTTGATCAAAGAGCAGACTCTCATCTTGCCAACTTAGTGGGGTCAACCGCGCACCGATACTATGACTCAGCCGGCCGGGTCACAGTGACAGACCTGTGAGGCCCACGAGGTGAGGTCAGCCCAGGACCGTTCGCCTGAGTCAGTGGCAGCGCGCTGGCAGCGACCGCCGCCACCGGGCGCTCCTCCGTTCGACTGGGGACACCGCCAGCTATACTTAGCCGACGACGTGCCGACCCGCCGCCGGCGTCGCCGCGCGCGCGCTCGCGCCGGTTCGGTCACGTGACTGTGCCCCGGAGCGGCCGGCGGCCGCTGACGGCCGGTGTCCGGACGCCATCGGTCGCCGTCGGCCGAGGAAAATGGCCGCCGGGTTCGGCCGCATTCTTCCGCGATGAGGTGGCGACATTAGGTCAGCGCTCGTCCTCGGGCCAAATGCGCGCGCCGGAGGAAGCCCATAGCGGTCGTAGAATGTTATCGTGACGTCACTGGTATTCCGTCAAACTAGGAGATGACGTTGGAGGTGAGCTGCGGCGAGACTCCAAAGTGGTCGTGGTTTATCTTGAGATGCCGTGCCATGGCAGTGTTACAATTCCGTCACACGATGGAATGTTGTTATGGCTGCCGCATTGCCAGTTATCCGATACAAATAAATAATCGTCCTGGCACCAGGTTTGTGTTGAAAACCATCAGAGCAAGTGATAGGGTTCAGACGTGCCGCCATGGAACATGCAGGATCAAAGCACCAGTGACCAGAGCCTCTGGTAGATCAGTCATGTCAAGTGAAAAGAGCATGACTGCGACATAGACGGGTTACCAAACATCGTAAGCTTTCCTCAGTCACTGATGAGTGATGTTTGTTACCATGCACATAGCGCACAGAGCATGTACGTGCATTCGCGAGGCAAATACGTGCTCTGGTTGTTCTAAAGGCCCGCGCTGACTTCGACACTGAAGGCTGCAGTTCTGCAGACGACGCGCATCAAGCCTTGGCAACAGTTCTGCTTGATGTTTCTGGAGCGATTTCAAACGTGCAGCAGCCAAAGGTGCAAATGGCAGCTGCGAGCTGGATATTTGCCGCAAGAGGGGTGATGATGCCATAGCCTGTTAACGTAGTCGTTTGATTCAGTACGCTGGCGGCACTTGCCTTCAGTGGTCTTCATGAGCTTTTGGTCGGTTAGTGTTTACGTCCTCGGCCCCCTCTCACTCTCTGTCGCCCAACTTTTCCAGCTTTTGAATGAGACAGGCCTTTTCGCGGTATTTCCAGTTTTTGCGTCGATTTCTACGTGCATTCGACCATTTGCCGTCATCATGGTCAGATGTAAAGACTCGGGATTCGTTATCCAGCGGCTCAATGCGCAAGTCGCAGAGCGAATTGTTTTGTCTGACTGGAAAGGTTTACTGGCAAGTGGCCAGCAGTGGTTAGGCCAGTTCCGCAGCGATTGTGCCGTAGCATTGCGCGGCACGTACAGCCGTCCGCAGAGTTGTTTGGCCAGTGCGGAGGCAGTCAGCTCTCGAACTGGAGTGCCATAGCTCCAAAGAGCTCCAGAGAGCTCCATGGCTCCAGAGAGCTCGGGGCGTTCATTTAAGGTGCACGCAGCGAGCCTTGTTGAACGGGTTCTTTATACTCGGTCAGTAATGGAAAACAAACATTAGTTATAAACGCATTGAATGTTTTGAAATATTAAAAAACAGACATGATGTTTGGCTGTCCTCCTCAACAAATCCGGAAAATCCGCATCCTTTGGATGTAGCCTGTACGTGTGACCTCATGATCTGACCGTCGACTAGGCTCGTTCGCGTCGGTGTCGACACACAACCAGTTTGCCTGGTCTCGTCGGCCGCCGAGCCGCGACGCTCTTTTCATCGCTCGCTGCCAGCGCTGCCGCCATTCCGAGCTGATCCGTGCCCACGCGCCGTGACAGCGAAGGACGCGGCCCGCGTACCGGGCGCCAGCGACGCTTCTGGTCGTGTCACCCTCCGGGGCTGACCTCACCGCGGCACCCGGGCGCGGACAGGGCTTATCACCCGGTTGACGTCCCAGGGAAAGGACGCATTCATTGAGGGCGGTCGTCGATGTGTGGTTTTTGTGATGGATTCTTGGTGTTTTGCCACCCGGTGCGCAGGGCCGCCGTGACAGTTTGGGTCAACACCGTTGGGGATGATTTCTTGCAAGCTTATCTGACTGACAGCAGCTCGTTTCAGCTAGATCCACCGACCCTTAGTCTCACGTGGCTTCTCGTAAGTCAGTAACCGACCGTGCGGACTCCGCAGTATCAACTGGCGGGCACTCTCGCCCCCTAGCCGCGCTGTTTTTGCCGCTGCTGTCCGCACCGAGGCAGTGGCCTTCAGGCTGGCAGCATTTTCTGGAACTATGCGTCCACTTTATAAATACTCGCGCGCGCGGCGGCCAGAGAGGCGAGTACTGGGTCGCTCGAGTGGCTGGCCCCGGTCGCGTGCGAGCCAGGTCGGGGTGTTGAGGCAGGCCGGCTGAGGCGGTCTGTATCGTGCCAGAGGTCCCGCGGTGCGCCGATCGAACGGGGCGATTCTGCCGTTGTGGCCATCTGTGTGCGACGCGATGTCCGGGCCAGAGGACGGCGAGTGAGTGGCGCCGGAGAGCGTAGTGATAGTGTTGTTGTTCTTCTCCTATCGCCTTCCACGGAATAGTGATGTCATTTCCAAGATGCTTCATTCCAATTCCACAACATTCTGCTGTTAATGGAATCAGGTCGCATTCTTACGCCACCCTCCTGCGTCTCCTCATATGACGTCGCAGCATCATTTCCGTGTTTGTGTGGGGAGGCATTGAGCGTTGCAAGACCCACAGTTGCAATATTGAAGAAATGTTGTCTTCTTATCAGTTGATTCGGGAAGACTGCGAATATCATTAACTGCAGGTCGAGTCAACCACCAGCAATAAAGCACGCTATGCCGTCGCGTTTATGTGTCGCGCAGTGCCTGCGTAGCTTCTAACCCCCATTTTAATTAACAAAAATGGCTGACTAACGCTTGCATTGCGCATCTGGACTTGACTAAGGTAGGAAAGCCCACCAGTTGAATGTAAGTCTGCATTGTTTTTGGCCCTGTTCTTATGCACTCTTACTTGTCGAAAAACCCATTTGTAAGATCACAAATGAGATATGCGTCCAAAGATTACATCACTTTCCTTTATCATGTTCCTCTCTCTTCCATCTGTAAATCTTGTGCATCGGGCAGCTTGTTAGCATGATCTATTTAGAAACGATGATGAGGCGTCCATTGCTTACTCCGATCTTTGTACGGGCTTAAAACAGCGTCGCCGCATCCTGTCCATGAAATTTCATGCTAGCATTTTGTTTGATTTGACTGACATCAAAGTGTAATTTTCGCTGTCACTGACGCAAGGTTTAACTCAGTTTTGTTTGCGATGGAACAGTTTTGTGGCGCGAGATAGAAACGCTGGGCAGCCTTTGCTGAACGGTGCCGCTCAGCGCCCGTTGTCGCTGGACCGTCAGAGCGGTAGGCTGTACCGCAACATTGATACGTAATGCAGTACAGTCCATACATCGGCGGCGTCGCATACCCTGCCTGACCGAAGAAGGCGCGACTGCATATAACTTGCCGTGGTCAGAAAGTCCTAAGCTCTGCTTACGCTGGTGCATTTTAGCCTGTTTTCTGCGGCCGAATTTGCAGTCGAAATGCTTTATCAGACTCGGCGTTGAGCCATGGCGCTGGGCGAAACCATAGGACGCCACCGCGGCTACGGAACTGCAGATGATTGTCCAATTGGCCATTGACGGGAGCGTCAAACGTAACTGAACCGTATGCCCACGGCCGGCCGCAGTGAGTGCTCAGCAGGCTCTGCTGCAGACGTCTTGGAAACCTTCTTGTTGTTTTCAGTAGACGCTGCGGGATCTTACCAAGGTGTCACAAAAAACAGAGCTCAAAATTATTTGCCGTGATGGGGTATGCTATACTTTCTTCGTGCCACTTGCACGCAATAAAGTAAGTTTTACTCGTCAGTTGACTCCCTGAGATTCTGTCCCAGAAAACGGGCCTAAAAGAGGACGGTGTAAAGTGCGCCGATGGTGGATCTCCTGGATGACATTTATGCGTCACCTGGCAATCATAGCTGAGGCATTTCATACGTTTCCCTTCTTTGGCGTGGGCAACCAGTTGCGTTACCAAAAACACAGAAATGTCCTATTATATGTGATTTGTGATTTAGACGTGAATCCATGTCTCGTAACAGACGCCAACAGCCGCAGCTACGACGGGCTGAAGAAGCAGTGCGACGCTGACAGTCCGTTGTGGCCCTCCGCCCTCCGGCAGCCAAATCGACGGCATCGCGCCGACCTTCGCCAAGAAGCCGGGCATCAAGCAGGAGGACGATGGCAAGCGCCTCCTGTTCGAGTGTCGCGTGCTGGCCGACCCGCGCCCCTCCATCACCTGGTTCCGGGACGGAGTACAGGTGCAGAACTCCCCCCGGCACAAGGTGAGCAGCGCCGCTGGCCGCCGTGGGCACCGCGCCCCGCCGGCATGTGTGGGCGGGTGCGTAAGGATGCGAGGCTTGTGGTCGTGTGCATTGCTCCGAAAATCGCACAGCGGAAATGACAATCATCGCTCACGCGTCGGTATGCGATTTGTCATACCGTGGCTGTTTGGGAAAGATGACGGGAAAGTTTGCCCAGTGCTCGAACATTCAGCGGATGCGCAGGCGTCATTTATTGGCGTCTGGACAGCTCAGACTGGCGCACACTTAGTCCTACTTTTATCATCAAAAATCTGAAAAATATCCAAAGTTATTCAGAAGAGCCAGAAAGCCAGAAAAGCCAGAAAATATTTTAAAATATCGAACCTGCGTTTCAGTCTGTTTCATAGCAATGAGCAGGTGAAGTCATTCTGTAGACTAGACGATTCGAATAGAAGACAAAGTGTTTACTTGGGCCGGACCTCACAGCCAGCGTGAGAGGGCCTGATCTTTGCCGCAGACTGGCTCAGCGAATGTCCTCGTCCCAGCGCGGCTTGATCGGGCCACGTGAGCGAATATCACAAGTTTTACGGATGTAAACGAGAATGTAACGATTTCCAACGAGCAAGTGTACTACTGGTGGCGCTTTGCTAAATTTTACGCATGTTTTCCATTCTTGTTCGTGTCACTTTTTGCTTGCTCTTCGTTTCAAAGCAAACTTCGAAATTCAAAGTGGTCATTGTTCGCCGACGAATCTCGGGTTTAGCGGTTTCACAAGCAATCACTGGTTTATCTGCGAAGCAATTTTGCCTTGTCATATTATTTTGAATTGTTCAATGCTACCTAACACTCGAAATTGTACTCAACGTTGCGCAATGATGGCGTAACGAGGAGGGTGGACGAGACGGGTCAACTTGGGCCGGATCGGCCGGGTCGGGAAAGGCGGGGCATTGCACCCCAATAGTAAGGAAATTCCACATTTAATTTGCATTTTTTCATGCTTTAACTGCCTTCAGGTATTGATGATGAGATGGGAAATTCAATTATTACATTAAATGAGCTTCAATATACCAAGAAGTACTGGTGAAACGATGTGATCAAGCAAACAATGGCTGTATTGGCAAAAGTCAGCTGTGTTTTCATACCTGATGCCTCCTGGATAACGTTGCTTTACCCGTACCTCTTGGTCTATTGAAGATCAATTATTGTTGGAATAAGGTTTTCAGCACATAGCACCAAATGAAACAAACAGAAACTCAAGACCATTTTCACGCAGGTACATTAGTTACCTCACTTTAGCACCCCTTCTCACCCAAATCGTCTGTCGGTGTCACTTGCACGACCGTAATCTTACCCAGCATTTTAAGTGTCCCTCTCAATCTGCGCACATGCACACGGTTTCATTTTTAGCAAGCCGTTAGCGTCAAAAGTGGGCGATGAGTTGCGAGCTTGTTTTTACCCAATCTCACACATTCTGACAGCCAGAGCTGACGCCTCACGCACGAAGGGCTTTCACTTAAGACACATGGCGCGCAGCACCTCCTCCCACGGCTTCAGCTTCCCCTCCATCTGCGTGATGAGCCAGGCGACGCCGGAGCGTGGATGACTCAGCCTCCGACGTCGCCGGTTATCTGGAAGCCATCACGCCCACCCGCACACACACTCACCTGCCTGCTGCAGACGCTCGCAGTGATTAGAGCCGCGCTGCCAACAACCACACGCGGCCTGTCTAGGGTCGCCGTGACGTCACCCGGACGTGGCGGGCCGTGGCTGCGTGATGACGCGGGGCGTGTCAGCGCGCGACGGCGCCGAGCGTGACCTTGACGTCCGGCCAGGTCAAGGTCACCGCCGCCGGCTGCCTGGCCGGGCCTGGGATGGGGCTCTGGGATTGCTGGCGTTGAGGGAAAACGGCCGCCCGTCGGCCGCCACCATCCCACCAAGTGCTCTGTCATTTGGCAGCCTTGGAAAAAATCGCCGGCGAAGGAATTCGGCCGCGAAAACAAAAAAATGCTTGTGGGAGATGGACGAGTGTTTGCCCGCAGTCTTTGGAGAGCTGGCGATGGTCACGGACTATTCGGGTTCTGCAAAAACACTGAGACCGTTACGAAACGAGCTCGTGTTGGAAAACTTGCTCCAATTCGCGTTGTTGATAGTAAACTACATAACGTGTTCCGTACATGTCGCATTCTCAGCCTCCGGCTAGGTTCAAAAGTGAACGGGGCACAAAGTTTTGTGATACGTCTCTTTCCATGTAATGGCCGTCATGTTAAATTCAGCGAAGCAAGGAGGTACTTGTTCCATATGTCCCCTCCTGCACCTAGGAGCCCAGTTCACGCCGTTCTCTGTTGTGTTTGCAGATGATTGTAGAGAAGGACGGGAACGCCTATTTCGCGACGCTTGAGATACTTCAGGTCACCGTCGAGGACGCCGGGAAGTACAGGGTCACGGCCAAAAACGAACTCGGAGAGAGCAACGCTACGATAAGCCTCAACTTTGACAGTAAGCCGTGTTCACTGTTCTAGTGGGCTATACATGTCCGTGGGCACATAATGTGTTCTGTTTCCTCAAGCCGGTAACGTCCACGGGCTTCTCATGCTTGGCGAATTTACGTCATTTGTAGGGAAATAGCCCTTCGTAGATGTTCTGCTTTCTCAAGATACAATATTTTTCATTGTGTTTAAAAGACGTTCCGTTGCCACTAACCACTTATATCAACATATTACGCCACTTACCCGTTATCACTGGTTTAAATACTCATATCACCAAATGATTGGTGTAATATCCGATAGTCGGCAAACGCACAAGCTATTGGGCATGTTTTCAGTGTGGGCCCTTTCTCATCTCACCTTGAACGATCCACGAATCTCCGCCGCGTATCAGCATGCTCTCCACCGTTCACCACACTCCCGCTGGGCGATCCCTGAGGGAGATCCCCGGCTGGCGACCGCCGGCGCCTCCCGCCGCGTATCAGCATGCTCTTCACCGTTCACCACACTCCCGCTGGGCGATCCCTGAGGGAGATCCCCGGCTGGCGACCGCCGGTGCCTCCCGCCGCGTATCAGCATGCTCTCCACCGTTCACCACACTCCCGCTGGGCGATCCCTGAGGGAGATCCCCGGCTGGCGGCCGCCGGCGCCTCCCGCCGCGCATCAGCATGCTCTCCACCGTTCACCACACTCCCGCTGGGCGATCCCTGAGGGAGATCCCCGGCTGGCGACCGCCGGCGCCTCCCGCCGTGTATCAGCATGCTCTCCACCGTTCACCACACTCCCGCTGGGCGATCCCTGAGGGAGATCCCCGGCTGGCGACCGCCGGCGCCTCTCCGCCGCGTATCAGCATGCTCTCCACCGTTCACCACACTCCCGCTGGGCGATCCCTGAGGGAGATCCCCGGCTGGCGACCGCCGGCGCCTCCCGCCGCGTATCAGCATGCTCTCCACCGTTCACCACACTCCCGCTGGGCGATCCCTGAGGGAGATCCCCGGCTGGCGACCGCCGGTGCCTCCCGCTGATGACGCCGCTGTGCTCGCGCAGGTGATGACGCGCCCGTGCCCGATGACGGCGTGCGGCCCACCTTCACCGAGCGGCCCATCATCCGCCAGTCTGATGACGGCACGGTCATCACGTTCGAGTGCCGCATGGTGGGCGACCCGACCCCGGCCGTGCAGTGGTGAGTGCCGATCGGCCGGCCGCGGCTCGCTCGGGCCCGGTGCGCTGTCGCCTCGGGGGTCTGTGCGCGGCCGTCTCGCCTCGGCGAGTGTAGCGTTCTGATGTCTTCTTCACGGCATTTTGCAAGGCGGTGTTTAGGCGTTCCTCACGTATTGTGTTTCTTTCTGTATGTTCTAGATTGTGTTTCGTTCCCATTGGGAATGATACGACGCGGTCGTTTGGCATCCATAAGCTAATGCAGTAGCTGTTGTTGTTTGTATTGTAATCGCGAGCGTGCTATTTTCTTCACAGAATTCGACTCTGCCCCTCATCAGATGAGACGCTTTTAAACGTTAAATATGGTACATTTTGTGCAACTGGAAGTGCCCAGGAAAAGCTGTGGCTGTTTCAACAGTAACAAAGATGTCTTGATTTCAGGTACCACGGAAAAACTCTATTAAAGGAGAGTAGTAGGCTTAAGATGACAGTTGTGCAGGATACCAAGCTGTATTATTTAGTGACTCTACAAATTAGCAAAGTGAAGTCAACCGACGAGGGAGAATATAGAGCAGTGGCCAAGAACAAGAATGGAGAAGGCACGGCCACCATTAACCTCAACTTCGAGGGCGGTGGAAAGCCAAAGTGAGCTCATATTCTCTTTACAGCTAACTTGTGTCTTGGGAGAACAATACCTTTAATCACCGTGTTTGCCTCACTTCGTGGACACCCTATTTGGGATCGCTGCTCCAAACTTTAATGTTCTTAGTAGTAAAGCGAATTATTTCCAATAAAGCATGTCGTGTTCGTACTATTTCACACGTAATTTGCCTGGAGCATCTGGAACCTCTGCCCAGGAAGCAAAATGCAATCCTGCACCAAATTTTAAAATTTTCCATATGACCCAGGGTAACGCATTAGTAGCTCAGTATCGATCCTCCGACATGTACCTGCCGACAATCGTCCTCACTCTCGGCCCGCCAGGATTCCCGACGGCAAGGCGCCGCGCTTCCCCAAGAAGCCGACCATCCGACAAGAGGGTGAGAACCTGATCATGAGCTGCGTGCTGGAGGCCCACCCCATGCCGGAGATCACGTGGTACCACGGCTCCACCATCATCACCCAGTCGGAGAGGGTTCGCATCGCCAGCAAGGTCAGAGAATCGCCGAGGTGTGGCGTCGCCGTTCACATGGCGTATCCAGCATGTTCACTTGAACTTAGATGTGTGTGCATTTTGCGTCTGGAGTGATTGATCTATTCATGTTGTTTTACTTGTTAGTGTCAGGCACATGACGGAGTTTGATATGCGTCTAGCTGGACTATTCGTGTATACATCCGCTATTTTTTGCACGCATTAAATCGCGGATGTAATAATTCATTCTCTACTTTTGATCGTCAGTGGTGTCAATGTGCACATAACGCATTCTTTATCCGGTCGTTGTCAGGTGTGAGTGGATGTTAAGAAGAACTTGAAATGTATGAAGCGTGTCAATTTTGAGAATGGTTAGGAATGCATGTGTAGCGATTGCCGTATCCTCAAAGGTTTCTGGCAGATTCAACCTTCCATCTCACCAGTCCGCTTGAAGCAGTCGGGTATCCTACTCGCTTAACTGCCGAATCCAGTTATCTTCGTTTGTAAATTTAAAACAGTATTGGTTTAGGTGGCTAGAGCGCCAGGCCACCGCCTGCATGAGTATGACTATGAGATTTGGAGACACGAGCACCTTTCGGGCCGAAACACGTACGTGCGTGCTTGTCTTAACTTCAGACATCCTCTCCTCCTTTTGAGGCTCACCGAACACGTGGCGATGAGCGCACAGACCGTCCAACGAAACGCTGTCCATGTGTGCTCACATTTTGTCTGAGACATTTTGCAGGGCTACGACCCATTTGAAGCCCGAAATTTACACGGCCGCTTATGACCTTGGTGGGTTTCCAAGAATCCGACTTACAGTTGAAAGACGAAGACGTTTATTTGTCTGAGAGAGGTTCAGAATGGTTCTAACCGACTGCACAAGGTTGTGGTGTCTCCGTGGTTTCGGCGGTAAACGCATCCGCTGCCGTGCCAATACTTGTGACTGACGGCAACCGTCGGCCCACAGGAGACGGGGAAGGACACCTTCCTGCTGACCCTGACCGTAACAAATCCCACGAAAGAGGATGGTGGCAACTACCGATGCAACGCCTGCAACCAGTTCGGAGAAAGCAACGCCAACATTGCACTCAACTTCCAAGGTGAGCGATCGCAGCATGCCGTGGGCAGCTAGCTATTCGGTTTCTGCGTAGTTCTCGAAACGTCGGTGCTTCCTGATCGTTTGTAATGGCTTAATAGCCACCAACCACGCCATCTGTCTGAACCGACGGACTTTTGTCATGAAGCGAAGGGCACGGTCGTCTCGCTGGTGTTCCGTCCTTTGAAGTTAACGGATTCCATTCCACGCCATCTCGTGCCATCTCAAACACGCAAGAACCACGTCACTTTCCCTAATAAGATCATCTTCCAAGCCAAACAAGCACAGCAAACGCAGGTAGCCGCACTAGCCAGCCCTGGCCAGGATGGGCGGCAGTGGTGGGAGGGGCTGGCCGGGTGCCGACCGGCCGCCGGCCCCGGTCGGGCGGCACGCGGATGCTGAGCCCCGCTGGCGCCGCGCCAGAGGAACTCGAAGTGCTCGCGCCAGCCGTTGTCGAGAGGATGTATGCGGCCGCAGCGTCGTGACACCGGGTCACAGGTGCTCCGTTCTTGTCGACGTGTCTGGGCGGCGCCGCCGCGGCTTTTAGCAGAGGGACGCTGTGGTTACACGATCTTGTAATGCATTGCATGTCATGCTACACATGAATGTTCAGTGAGCCGACATTTTCTAATGTCAGGCACTCTACTCGGAGGTATACGATACAGGAGCAGGAAATACCGGGGTCAAGCTGAAATGACTTGAGGCACTTTAGGAAGCAATTTTGCCTGCGCACCTCTCAGAGTGCACCAAGAACGCTCATTATGGTGCTCAGTTCTAAAATGTATTCTAGCGCAACTGGCACGTGAGAACCTTTCAACGGCGAAATGTGAACACCAGGCTGTTCTTTAGTTGTCACATCTTTCGGTTCGTCGTCGTCGTCGGTATGCTACATCGTGTATCTATGGTGACCAACATCGAACTTTCCATTGTTAGCAGTTCTTCATACCCTTCCAGCTCCTGTAGCGTATGCCACTGCTCATCTGACCCGCCCCCCCCCCCCCCCCCCCTCTCGCGGCCAGCCGGCGAGGAGAAGCCGCGCGGCCGCGGGCCCCAGTTCACGGAGAAGCCGAAGATCGTGCCGAACGAGGCGGGCACCCTCATCACGATGAAGTGTCGCGTGCGCTCGACCCCGCCGCCCGAGATCGTGTGGTACAAGGAGACGGAGGTGGTGCAGTCGTCCTCGCGCATCAGCATGACCACCACCAAGCTGGCCGGCGACGAGTACGAGGTGGTGCTGCTGCTGAAGGTCAGTGCCAGCCTCGCGGTGGTGTGGCGTGCGAGGATGAGTGCTGGCTTGAGCGGTCTACATAGATATCCCATGGCATACCTGCGCAGTGTAGCTTCCTAATGTTGGGCAGTGTAGCTAGTTTGTAAACACCATTGCTTCGTAACTACACCAGGGAGCGTTGCTTGCGACACCGTACACAATAACTTGACATGTTTCGTCGCACTACACTACATCGCTGGGCATATGTACGTAAGTGACAGTCGCTGTTCATGCCCGCTCGCTCATCCCCGGGAGTCGTCCGCATCTTAGTTGGGTTGACACAGCGTGAAGCATCCATCTGTGCTCCGTTTCCTGACACAAAAATTATCCCTTTGGAACAAGATCATTTGCATAAAACCGTACGACCGCGTGTCATCACGAACGCGAAATCACGCTCATTATGTCCTCAGTTATCTCACGAAACTCGTATAATCGTGCGAAATCACGCCCATTATGTCCCCGGTTATCTCACGAAACTCGCATAATCGTGCAACGGAGCTCTGCACCTGTCCCTTCTCACCACGTCCATGAGACCCACGAGCGAGCGACCCACCTGTGCGCGGCACGCATGCGCCGTGCTCAGCAGATCGCACCATGTCAGTCAGCTGCTTGCCGCAGTGTAGCTCTGGCTGTGCTGTCGAGTAGCCCAGGCTGTCCTCCGCGCCGCCCGCCCGCACCCTCACACGGCGCGCGCATGCGCCCAGGACCCAGCGTCGGCCGACGGCGGCAAGTACCGCTGCAACGCCAAGAACGAATTCGGCGAGACCAACGCCAATCTGATGCTGAACATCGAGCCAGAGCCGGAGCCGCCGGCGCCGGCCGGGAAGCCGCCCGCGTTCGTCGGGCCGCCGGCCATCCGGTCTGAGTCCTGAGCGCTGCATCCTGATGGAGGTCCGCGTGCGCTCGGAGAGCACCATCAGCGTGGCGTGGTCGCACGGCGAGACGGAGGTCCGCGAATCGACCCGGCTCCAGCTGCAGCAGAAGGAGCAGAAGCATATCTACACGCTGCACCTGAGGATTCGGGTAGGCGCCGGCCGCCGACGGGCGCGGAGGAGGCGGCAGAGGAGGCGACGGGTCGGCCGTGGGACTCGACTTCGGCGCCGATCTGATCATGAAGACACTGCCTTAGTTCGCTTATGGACAGAAAAGATGCTATTCTTTACTAACATATGCCATATTCCATTATATTTGGCAGTGATTAGCGTCATCGCTCGCCTAAATGTTGCTAGATGACTAGGTGCATCTACGGCTGTTTGCTATATAGGTGGTATTGCTATAACTCAATGCATTCCTTTGACTCGAGCTGGCTTCCACTGGTAGTTATTCCCACTGTTTTCCACTTATTACACGACAGGCTGCTAAAATGCGGCTTTCAGGTACGTATTACTGCTGGTGCCACCCCACCCCCCTCCCGCCAGTCTTTTAGATCCATCAGACATGGAATGAATGTTCACATGTCAGCGATGTGTACTCGTTTGTTATTACGTTTAACGTGTGCGTAACATACGTGTTCTTCTCTCAGGACCCTCAACCGGATGATGCCGGTCTGTACAAATGCAATATCAAAAACCAGTTTGGTGAGATCAACGCCAACCTCACACTCAACATTGAAGGTGAGCGTTATTGAATTACCCCTTCATCAAACTATCAATCACTGTCACACGCTCCTCATTGGATCATTAAGATTCCCGTCTCGTCGGCAGCAAATAGTGAAAACAGTGCGATACTTTAGAAACGTGAGCATCTGAGCGTCAAACTAGCAGCGAATGCCGCGCCTTTCCCCCAAAAATTTATCTTCAAAACAAGGTTTCGTGACGAGGCCCTTGTTCGAGCCACGCCACTTTTTCACCGCAACACCGAACCGACGGCTGTCCCCCGCGGCGTGAGCTCTCCGCTGATGCGCCGTTGCGTGTCGCAGTGGTGCCCGAGGTGCGGCAGCAGCCGCGTGTGGTGGTCATCCACAAGCGGCGCACGGTGGTGATCGAGGCGCGCATCGCCTGCGTCAACCAGCCGGACATCAACTGGATCCACGAGCGGCACGAGGTGGCCAAGGACTCACGCCACACGGTCGCCGTCGAGCAGGTCGCCCAGGTAGGCGGAGCGGCGCTGCAAGGTCGAAGGAAAGACGGGTGTCAGATGTTGTGAGGCAGAGCGCGGACTCGTGTACTGGGGGGACGGGGGAGGGAGGGGCTGCTACCGTGTACTTGGCGGATATTCTAGATGGGGCTTCGTATCTCTTCGGCAAGTCCTCGCCCCTCCCCTCTCCAAACCATTCTCCTTCCCTCGACGTTGGTTTCAGCACCCGCAGCGTGGCACAATATTGCCTGAAAGTCGCTGAAAACACCAGAAGACAGCAAATATGTCATAATGAGTGGAAATCAGCGTTTCTCCGTATCGTCAATTAAATGCTTATGAACCTCTCACAACATTTTCTAATACCTTGACCAGGTGAAGTGACTATGAAAACGGTGTTGTCTATCGACAGCGTTTAGACGCTTGAACTGCTACCGCTTATGGGGCTCTAAGTGTGTGAAAACATATGTGTCCCTGCCCATACGGACAAAACAAATTGTATGATACCTAGACGGCAATTTGTTTTCATATTATTGCAAAAATGCTGTGGCGTAGTGTGCCGTTACTCCACGGCTTATGTCTTCTCTCGTAACTTGTCATATGAGACTATCTCATGGTCTTATATTAACACAACCGTTCGCTTTCGAGAAACATCGCATCGACGTTCATTGTGATTGTGTGATTGGCTGTGTGATCTGTGTGATTGGCTGTGTGATCACTAGTATTTGGCTGCCCACTTCAGGGTGAGTACGCCGTGAAGCTGGAGATCGAGGACGCCGCCGTGACCGACAAGGGTGAATACCAGCTGGTGGCTCGCAACGAGAAGGGCGAGGTCAGGTCGCAGACGGTCAAGGTCGCCGAAGTGTTCGAACAGCAGGAGGAGACCGACGAGACCTCTGAGGTATCAGAGAAGACGGAGAAAAAGGTGAAGAAGGTGTTGAAGAAGAAAGCAGAAAAGCCAGACGTCACCGATAAGGCAGAAAAAGTGGAGAAGACCGAGGTCGCAGAGACGGTTGAGGAGATGCAGACGTCAGTCGTCTCTGAAAAGGCGGAAGTGTCGGAGGCGACGGAGGTGGTGGATTCGTCTGAAAAATCGGAGGAGAAAGCAGGCAAACCCGAACCCGCCGATAAACCAGAGAAACCTAAGACGAAGAAGAAGGTGTCAAAGACAACCAAGCCGAAGCTAAAAGGTGACAAGCCCGAATTTGCGACCAATATAGAATCTGCGACCGTGGAGGAGGGAAAGTCCGCGGACTTCACATGTAAACTAACGAAGGAGGACATGAAAACAGAGATTATTTGGTACAAGTAAGTGATTTTCATGCTTACTCAAAACTTTATTTATGCTTAGTTCGTTGAACCTAAATAGCGTATTTTATCGTCATTTTATGATGTTTGAGAGGACTTTGAGTTTAAAGCATGTTTGTTATGTGAGTGGGCGTTTGCAGCAAAAGTTGTGATAAAGTGCTGATACTCAGATTTCGAAAAACAGAACTATAGGAAGTTCTGACGGGTTCTGATGGTCTGATGGGTAACCCAAATACCGTACACATTATACCACCTCATGGGAGACTGCCACGAGCCGTGGTGTGTCTTGGGGTAAGCTAGCCACCCGCGACATTGTGGAACAACAAGACAGTTCAAACCCTCAACGAGCGCTCACTTCCATCCTCAGGGACGGCTCTGTTCTGGAAGAGACCAGGGACATCTTCATGAGCTACGACGGTCAGAACATCATGCTGTCCATCTCTCGTGTTAAGATGGACGCCTCGGGCACTTACAAGGTGGTGGCCAAGAACCAGTTTGGGTCTTCCGAGTCTTCTGCGCAGCTCACCATCAACGGTGGGTCTTGGGGCGGCTTCTTCTATCTGACAGGACATCTGTCGGAAAGCGTTGCTTCTCTTGATCCTGGAAAAGTGTGGTCCTTCTGAGTCATTTCCGTGAGGGTGCTGCAGATACTCGAGGTAAAAAGTGTACGATATATGGAGCTCCGCAGAAGAGGAGCATGATTTGTCCTTTAAAAAAACGTGGGAACAACAATCCTTGCCACAATGCTTTTGGTCAACGAGTTCACCACAACCTCATGGGGTCATTCGGGCAATAAGGCAATAAGCTTGACTAGATTACCAAAACAGGGTCATCAGTCATCCAGGTAAGCAATTTGACCTGCCTATTTAGAATCTGTCTTGATTTCATTTTTGCGTTCAAACATTTGATCAATGTCTCGCTTATATCATCCTCCATTAACCTGATATTGTTGGGCACAATTTTCTACATTTTAATGCACTTTTGTGCAAATTTATGATGGCGAATCGTATGATGAGCCCCAAAATCTAGACTTCAAACTTCATGTGCCGATTTTGCAAATTCATCATCTGTATGGAATTAATCATTTTTGTCATATCGTAGCATCGTCTTAGTGTCATACGGTAGTCAAGGCCACTTCCCGAAAAATTCGGAGCACTGACAGACGACCTCCCTTTTTCAGAGAAAGTCGTTATCGAAAAACTGGTAAGTGATGCGCAGGAGAGGTATGTAGTCGGCCTCGTGGCTGAAGTATGACGTTGTCTAGTTACGCAGTCTTGCTGTAGTTGAAGGTTTTGGTGCCAGGTCATAGAACTAGTAAGTTGCACATGCATGTCAGGAGGCAGTGTCTCAGGAAGAAAATACGAACCATGTCTAAGCATACCAGCTATGCAGCAGTAGACCCTTAAAATAAGCCACGCCGGGCCTCATATCAAAGAGGATGTCAGGCGCAGGCTTTACCATTGCTCATATATATATACTATATATATATATATATATATATATATATATATATATATATATATATATATGTCTAGGTACATATGGAACCTGGTGTTGAAAATCAACGTTGTTTTAGGAGCTTGATGAAGAGGATAAGAAACCGAAGAAGAAAAAGAAGGAAAAAGATACGTCGGAGGAGGTGAGCCACAAATATGATACAAATTTCATAATGTTGGGAATGGGGAATTCCTATGATGATTCAAAACCTGTAGGCACCTACGAAAACACCATTTCAGGCACAGTTTGAAACCAAGTGTGTTTTTGCCCCTTCGTCACGAACATTGAAGCATCGGTCAGTCTTATCCACCTTCACATTCATCATGTTAATCTTCGAGACAGGAAAGTAGATCAAAAAGTATCGTTCTTATGATTTAAAACTCAAAAGCATTATGTAAATTGGCTCTCATCGATTGATAGCTACGGTACACAGGATGTGAAGCGCATTCCATATCAACTTTTCATGTTCCAATCTTGTCTCTCAAGAAAACCAAGAAATCCAAACCGGAGGAAAAGAAACCAAGAGAAGAGACGAAGGACGACGAAGAAGAGAAAACTCAGGAAGATGATGAAAGTACCAGGCCCAAACGTGTCTCCAAAAAAGCAAAAGAAGGAAGTCCTGAACCTTCAAAGCCAAAGAAAGACGAACCCGATGCCAAGAAGCCAAAAGATTCTGCGAAGAAGCCCCTAAAAACACGACGACCAAAGGACGAAAAAATCGACTCGCAAGCGTCTGAAACTGCTGAGCCAACAGAAACAGCAGCCAAACCTGAAGAGCAGACTGCGGAGACGAAAACGGCGCAACGCGACAAAAGGCATGTGGTTAAGCGACGTGGCCCAGCAATCAAAGAGCCTGAGGATGAGGACATGGACGAGGAGGAAGAAGAGGAAGAGGAGGAGGAGACTATATCTATATCTACAACCATGACTCGGCGCCGATCGGTGAGACTTCTTGCAGCTGCTACAATAGCGTCCAATGCATCTAACGTCATGAGTACTAATATACATATTGATATATTCCTTGACGCGAACATCACACATAGCAGAAATGCGTGCAACGTCCTCAAAAATGTTTTGTCTTCTTCTTCTAAACTCTGCAACTGCTTAATCAACAAGATTCAGTAGTTTTGATGCGCATGCCTGCTTCACTAGTTTGGTATGGTGCACCACTGCCTTTCCAAAGGCGGTGTAGTTATGCGAGAAAATAGTAGCAACGGATTTCGATACCGTCCATTTCTCGTGACCAAGCTTTTAACTTCTACCATGGAGCGATGTGTTCTACCACGGAGTATCGTGAAGACGCTGGGCATCAGACTGGCACCACCTTCTGTCGTCTACGTGGTGACTTACCCCACTAACCTCCTCGACGGTTTGTGGCGAAGAGGACCACCGAAGCTCTACCGTAGAATCTACTTTCTGAACATTCTTTAACAAGGTTCTAGACTGCGACTACCGACCGGGCTACACTAATCCTTTCGAAGGCACCAATCTTACGGGGAACGGTGGCTACAGCTCTGGCATAATATATGTTGTCAACGTTGTTACTGATCCATAAAAAGAACATATGCATGGGCTTATATCTAAGGCATTGTTGATAACTCCGTCTTCGTTCGACACCGATCTCACTTCACGAATATATCGTGTTCCGTGTGAGAAACCGAATATTCGTCAAATGGTAACATGCACTATCTGTGTGCTAGCGTCAACGGAGTCAGTGGATATACCAGCCTAGTGTACTTACCCTTATACGTTCATACTGTCTCGCCAAGTTGCGTGCCCGAAATGCTGCGTCGTTACTCTTTGGACAGAGGGCTTGTCTGAGTGAATCTCGTTGACTCATCCTCGGCCCACACGTGCGCACGCACTCTGACATACGTCGCGCCAGATTCCGCCGCCATCCCTACCCCGATCACGGCATCCAACGATAAGGCGCCAACTGGAGGGACCCGATCTTCAGACCTCTCCTCGTCGGATGATGTGCCTGGCCCAGCTGCGTAACGGAGGGTGGTTTACAGCGAGACCTGGGGTTGGGAACAGTTGGTCAGCCGTGTTTTATTCACGTTTTATTTCACTCTCATCCCGGAGCCTGGGGACGTTGTGTATGGGTCAAGAGTGTCCTAACCAAACCTTAACCAGTCCAGACTTAATTTTTTCGTTTCGTTTAGCAAACTCAAACTTGCGGACAATTCTGAAGACATGCACTCAACAAATCTCGGTCTTTCGCTTGAGCGTTGAAAGCAGCGAGGTAAATGATAGGTCATAGAGGCTGCTGCTTTCCAAGTGCCTGCCTTCTCCCTTGTATGTGCCTTGCTGGCGTGTGAAAGAGCCCTGGCTTACCCGTTTGTCTGTGCATGCAGTCGATACAAAGAATGGAAGTGAAAACATCGCGCAAGAGCTCCCTCCAGCAAGATGGTTCTGATCATTTGACACCAGGGAAGGTATGCCACGTATGATGGTATTTTTCGCTGTTACATTTCTTCGTAACCAGTTCAGAAACGATTTCGCTGGCACGTGAGATCAGCCAGAACTGGACATGAAAGGGTAGGCTGCTGCGAAAGGTTGAAATATGTGTGGTACAAACCTGTACTTCTGCCTGGATTGGTCAGCATCCTAGCAAGGCAGTATCACAGGCTGTGCTTGGATGAAATGCTTAGATACCCTCACCTGCGTGCTGTCGGTCTTGCGTTCTGCCCTATTGAATGCAGCCCATAGAGCTTGCAACGGCTTTTTGTACGCTGTGTCATCCCTGATCCATGTGTGACATTTTGCTCTCTTAGAAACTCCCTACCCGGCACGGACCCCAAGAGGCCGAGGACGTGGATACTGAGGATGAGGTCTCCGAGATCTCCATGTCGATTGGAAAGGTATATTATTACTCAGCGGACAAAAATATGAGATATACGTCTGATGAACATCCACTGTGACACAGACACGAACATTGATGGGGATGGTGTACGTCCTAACACGCCAAGTGTTTTGCTGTTAGAGAGTTGTCAACACGTTCAATAACTGTTTGGTTCTGTATTTCTCGAGGTAATTTTTGTCGGTGCCACGCATGTTGCCTCACCCCAGGTCCTCTAAGCATGTTGTTTGGAGAACTCGTCGCAGTGACCGACGATGTCATGTCCAGCCATGTCTTTGGCCTGTGTTTGGCGAGCCCTGAATCCCCTTTCCCAAAGTCGTTTCACGTCTCGTCACCCCCGGCGTGCCGGTGTGTGCGTGCAGTGTTCCCTCGCTGACCGGATCTGCCTCTCCCGCGCCAGTTCGAGCGCGAGGAGACACGTCGCGACAGTGTCACCATAGAGGAGCTGATCGAGGGCGTCGAGGGCCTCCAACTGCCGCGCGAGTCCTACGTCGTAACGGAGGACACTCATGAGACGAGCGTCAGCGAAAGGCGCGGCTCGCGTGAAATCACGCGCACGCGCCGAAGGTCACTGACACCGCGCAAAGGGGTGGAAGAGAAAGAACACGACAAGTTGGGAGCTGTGAAGCCTTCCGACAAGAGGACTAAGCCGGACTCTGCGGAGGACGAGCCGATGCTGGAGGAACCGGGCGCCGTGAAGAGAAAAGAGAGGAGGCTTGTGAAACCTGCCGGCGATGAAAAGACACATGACCAGGATTCCACTCCGTCTAAGTTGCGTCGTGTGCATCCCAAGGATGACGAAGATGTTGAAGAAAAGATTTCCAAGAAACCAAAGTCGCGAAAAATTGAGTCTAAAACCCAAAAAGAAATACCCGATGAAGTTGCCTCTGAAGAATCTGACGATGGAACCCTTTCACCAGAGGAAGAAAGACCTAAGAGGCCGTGGTCTCGTCGGCCAGAACAGCGAGCTGACAAAATGCGTAGGCCGGACAAAGCAGAAGAAGATAGCGAGGAGACGGGCCGCAGAAAGTCTGACACGGACGAGAAGCCTGCAGACGCTGTAACCAAGAAACCCAAATATCGTCGCGAACAGCCTGCAGCTGAAGATGAACCAGAGAAAAAGACTCGAAAGGTCAAGTCCCGCCGTGAGAAGCCGGACGAAGAAGAAGATCTAGAAGAGGACGTACCTGAAGCAGCCCAGACTCGTTTGGCAAAGGCCGAGGACGATGATGAACTAGACGAAACCCATCGAAGAGGCAAGGTCCGCCGTACCAGGCCTGACGTACAAGATCTAGACACTGAGGAGGTCGAGAAGCCCAGACTTCGTAAGATTGAACCAAAAGATGATGACCAAACGAAACGCAAAGTCAAGGCGCGACGTCCGGATTTAGAGACAAAAGAAGAGTCAGAAGAAGAGGCGCCAGAGGTGCTCACCCCCCGGTCATCAAAACCGGAGGATCGAGGAAGAAAGGACAAAATTGCGAAGAAGTCAAAGGTCGCCTATGTCAAGCCTGAACCAGACCAAAGCTCTGAGGAGGAGACAGACGAGATGGAAAAGCTACCACAAACAACACCTGAATCGGTAGCGGAAGTAGAAGGCACTGTTCCCCGAAAAGAGCGGGTTGAACGCTTGAAACCTAAAACCAAACGCAAACCAGAGGAGGATGCAGCGAAGAAGCCAAAAGGTGACCGGGAGAAACCTGAAGCTGTGGACGATGCTAAAACCGTATCACAAAAGATCAAGGTACGCATGGGTAAACCGGAAGAGGACGACGAGCCAGATGATCGATTTACTGATCAACCCAAAGTTTCCCGCAAAACGTCCGAAGATGTGACCTCAGATGACAGGCCTCAGAAGGTAAAGGGTCGTCGTATCAGACCTGAAATAGAAGGTGATTTTGAGGAGGATGAGGCACTACAGGGGCCGACCAAGGATCGGAGGCGTGACGCTGTAGACAAACCAAGCGACACGGCACACAAAAAGAGAGTTCATCGCCCCAAGCGTGGAGACGAAGACGAATTTGATGATGATAGGACGAAGTCAACACAAGGCGATACCAAAGCTCGACGTACCAAGCCTAGAGCAGATGACGAACCTGACGAAAAACCGAAGGAAGGGATCATCAAAACCAGGAAGGATAAGACAATTCCTGAAGCTGAGAGGGAGCCAGAAGACACTGTTCGGAAAACCAAGAGCCGACGCGACAGACCTGAAATCGAGGATATCTCAGACGATGATTCGGGTCTCCAGCCCTCACCTCGCCGCGCAAAGCTCAAAACTGATGGAAAAGAAAATGACGAACAAGAAGAGAAGGTGCATCGTGCAAAGCCGAAACCATCAGACAACTCAGAGGAAACTATCAGAAAACTAGAGGCCGGTCCCAAGAAAACAGGGGACGACGACACTCCAACAGGCCAAGATGAGCCCCAAGAGGTGGTTGATAAAAAGCGCTTGGCGCGTCGGCCAAAAATGGATTCAAAGGAGCCTGAGGAGGAGGTCAATCTCTTGTCTAAGGACCAAGAGCCAAAACCGAGCAAAAAGAAGGAACGACTTGATGAGGATATGCCTAAAGTGCCTGCAGGCCGGCGAACTAAACCAGAAACTGAAAAGAAACCAGCAGAAAAAACGGAACTCCCGACAAGGCTGTCCTCAGCGTTGTCTGAGGATGTACAATCTGCAGAAGATACTGAAGAGTCAAGTGCCAGTACAGTGAGCTCTGTGAAGGAAGTGAAGAAGAAAATTGGCAAAGTGCAGCCAGCGCCTGATACGAGCGAGAAGACCAAGGGAATTCCTGGGGCGTCACAGGAAGAACTCCCGAAACCATTGGATTCTGCGCCGTGGCGTAGAAAATCCAAATCGCCCCAGCCCGAAGTCTCACCTCAGGAAAAACAGAAGTTACCGGGCTCAGCCGAGCTCCAGGAGACGATGGAGGTGGATGCTCCAGGCACCGCCGAACTTAAAAGACCTCGGCGACCATGGTCAACTAAGCCCAAGGACACGACGGAATTAACACCAAAAGAGGAAACGACACAGGAGGCTCGTGCCGATGACTCTAATCTTGTACAGGTAGCAAAGGTTTCACCCGAAGCAAGTACAGAACCAACTGATGCTGATAAAATTAAACCGGTTGGGCCTTTTGAAAAGCCCGAGGATGAGAAAGCCATGAAAAAACATAAGCGAAAACCCCTCGAAGTAGAAAGCAAGCAGACATCCGATGCAACGCGAATGAGCACAGCTTCTAAAGATGTTTCAGGAGAACAAATAGACATAAGCACTCCTGACGAACCTAAGTTAGAGAAAAAAAGACTTAAGAAGCGGAGGCCAAAACATGTTGAAACAAGTGAGCAGCATGATCAAGACACTCCCATGGAGGAGGACGTCATGCCATCGGAGACCACTCCGACGTCAACGAAGGGCAGGCCATCCAAAGAAGAGCCGGAAGATTCGCTGCCTTCGGTAAGATACCCGAGAGAGGCAAGGAGCCCGCAACATTCTCTGACCCCAGGTAGCGAAGCGTCCGATGATGTTCAACGTGTTGAACAGCCGGGAGTAGCTCCGTGGCGGTCAAAGTCTAGATCCCCGGCACCCGAAAAAGACTCCTTGCCGGCGGAACGTTCTGAAAGCGATGTAGCGCCATGGAGGCGATCGAAATCACGGTCACCAGCTCCAGAATCTGGTTTCCCGCAGACAAAGACAAAAGAACTGGATGAAAAATCAAAAGGCCGCCAAATTGATGCAGAGCAGCTAAGCAAGACAGGCCCTCGCATCGAAAAGCCAGATGAAAAGGCACCTGTCTCCGACAGGGCCCCGACATCAGCAGACGAACCTTCCCCACGACGACCAATAGGCAAGAAGTTGTCCGAGAAGGTCGAGCCCGATGACGCGGCCGGCAGCTTTGCCACCACTAAGACACTGTTGCGGAAGACGAGGCCTAAGCAGCGTGCGCCCGAAGAGCAGGCGTCGGTGCCGTGGGCGAAGCCAGCGCAGATCACGGAGCTGAAGCGACCAATGCTGGCCAAGGTCAGCGACGTGCCGTCTGTGACCGTAGAACCGCCGCCGGAGGAGGAAGACAACTTGATGCCGTGGCAGCGGCCTCGCAAGAAGGTGAGCGACAAGACGCCGAAGGCACCGGCGGCAGAACCGGACCGGCCTTCCGAAGCTGAGGCGCCGTTGAAGAAGACGAAAAAGACGCGCACACGCCCCGCGCCAGGCGACGCGGGCGTCGCTAAGGTATAAGGCCAATGACAACGCTAACAGTGGCTTCACGGCTATTCGCGCGGGCGCTCTTAAGTTTGTCACGACAGCTTCCGAAGATGCGTTGGCATTGGCGCCTACTGCGAAGTAACGCGCAAAGCCGCCTCTTCACAGCATCGCTATGAGCCTCGCTTCGGCTGCCATTCTTTTCTCGCCAGGTTTGGTCATGGGGCTTCGCGCTTTAGCATCGCAGAGGAGTCTGCTCTTGATTTCGCGCCCAGCTCGTGACATTCCACAAAATACTTCTTCAGTCTCCCTATGTTTGCGACTGCTTTTTTCAGCGCGAATTTACTAGAATTAATGTACTTAATTAATATCATGAAAAGAGTTTGTAAAGGCACGTAACAGAGCGTGAAGGGAAGCTGCATGTTTAAGGCAATGGGTATCAGTGTTCATAAGTTGCCAGCTAGTAGTGCTTACCAACTTATCGCTACGCTTCCGATACAATCCAGCCCGTCGTTGTAAATCTTCCTAAGTTCCCTTTATTACCAGGCACTTTTATGAAAATATCTAGCCCACCCCGACTGCCTCTTAATTTTACACATTTTTGTACTACGGTCGAAGCTGAGGGTAAAGGATAGCACAACGTATTAAAATGTCGAGAATGGCAGACTGGCCCGTGACTGCACCATGAACACCTTGCGTGGTTAAAAACTGGATCGAACTGATGTTGACGCAGTTCTTTGTCACCGAAATATCTTCTGCCGTTTTACGTCTCAGCAATGACTGTTTCATGAGCTTTCCGTAGTGACCTTTTCGTGTTCATGCTTTGACCATGGAAAGCGTGTGCCAAGAGAAGAGCGGCTATAGCCCACGGGTAGTTTGCATCTTCCACTTTAAACAGGCCCGTGATACCAATTAAAAGCATGTCTTCTCGCTGCATACTTATCACAACCGCATGGACGAAGCATAAAACTGTGATCATATATACATGTATGGTATGCCTGTTTGTGCGTACGATCGAGCAATGTATGATGCTGCCGGATCAGGCCACCACACCACGTCGTTGCGTCAGGTGAGATTTAAACTCATCTGCGGTACTTCACACACATACGAGTATCACGCTTCAACTTCAAGTCATCAGCTTGTAATTCTAGGTTATCTCTTGTAACGCCTGGAAATGAGCAGTGTCATGCAAGAAACCGACTGCCTTCACGATAATTATTGCCCAGGTTTCTTCCTGCAACGTCCGTAGGATTATTTAAGAGGATATCCGCCCAACGGCTGCGGGAAACTGCCTCTGCATGTGTGTATATGTGTGTGTGTGTGCGTGTGTTAGTGCCTGAGTACGAGATAGAACAGCCACTTGCATTACCCGACGCTCCGTATCAGTGGTTAGATGCATATGCCGTGCATAAGTTTGTCTCTAGTGAGTGTTGGCGCCGTGTTAGCAGCCGTGGCTCTGCCAGGCGCCGCTAGCGGCCTGTAGCTAGGCAGCACTGACGCTCGCCTCGTTCGTCCAGCCGGAGGAGTCGTCGCTCTCCGAGGCTGAGCCGGTGCGGCGTGACAGTGCCGCCAACGACCTCGCCGACGTCGAGAAAAAGCCCAAACCCAAACCCAAGCGACAGGTAACGCAGGCGCGCAGGCGAGACCGGAAGCGTTGTTCCGCTGAAGAGGCGTCTTTGGTGCGGTCCTAGGGTCCGTACAGGACATACTGGTCTGGGAGTCGGGCTACATGGCAGATGAGGCGGCCAAAGTAATTGCCGCTGGGATGCTTTGGTGACCAGTTTACTCTACTAAAACAACGGCCCTATTCTATTTGCTCTATGTTCTACCCTTTGCTTATTTGGGTGCGCGCGGAACGGAAAATGGCTGTAATGAAAATATGGGTTAATTTGACACATTTGGCACTTCATGTTGCCTCGTCGAAGGCACTGAATCGATGAGAAAATCACCTCCATGGTATCTGTACTGTTAGATACTTGCTTTAATGGGTGATGTACGTTGGACTGGTTTGTGCACTAACACGAGCTCCCCACAGCATGAGCAAAATTATGTGTTTGTATCATATATATTGTGTAGTTACATACGGTATCGAATTGGAACGGGGACTGCCACCTACGGGGCTGACATCACCCGATATTTTGTCGCGACATATTGTATGGTCTTCAGATGGCTCACCAACCACTTCGGACGATTAAACAATTTTGGCTCGATCGTGACAGCGCGTTGTTGACCATGCTGACGGCTGGTACAGTTGATACCGCTGCCGGATTTCCACTGCTTTGAAATGCTTTGAAGAACTGTTGCGAAAATAAGAGGTAAATAAGAGCCTTTATATGATTTGTGGCGGGTACGATTTCATCACTTACATCCAAAAGTATAGCGGCGCTCTTATGTAGGTGAAAATTTGGCAAGTGAGGCAAACGTTGACCAGAAATATAGCATTTCCCATTTCAACGCTTAACGTCTTACCTTATGTCGATGTGACGTTGCAGAAAGCGTCGCCGTTTTAGTTTTCCTAAACTCGCCGTTGGCCAATTGTTGTTCAGTACAATTATCCTTAAATCGCACCATGCATTATATCAAGCCCATCTGTTTGTGTATGTGCTGTTTTCTGAGAAACTGGCTGTAAAGAAAACTTACGTTTTGATGAGTTATGACTAATATTACATGTACATTATGTTCAACATGACATACATTCTTTGACGAAATATGGGAACACAGTGAATAATCGTTTGTCGGTAAGTGTCTTCACCTTCGGATGGTCGTTCAGAACGGAAAAATTATTTGGTCTCCGTGTGCAACATACTATCATTTCATCGGCAGTGTCACTGTACTTGTTTGTTATGGTGGCCGCTGGTGAAGACACTTATTTTGCTGTGTACAATACGAACAAGCGGTAACATACGCATACACCGACATGAACCTTCTGTAAGCTGTCTAGTTGTATCTCCTCTGCTTGCCACACCGCCTGTCTCTCTGTGCTGTGCCTTGACCGATCGTCTCCTTTTTAGTCCGTATCCGTAGAAAACAAAACTCCGCAACAGATCCTTGCCGAGCAGCGTGCAGCTTTATTACATCGCAGGGAAAAGGTATTCCACATTGACTAAGCCTGCACCGGCGCGGTCCGGGCGGGTTCAACGGCTTCCGTGGCCGCCCGCACCAGGGCGTCCCCATCGCGCCAACAAGCTGTAGGAAATACTTCAAAGAGCCGGGGCTGATCTTTTGATTCCGAGCTGCAAGAATGTTTGTTCAAGAACGTTTGTAGGCGTGATTGTTAGTTGGATCTGATCTGGTTCTCATAAAACCAGGCACGGGGATGGAACGATGTTTCTTTCGCAGCACAAAGCTATCGGGACTGAGGGCAGCGCCTTTAAACACGCTTTGTGTTGGCTTTATTTTCACTTAGTTTATGTTATTTTCAGAAGAGCTAGCTAGAAAAGCTGCAAGGTTTGCTTGAATCCCAGCTGCGGGCGGTCACGGAGCCTTCGTGTACATATGAACTAACTACATATGCAATATACATACACAACATGTCAATTGGCTGCACATAAACGCGGTATATGTAACAACTGCACATGAAGCTGTTCATTAATCACCACCATCCGTTATTAGTATAGCATGATGCGGTCAATTGCAGGCATGTATTAATATAAGAATTGCATGAATACTGTTCGGCGTAGTCCCGTGGTAATTGCGTAGTCATTCAAATGCGTCCTATGACGTATGTTCCTTCAGTGTGTCATGTTAGCATGGTTGATAGCTGCATACAAAGACGTAGCCAATATTTAGTGCGTGGCAAAAAGGAAAGCATAGGCAGCTCAATGCTTTTAAAGGTTCATTTTACATTTGAATCAGATTTTCCTCTCGAGCCGTTGTCTCTTGGCAGGAAATTCCATAGGCACCCCTATGTGTAGTGCCTTCTCTCATCTACTTAAACTATTGTGTTTATGACGGACGAATTCAAATATACAGTCTAGCCACGGTCATAGTGTTGGCTACATCTTTGTATACCTAGCCATCTTTGTATGTCACGCATACTCGTAGAATCTGACTCATTGCCCGATTACCAGAAACTTAAGGCAGAGAAGCCCAAGGAGGAGGAAGTGGTTGACTTGAAACCGTTGGAGATTGAGCAGGTATGTTGCAGGATGATGGCTATGGATAGGTTCGTTTGGCATCGGCTTCTTGTGCTTTTGCGACGATCCCTTCCGTGTGAAATTTCACTCATTATCACTGCCAAGCATTTAGAAACATTGACTAATGACAATGATGGTTACTCTTCGACACGATTTTCTGTGCTTCATGCTAACTGATGTGGGTCGAGTGCCTTGTTGAAGCCCATCTGTGCTAAAAAAGATATGTGAGACGCGAGCATCTCGGTCAATAATACATGGTCATATGCTTCTAACTTACACGGCTGATTTGGTTTCACCATTGCACTGCTGATAACCTGTGTCGTGAAGCAATTCCGGCAGCAATGTTAAAATGAAAATACCCAGTGATAAGTGAACTTCTATTTGTATTTGTGCTCGTTCCTTGTATTGTTCCGTCCGTAGTTTTTACCCGCATTGTCCGTCCAACACTAACAGTCGTAGTGTTGAGCACTGTTAGTGTTGTAACGTCTGGGTTTCTCTGGTGGTGTGGTGCTGCCTCTAAAACTGTCCGTGTTTACGTCCAGAAAGCTGCACGGCTGAAAAGCCGTTGGAACGCACCCACTCTGCGAGTTCCCGAGGAAGAGCCCATGGTAATCGCACGTGCCTTCACGCCACCTGCTGCCGAGGATGCCCAGGAAATAACTGCTGGACAAATTATGTTGGCCTTTTAGGAGGGTTTAGAGGGGATTTTCAGTTCGCGCTACTTAATCGGGGACTAGAATTTACCTGCCGCATCCTGCACGAGCCGATGTAGAGGCATTGCAGGCCTACTAGACGAAGAGACGCTTACGGCACGAAGCAGATGGCATGGCCGTAATGCTGTCGACTTGTCCATCCGTAAATGCTCTGCTCATCCGAAGCTGCGCGCTTACGGCCCGCGCTCGCGGGGCACACGGCTTGTTTGTTTTCATCAGGATACTGCCAAGACATTTTTTGTTTAGCAAGAATAGCAATGCACTTGATGTCAATCATTGCATGAGCAAATGGATGCTTGCGCATCTGGACTAATGCCATACAAATGTCATGCTTTTTGTGAGCGGATCGCGCGCCATTGTAAATCGCTGGGGTCTGCGTCGCTTTAAAACATTTCCAGGAAAGATGGCACAACCTAACGGCTACTGCTACGATGCAAGTTTCGTTTGCTGCCACTTAAATGTTTTTGAATTGGTATGTGATAGCGAGGCAGTCAACTGGCAAATGGACGCAGAAATATAGTCTGAGTACGCGCAGTAAACCGCTGAATGTTGTTTTTTTTCAAATTGTTTGCCGGTTGTGTGAAAGGGATGCTCTCAAGCACTCTCAGTTATTTGGTGCGACACAATATAAAGCGCAGACAGATCATTTCAGTACTAATCTCAGTGTTCAAAGTATCCAAGTGTAAGTGTGGAAGCCTATGTTTTTGGGTCCGGAAAATACGAAAACTGGTTCTTTTTTCATAAGTTGTTTTCGGGCGGAATAAAACTCTCGTGGAGGTAGATTTATTTGGGTGCCTGAATGTAAAAGGCACCAAAACTTCCATTCCGTTACAATTCAACCAATTTCCCTTCAAATCTTGTTAGTTGCAGTTGGAACCTGTGGACGGTGCCCCACGCAAAAAGCTGTTTTGAATCGGCAAATGGTCTCCACCCGTTCTGGTACAACTGACAGTTAATAGCGCGAGACCTACTTTATGATCATTTCGCGCAGAATTGCGTTTCAGAAGCATTTAAAACAAAGATGTCGGTAATGACAACATCTCATAAGTCATGTCGTAACATGGATGTTCTAGATGAAGGTTATGAAGATTCGTCTTTGCTTCCTCACTACACTTAACTGTGTGGGACTGTTTGCGTGATAACATGTGGAGAGCGGTCGCACTGAACTGTTTTTATCATATCTGCGTCTCATTAATCATCTATGTAAATACGAATCAACGCCTCCTGGTTAAAAGAAGGCATCGCTTTAACAAGATCAACAAAACTGATGAGAACCTGGGATATTCTACAACAAAACGTTACCCTGATCCACATTGAACTGAGCATATAGATGTAGGGCAATTTGAAGCAAACGTGCCATTGGAAGCATGGGAAACGTGCCATTGAGGAAGTATTTTAGATTGATGTTATAATTTGCACATTGATGTGGCCGGTGAAGCCAAGGCATAGCTTCTGCTGCACAGAGAGTGGAACAAGCTCATATTTCATTAACTGCATGGAAGAATGCATCAAGTGAATGTAAATCAAATCAAGTGGATCTGATATTGTAGTTCTTGTCCTCGTTTGAATAAATGGTAAAATTCGGTCACGGAACAGATCTGCTTGTAAGAAATATCCTCTGCCTTTTTGGGGGTTTTCCAGGCAAACGAAAAGCCTGGGGAAACCACCAAAATTGGAAGTGATTCAACATTTCCAGAGAGGTAACGTTCGTTGTAATTTGCAGGTGATCCCGAAGGATGAGCCAAAGAAAAAGGTATGTACGCTATTTATGAAGTGAAATAACTACCTTTGCAGCATTTTCCAGTGATGAGTGTACCTCAACCAAAATGAGCGTTTGGTCAATGCAGAATATGACATCTGCATACCAGAAAATAATGAAACTATAAACATGTCTCCTGTAGTGGCCAAACTTACCGATATGTGTTTCGCTTACTGTCCGTCATATTATGCACTAACTCCGTGTTGACGTAGTGACTTGCATAGAAATAACACAGTACTAGAAATTCGAAGCGTATCGCTGTAATGACGTCCCTGTAGCTAGATAAAAATAGGGAGGTAGCGTGCAACACACAGAAAGCCTGCAAGTCAAATTGCTCCCAAGTATATTAAATTTTGTTCACCGTGGTCTGTCGATCCTTTACAAACCTATCTTGTCTTTGTAAACGGCATGCATTATCTGGTGGTTCGTATTTACAATGGCGTGGGACACGCCTTTCTGGTTGTTGCACGATCTCCAGTCGGTCCTCACGCGGAGATGCATGCACGCGCGCCGGCGCCAGCCGCCGCAGCTTGAACCATGGTGGTGACATGCCACCACCTGTGCCGTAAGCCATGGGCGCGGCGACGCATTTCGTACCAGGAGGCCACGGACTTCCGAAAGATCCAGCTGCAGCCGACGGAGCGCCCCAAGCGTGCCGTGGTCTCGGGAGGCGAGGAGGACTTCCTGAACGTGCAACTGCGCCACGTGGAGCGTGAGCCAAGCACCTCGCGTCGTTCGTCCATGGCCAGTCCGCAGGACGAGCCACTCGTCTGGGTACGCTGACGCCGCCACCGCCGCTGACGCTGACGCCGCCGCTGACGCTGACGCTGCCGCTGACGCCACACGCTGAGTCAGCAAGACGGCACCTGGGAGTGGAGCTTGTGAAAGATGCTGCGACTGGGAAGATGGCTCTGCGAGCCGGCGGTGTGCGCGCTTGGCTTGTGACGGGCACACCGATGCTGAGCTGTATCTGGGAAGATGGCTCTGCGAGCCGGCGGCGTGTGTGCTTGGCTTGTCATGGCGTGCCGATACTGAACTGCGTCTAGGAAGATGGCTCTGCGAGCCGGCGGCGTGCGTGCTTGGCTTGTCATGGGCGCCCCAATACTGAGCTGCGTCTGGGAAGATGGGTCTGCAAGCCGGCGGCGTGCGTGCCTGGCTTGTCACGGACGCGCCGAAGCTAAGCTGCGAGCCGCTGGCTTGTGTGCATTCACTGCAGCACGCAACGAAGTGGCCGTGGTTGTGTGCAGATGCCGTTGTGCCCAGCGAAATGGCAATGGCTTTGTACATTCGCCTCTTGACACCGCATGTCAACGCAAAGCCGGAATGATTGAGGCTTAGCAAACGACAAACTAGTGCTCGCTTTAGTGAAAATGAGATATGGCGCCTTTATAAAGGCAACGTGCGTACGACATCTTTCTGCAGCAGCTGATGCGATGCTTTGATGGACTAATGCGCCGTCTGTGGTAGGTTTTAACTGGCCTATTTTCCAACAGCCTCACCACGATCTTGGTGACTCCAGCAAGGTGGACGATCAGGTAACCACTCAAAGTGGAACAAATGTAAATAGCCCACATGAATATGCATTTTTACATACTAAAAGAACCACGGACTATTTTCTCGTAAATCGAATAAGATGACCGAATGCGGTGCATGTGGTTAATTACGACGATTGAAGCAGAAGACTACTACGCACGATATTTTCCTTCCTCCACTTCACTTAACCTACACCTATACCTACCCATATCTTCTATGAACCAACGAACCACATAAATATTCGAACGTAAACCTAGCAAACTACATGAATTTCTATGAAAGTAAAATGGTTGGCAGGTAATTTCTTATTTCTTCTCTTCATTCTTCCATCTACAACGAATTGTTATTTGTTTGCTGTAAATCACACCGCATACATGAGACATTGAGAGCACGCGAATATAAAGACTATGCGAACGTTCTTGCATCTAATTAACGCTCTTCACCATTTAAGTGGGTGTCACACATCTGACGAATCGTTGTCATTTTGTAGCTCTTGTATTGTTTGTTTAAATTGTGCAGACCAGAGACAGCATCAGCGAGAACATTTCGAGCTCATCGCCAGTCTTTGATTTGATGACAGTTTTCACTTTGAACCTATGGTGACAATAAGCTGCGGTGTCACTCAGGAGCGTAGATGGACGTGCCCCAACTGACTGAACATCACGTTTTCACCTCGTCCTATCCAGGTGAACCCCGCCCATACCCCCGCCAAGGCCCCGCCCCACAAACAGCACGTCACCCGCCGGACGTCGTCGCCGGGGTCCGGTAGCGAGCGGGACTCCTCTCTGTCCTCGAGTCCTCGAGTCAAAGCGAGGAAAGAGAGCAGTCCTCGGGACTCCTCCACGTCCTCGAGCAGTGAGGTCAAACCGAAGACGGGCTCCTCGCCGATTCGGAAGAGCCGAGACAGGCCCAAGAGGAGCTCGGCGCCCGCGCGGAGCAGCGGGAGAGACTCGTCTTCGGATGTCGATGTCGCGAGGAAGTCATCAGGAGACAACAGGCCTGAGTCGGCACAGACGGTCACCGGAAACAGTGAGGACGGTGACAGACCGCGTCGCAAGTTATCTCGCAAGCGGAGCGATGAAAGAGGCGAAAGCGACCGTCGCCCCACACGGGACGAAGGGCGTGGTAAAAGGAGTCGCAGGCCCCGCAGCACCACGTCTGAAACGGATGCCAGTGATGATGGCACCAAATCGCAGCAGTCTGTGGACGGTGCGGACAACAAAAAAGAGATTGTTCAAACAAGCCGCCCAATATCTGACACGGAAAGCAGTCAGGAGGGCGCTACATCCAGTAGACGTCAAGCCTCGGAAATGGAGAGTAGTGAAGAGGGAAGTCGTCACTACGCCACGCTCAGTTCCCTCGGCGCCTCCTCTGAGGCCGACAGCTCAGAAGAGCGATCCCGTCCGCGCGCCGTGCAGGTCGCCGACTGGGACACGCCCGTCAAAATCGAGTCGCTCGAGGAGCTGCAGCGGGAGCATCGCCAGCCGCAGCTTGAATGGCGAGATCCGGACGAGGCCGAGCAGCCGCCCTGGTGGATGACCGGCGAGACCAGCGCGCCGCCACCTCGGCGCCGCCGGTCCGGCATCGTCGCTCCCCCGACCGACGCCATCCAGCTGCTCAGTCCACACGAGCCGCCCGCGCGACGCACCCCCGAGCGCGGCCGGCGCTCCGTGTCGCGGCCGCCCGAATTCCCGCCCCTGGTGGAAGATTTGCAGGTATCATTAGATAGTGTTTGGTATGTCTGCGATGCCCGTGGTAAATCACACAGGCTGCCGGCATGCAGAGATAAATACTTCTGCTGTGCCAACCAGGCCAGTTGCTCGGTCGTACCTCTACCGTTGTACAGGCGTTCAGTGCTGCATCCAGATGGATATGCTTCAGTGTGGTTATTTCCGTGAACCGAGTCAGCTGTGCCGTGTGGTGATGTCGCTTACTGTTCCTTTTTCAGTTTATGTCCTGGTTATCTGTCATCGACTTAAAACGCATGTACATCTTTCTGCAGTATTCACGGATTTAGATGAAAACGCCACACAAAACACATGTATTAAGTAATATGCAGACAGCTCGAGCATCGCTTGTCTTCACCAGCATTGCATACATGGTTTGAAATTTGTGGGGATGCAGCAACCAAAGTTCCGAAACGATTTCTTGTCAAAGCTTTTGTCACTGATTGGGGTCAGCGCGTTTCGTTCTGCAAATACGAATATCTTGATTCCGCTTTTACTAACATTTGCTGCTACGTGTTCTGGTTTAATTGCATTAAACTTATTCCGTTTCATTCTCAAGTGTATGCCTTTTTAGCCCATATCTTGCTGTTCAGTGCGTGCACGGTTCTCGTTTCATTCCGACGGGAGCAAATTTCTTGCTCCGCCTGTTTTCCATGCCTGGAGCCCTGACCCGCACTTTTCTTCCCTCATTTTAGAAGAAAAAGCAGTCCAAAGAAGAGGTAAGACGCTGATAGTGTATAAACGTTGCTTGCTGTTCTCATTGTCCAGTAGTAATTTTAGTCAGAGTAGTTTTTGATAGCTCGGTGTAACGTGAGTAGAAATGTGTCGTAAAGACCAATGAGAAAACACCATGAGCGCTCTAAAATTATCGACCATCCCGACGGCACTCTAGGCTTCCAAGATGGCCGCGGCCAATAAGTTATTTTATTGAACTCGAAGCCGCTTTTTCGGATAACTTCCTCAGTGAGTCCCCTCTTCGAACAACAACGCGCTGGTGTTTTCCCACTAACCAGCGAAAGAGTCGACCGATGTCGTAAGTACCGTATCCGCATGGCGTGCCGTGTGCCCGGTGCAGCGGGGTCGCACGCCCCCCTGACCTGGTGTGGTTTTGGTAGATGAGTGCCGTTCCGGGCGCGCAGAGCCGGATGGGGTTCCTGATCCGCCAGCTGGAGCGGCGTGCCCGAGTGCCGCTGGTCAGGTCAGCCAACGCCGACACGCGACCGGCCGAAGCACCCGCGCAAAAGAGCCACCGCGGACGGAAGCTGTTCGGAACGGTTTTGATCGGTGATTCTCCGGAAAGGACGCGGTCAGCTGACGCGATGTGTGGGGCGTCGGTCGGCGAGAGTCCGGTGTGGGTTGACAAGAGTCCGGTGTCTCCAGGTGATCCATATCGTTGGCGTCTAGCGCGCGCAGTGCCTGGGTTTGCCGTGGGGACAGCTAAGCCACATTCAACGGAAGCAAACGAGCGCAGGTCAGATGATTTATATCAGCTTCGTCCAGCACCCCGGCTTGCTGCCTTCGCCGATGCGGGGAGCGGACTGGCCAACAGCAGCTTCCCTTTGGCCACCGAGAGCCATCGGACACGGCTTGAGCACAGCCCGGTGCCCGAAATACGCGTCGAGGAGTGCAGCGCCCAGCCGGCGATACAACGCCGCCCCCGCTCGACTGACTCCACCGACAGCCTGACTCGCCGGCCGCGCACCGACTCGGTCGCGTCCGACTCGTCGAGCCTGGCCGGCAGCTGCGAGTCGCTGTCGAGCGGCGGCTCGTCGCGGCGCGCGCCGGCGCTCGGCGACGAACGTCTCGCCGCCGCCGAGCCGCCCGACCCGGAAACGCCTTCTGGCACACTGACCATCATCACCGACAGCCTGCGGAAGTTCTACCGGCTGCGGCCGCCCGGGCGCCGCTTCTACCGGCTCGCCGTGTCCGAGCTGGTGGCGGCGAAGGCCAGCTGTGGCATCGCACCCAAGGTAGACGCCCTTGGCAGTACGCGCACAGCGTCCGCACAAGCACTGGTGGCGCTTAGCAGGGCTCTAGCTCAGTTCGTGTTTCTGGCAAGCACCAGTTCCAGCAAGCACCAACTCTCTTCTTCGTGGTACGCTAGTCCAGTTTCGGGTAGTTCCATAGCACCGGCTTGCTTCTTCACACATTGGCAATGATCTTTGGTCTGTTTCACGCGTTTCTTGTTCCCCATCCTTCCGCTGCAGCCCAGGTTTAGCCGTTCCGTGCAGGGTTGTAGTTTCGCAAAATAGATGGGCGGGGAGTTTAGCAGGAGAAATGACTGGTCCTCCCTCGAAATTACAACAACAAAAAACAGGCGTCTCCCGGATTTAGCCCATTTTACCGTTAAAATTATTCCCCCCCCTCCCCGCCCCCTCCAATTGAATGGAATATTCGTGGTGCATCCAATGTATCTTTCGATCCCATACCAGTCTGGTTCATGTCAGTATAACAGGTTTAGCCTTGTTGGGTAACACATCAGCTTGTGCGTTTGATGCTTGGCATGTCCAATTGTAATGACTTCTTTCTTGAGTTTCAAGCACTAGCAACGCGGTTCACTGCTCGTTCTGTTCACGCAATTTATTAAAAAGAGCAACACGCTAAAAATTCTGTCGCTCGAAAAGCAGCTCTCCAGAACCAGCAATTGGGGCACTCAAAATTTTGCCACTTTTGAAAATTGCCTTTGGAGGTAACGTTTTCACTATTTGGCTCCATAACAGAGGTAACAGTATGTAACACTCGCTCTCATTGGCACGTGATTAGTCCAAACCCCTCGCGGAATATTTATGGGGCAGAAAAAACCTGCAGACATCCAACGGCACTGGCGAGCATGCCACAGCGTTTTGATGTTTGGGCACAGAAGGGTTTTTAGGCACGCCATAGCTCTTTGTTCACTCCTGAGAGCGTCTCCAATTCGTCTTCAATGTTCGTCTTCTTCGATGTACCAATGAAAGAAGTTATTGTGCAATCTTCTTCAGTGTTTCTGCTCTCGTAGTGATGTCTGTATTGGTCACAAGTGAGAGATGAAATATCGGCCGATGTTTTCGAGGTGCGGAACTGCGCTGAACATAGTTCCACATGAGAGCACCAGAACGCTGTGTTTTCAACGTGGCCTACTTGTGTCTCAATGATCACCGCGGCTTTCGCCAGCTGGTAACTTCCATGACTTCAGTGGCCACGAGCCGCGGGGTGCCCGAACAGCGATGGTTCTCGTGAGACCATAGGTGTCGTGCCAGGATGTCAGATCTCTCTCCGCTCCGTTGCCTTAGTCAGTCCTGCTCGCGCCCTGACGCGCCACGGCGCCGCCGGCCGGCCGCAGGAGCTGGGCCTTCTGTTCCCCACGGCTCGCACGCTTCACGTGCGGCTCGACATGCCGCCACGGCTGGTGTTCAGGGGCTCGCGGCGGCTTCGGCTCAACGGGTTCGCGCTCACGCTGGACGAGGTGCAGGAGATGTACGAGGTGAGCACGCGCGGCGCGCCGCGAGGCAGGCGGAGGTTCGGCGACGAGGCCGCGGACGGTGAGAGGCATGGCTTGCTTACTGCATGTGTGGAAGTGCGCGTGCCATTGCAAACGCTATTGGCGGCATTGAAGTTAAGTTGTGACTCGCGGCATTATGTGTTTTGTCCGTGCGTGCGGGATAAGATTATGCAACCGCACCTTATCTCAGCAAATTGGGCAATTATATCGTTACCGGGGTGACTATCTATCCATCTGTCAGGGGTGACGATTTATGTTCACGGGTGGTCTTAGTCTCACTGAAAGCGTACGTATGACCCACTTAAACATCGATCCGAGAAGTGACACAAGCACACGCTTACTTCCGGAGGTAGCATTAGGTCAAATCGAATAAGAACGTGAAGAGTTTTAAGACCAAGTCGGCAAATGCGCTTGATTAATACCGGATGGAGACATCGACACGCAATGTGAGGAGCGGGCCGAAATGCGTATGCACATGACACTGCTGTTCACGATACTGCACCACCACATGTGTCCGTACCTGTGCCACCCACACGCACGGCGCCGTCCGCGCCCGCCGGCCGCGCTCTAACTCTCGTCTCCGCCTCTCGCCCTGTCTGCTCTCGCTCTCTCTGCACGTGCACCGCGCTCCGTCGGCACCTCGGCCGTGCAGAGCGGGGCGGCGCCGGCCATCGAGATCGTCCCGGACGCGTCGCCGGCCGACTCGCGCAAGGGCAGCCTGGCGCCGGCCGCCCCGGGCAGCCGGCGGGGCTCGCTCGTGCCGCCTGACGAGCAGCCGCGGCGTGCATCCATCCTCCTGCCGGACGATGTGAGTTGTGGGGTGGGGGGTACTGCCTGCGATGGCTGGCGGGCTAAGAGAGCCTGGCTGTGGTGAGGGGGCCTTTCAAGGTGCGCGATTGCTTTCAGGGATTCTTGTCCAACCCCTTGAAACGGATGGGTGCCCGACGGCTGCTGTGTGGGGGGTGGGGGTGGGGGTGTCTGGAAGGTCGTGAGGTCACAGTCGGCCAAGTCGGGATTAGACTCGTGAGCAGGATCCGGCTGTTTTGGACGTGATACTCGTCGGGCGACAACCTGGCGTCACAGGTGGTGTACATACTGTGTTTCCCCGTTATTCCCCTACGTGTCGCTGTCAGTATTGTCCTACATACTCCAGTGTCAGTCAACGTCTCTTCATTGCAAGCTTAGTGCACGCTATCTATAGCAGTTTCGTTAAATAGTTGTATAGCCTAGCTCTTTCGTGTCTTAGACCCAGGTGTTTAAATAGATGCGTAGCAACTGTGTTTGTATCGATCTCTTCCTAAGTGACTCGGTGTGATCACGAGGAACCACTAGCTGGAATCCATGCTTCTTTAGATGTCGTTATAGCCTTCGCTTCTACGCCACACGAACAGTGAAACACCTGCACACTGTATGTGTGTGAACACTCAGGTGAAGCTCCTCTTCTACAACACAACATGACAAAAAGCGAGTCGCATCAACGCATTCCTCCTCATAGTCCTGCTTTTGTGCGCTTGAAACCCATCAGTCTAATGGCTTCAACTGGCGCATTACATAACAAATGCATCAGGTATTTTAGTTTTGTCCTGCTCGTAGCGGTTGCCATCGTGATAAGGATAAGGCGGTCATACGCATGCCAATGATTGTATGTATAGTGCTAAAAGTTCATAAAGCGACGAGATTTTGACTCTACGCCGTCCACGAGATCGAATTCTTTCCGACAGCTGATTATTTACCAGGTAAAGCTCCTTATCTGGTTTGGTCTCATGCCGCATGAAGTTATTAAGCGCATTTGCAAGGAACATTATGCGCGCGAGCAGTAATAGCCTTATTCCTCGGAGAAAAACCAGGAGAGTGAAGATATACATGCGTTAATATTGCGGCAAAATTTTTATCGAAACGAATGGCAGAAGTAAATCTATATCTGTCTATATAGATATAGACTTACTATCTATCTATAATCAACGCATCTCTATCTCCACTTGCCTGTTTTGGTTGCTTTTCCTGAGGAAAAAGGCTAACCTTATCTTGGTTTGGTCTTCTACGGCCTTCTAAGACGCAATTATTGGCATGTGCGTGATATTTTTTTTCTTTTCTTAACAACATTCGCCAGGTTTTTCTGTTCGAAAATGACATGGTAACATGTCGCATGAAAATAAGCCATGCCCTTCGACATTTAATTGTGTGGCTGTGATCCCGAGCATTTTTGTGGTAAATGTTTTTGGATCCAGGTTTTCAGGCCTTTGTGTGATAAAATGCACAGTCCAAGTCATCTGATCGTGGCGTCTGGATGCATGAAAACTCATGTTATTGACAAGCCCAGAAACGGGCGTACCTACTGATTCACTAACTCCCGGACCTCGTGTAATCCAACAGAAGGGCATGACCATTGACTCGGGCACCGGCAGCACGCGCAAACTCCGCCCAGGAGAAAGCCTGGAGGTGAAACAGGTACGACTGATGGCCGCCACCTTCGAGGCACCACTCGAGCCCTCTGAATCCCCACCTCAGAGACTGGCAGCACCACTGCAGCACACACACGCACACACACGCACGAACGCAGGCAGCACTGGCCCTTCTTTGGCTCCTGTCATGTGTCCTGTGTGATTGTGTCTCTCTGTCTCCCTGCTCCCGCGTCTCCTGTCCCTCCACGTCCTCCTGTGGTGTTCAGCATGAACCATTCTCTCCTCAGGATCACAGGAAGGCACGGCCAGGAGAGATTTTTGATGGCAAGCTGGTAAGGTTGCAATGCCGTCATGAGCTAATTGGTTCGATTCTGCACATCTCACCGTTCGACGACGGTGCTAATACATTTTCTTATTTTCATTCATTTATCTAACAAGACCTGGTGACCTTTGTGTTAAAAGCGACGCCGGGCTTATGCTTTGGATATTTGTTCGTAGTCCTATTCCCGGTCGATGAAATTTATTATAACCATTTGCCAATCCCATTCGACATTTGGCCCGACCCGGTGCATCAATGGTCACCAGGCTAGACAGGTTTCAAATCGTTTTGGTTGCAGGTTAACCTCATGAATGCCCATTTTTACTCCTGACATTGCTGGCCTGCTCGGTTTCGTTTCGACTTTCACTCGGTATGCGCCACAGACGGCAGTGGACCTGGCATCGCGCTCACTCACGTTCATCTGGCACCGTTGCTGTGTCTGGTGCGCATTTTTATGCACTCCTAATCCTGGCACACATTTGAGCACCGAACATTTTGTGCACTTGTTTTTGCTTGCGTTCCGAGCAAGCGCTAACGCACGAGCGACCGGGCGACGGCCGGGCGGCGCGGACCGCCCGGCGTCGCTGGCACGGCCGGCTCTAACGCGTCACGTCTCTGCTTGCTAGGGGGCGAAGCTGCGGCCGGGAGAGATGGGCGGCGAGGTAAACACACCGTGTGCGCGCGCCGTGTCCCCCGCTTGCGTTTGGTGGTCCGTCGCCGCTGTGCTTCGTAGGCTTGGCCGTGTGCCCCCGCCGGCGCCGCCGCTGCTGGTCCCACTGTACATGTGGTGCCGTCTTTGTAGGCTGACAGGCCCGGGGAGCAGGCGAGCGAAGACAAGGTCAGGAGCTGAGCAGCACGTGAAGCGACCGGCGAGGGCGCCGTGCGCCCGCGGGCGCGGCTGGCTGGAGATTAGATGGCCATCGACTTATAGCATTGGACTGTGGTTGCGAATGCTCTAGTGGTTAGCTGCATCAAATCTGTTCCGAAAGTTTAGGTATTAACCCTCGCCGAGTAGAAAGAATTATTACTTGCGTTGCTGCGGAGCGTTGACATTTGGTCATTTGGTCCAAAATAAAACCAATTTTAATCAATTAGAACCAGTTGGCAGACTGGTGTATAGGGAATACTGTGATGTCCGGTTTCATTCTCTGAGATCAAATAGCATCCTTCAGGTCAGCTCAACAGTAGCACTTTGAAAGGTGTTGTCAAATAAAGATGACTTTTCGAAGTTTGGATCAAAGCCTTTTTGCCGCAAGATCAAGAGAGCCTGTCTCGAATGATGTTCGCTGCAAGAAGTGGTATGCAATATACCTAAGATGCAATACGATCATCATGAGTTATTGAATTCTTGACTTTCGAAGCGTCTTTAACCAGCCGGAGGTTTTCCTACGCTTGCCGAATACCAATTTCGTATCCAAAGAGGCCGTTATATGTCACTGAATACCGAAGGATAATATTTGTTGTAAACATAGCTCTGTGATCCTCAGACAGCTATTCCTCACAAAACCCATTTGGCCTTGGCCTTAGTTGTTAAACGTGGCCGATAAATGTATCATTGTCTCTGAAAAATGTCCTGGTGTCAATGTTCTTTTTGTACTCTCAGAAATTCTGCTTGTGTAGTCGGTGTCTCCACCATTGCCGGCGAGGGTTAAATGCATCGAGATATTCAAAAGCATCTGGTTAGGACTAGCTGCATTAATCTTGAGCTCACAAAAATGTTTTCTATTGGTGACTACTCCATGTGATGTTATCTGTAAGCATACAGACCAGTTCAGTCAGAGTGTGAACAAGAATAGATGTGCGGCAGTCAACCTAGACTTTAGTCCGAGAAAAAGATGCCGCCAAATGTGTTTTAATGTAGGTTGCATATATGTGTAGTAAACTGACATGTGTGTACAGGTGGATGTTTGTGCGTTTTTTGTATTAGCCTTCCGTGCTCTTTGCCTTGCCACCCTGGTTGTATCCGTCTGACGGGGATACGCTCAGAGACTATGTCTTGTAACTCTCAGTGAGATCTGTTGACTACGTAATCTATTTGTATATGTCTGTTCCGCCCTTCTTGCCAGGGTGAGACACAAGTGACACCATACAGACTCAGGGGCTCAGTGCGTCGTAAAGCCTCAATGACTCAATTTTTCATGCGGTTAAGCTCCTTTTGAATCAATTTGGTAAGAATACAAGTACAACAGACATTTTCTTCGAGATATCCCCGTCCGTGCACAGCCCAGTGTGGCTTCCAGTTATACGCATCAAAATGTGGCTATTTGTCTCAGTTGCTGTGTTTGAGGCTGTTTCCGCAATAGACCTACCTCCCTCTGTTCAATGTCATGTGAGCTGTTACATGTGGCTTGTATTAGCCTTATAGACTGCATGTCGGTCCTCGGGCGTCCCGTGCCAGAAACAGCCCAGTGCCAGCTTTTGTAAGGGCCTTATTCCATGTTCGCGCCTGTCTTTTGTTACAAAGATTTCAGTCAAGGTATGTGATATTTTATTGTGTGGCACGGCATATGAAATGCAACGCATACTTAACTGACGTCTGACATTTGAGCTGAAACATGTGCCAAATTCGTTTTCCACTTATGCGTTATTTTCATTGTTCATTTTGACGGTTTTCGATCAGCACAATGCATCGTGTGCAGATATCTCTGAACATAAAAAGTTTGTTTTGTACGCGAACACGTCTCGAAACTAGTTTTCGTACCGTAACTGTCATCTAACTAGAGTATCAGCCGCCCATGGCGTCGGCACTCCGGCAAGCTTGTTCCCCTGCGGCTGTCTGCCCCTCGCGGTAACACCCCAGCTGAACCCCTCGCGGTGCTCAGGACGCCCCCCCCCCCTCCCTGGGGGGCGAGGGGGGCAGCCTCTGCCGCCTGTCTGCAGCAGGGGAGGCTGACTGTGGTCCGTTACGCGTGACCCGTGACCCGTGACCCGCGGTCGAGGCCAGCGCGTGACCCCGGCCGCCACCGCAGCGCCGCCGTCCCTCCTCGGACGTTCGCCGGCCTTCCGTCTCCGAGATGGAGGACCTGATCAACAAGCCGTCGACGCCGCTGCGTCCGGTCGGCCCGCCTGGACCGCCCACGATCGTCGACATTCAGGACAGCTACACCGTCGTGGAGGGTGTGTGCTGACGGGCTGGAGGAGACACGGCCATAAAGCAGTGTTGAAATATGATGCCGCCGTGGGGGACATGGCGTTCCGCCCCATATTCCATCGTTTGAGAGCCGGCACAGTTCCGTTCAAGGGAACACGAGAACTTGACTATTGTTGTTGAGTTACATTTGCATTGTCTTGAAAAGGCTTTGAAATTGTCCATATGGTAAATGGCGTGCACGCTGTTCACGCATTCAGTGCACTGCGTGCACGCATTTAGTGTCGTAAGCAATGTTTCACTGTACCGCGATCATCGGGCGGCAGCCCTTGACGCCTGTGCGGTCGCGTTCCAACTGTCGCCGTGTGACTGGTTACAGACGCGAACGCCTTCTGTCTGCTCTCCGTGGAAGGCAACCCCGCCCCGACCTTCCGGTTCTTTAAGGTGAGACGGTCTAGCCGAAGACGCCTTCGTGTCGCAGGTGTCACGGACTGTTGTGAGGTTGGAGCGGGGAGAGTCAACAGTCTGTTCCGGCCGGACAATGAGGATTCAGCGAGGAGACTTGTACAGCGAAGTATCCCCTGACGTCATCGGTAGTGAGCTTCCGAACATCTGAGTTATGTAGAAAGTGCGTGAAGCAGCAATCTATTTCCTCGTATTCTTACTCCCTCAGCCCTTTAAAGTTGTACTCTTAACGGTACCAAGAAACTTCAGTATGCCGTCGCAGTGCCGCATGCAACGGAACCTGCCCCACAGTGCAGTACGTTCGGGGCTGTGCTTCGTGGCCTGCCTCTGACATTGCTGGCCTTTCTGATGCCCCCTTACCCCCACAGGGCATTCAAGAGCTGATGGAGGGTGGCCGGTATAAGTTCATCACGAACGGCGACAACAACACCATCATGCTCTGCATCCGCAAGGCTAAGCCCAACGACGAAGGCCACTACAAGGTCGTCATCAACAACGAGCACGGCGAGGACTCTGCCGAGTTCCAGGTCTTCGTGTCCGGTGCGTGGGCCTGCGGTGCGGCGGCTGTGGAGGGTTTGGCCGCGCCGGCCAGCGCTCCCTGCTCCGGACCTCTGGTGGTAGCCTGTGGTGGGCCGGGATGAGACGTGCTGTTATTTTTCCTGTAAAAATTGCGGTATGGTAGCTTGGGTTTTATGGAAAATTGTGGTTTTCGCTGTTTTGGGTAGCAGCTGCAAGAAACTTCGTTGTGATTAAGGGCGTGGGCCTGAAATGTTTTTGGCGTACGTGAAAGGAAACCCCGCAAGTCTTACAGGCTGACATGGAATCAAGCAAGAATCCTTAACGAACCTTTGACGAAATGTTTTGCACGAATGCCTTTGGGCTCAGAATCCCCGCACCATGCATAGTCTGTCCCGAAGAACCCGCCTCACTTTACCAGAAGGGCAGCTCTAGTGCAATGGTCGTCTTCCGAAAGATTTCGACTTGTAACCTAAGATGTCAGCGAGAATTAGTGTTGTGAAGAGGTTCTTCCATGCCACCCTAATGTTCTTGGTCAACTGGCGATGGAAGGTCATTTAGGCGTCACATAAGCTTGGTTCATGTAGCGCAAAGCCACGTCTGACACGCAGTAACCATATGCCTGGTGTCCCACCAAGTGAAGTACGAGGATGGTAAACTACTATATTGTCTATCTGTACCAACTACACAATCAAGGAAAGTTTGGCACCCATGCCAGTATTCTTATATATATATATATATATATATATATATATATATATATATATATATATATATGTGTGTGTGTGTGTGTGTGTGTGTGTGCATAAATGCCCCTGACTGGCACCTGAAGTAATATCTGCATGTGTACAACTTCGTCAGATGCCTCGGGTATGGACTTCCGCGCGATGCTGAAGAAGCGTCGGTATACCAAGTGGGACAACGACCAGGGTGACCCAGACTGGGGAGAACTGAAGGAGGTCGAGAAGCCGCAGATACCTCAGCTGAAGAAGGTCGAAAAGGTGGGTGTGTCGCATGGGTCGCTCGGATTTGGGATGGTCGATTCTGTGTTAAATGAGTCGGTTGGATTAGTCTCTTGGTCCCAGTGTTTTGAAATCAAACTTTATAAGTTGTGTAATTTGTCACCTTACTTGGCAGAAGCGTGCAAGCCATATCTAGTTTTCACATTGCTATTACAAGGTGTAATTTTGAGACTGTCGGCTGCCGTCGTGTACTTCACGTAAGCTGGTTATTGCATGAGCAGCTCATTTCACTTGTTTATGATAATAAGGCAACTAGTCATTGTTTTTACTGAGTCGTGAGCGTTTGGCATTGTTCTGGTGTCCCAGAATATTTTCAGGACAACCTGCACGTCGAGGAGTTCCATGTGTACGTTTCTCCTTCTGAATGTCCCCGAGAGTCGCATCCCCGGTGTCAACGTATACGTGCTTGTGGTGCCTGTATTTTGCGTCCCATGTTGAGAACCAACGCCTGTATGCCACTACGTGTGATAACATCCATGTATGTACATACCATTGGTCGTGGCTGAATGCGACGACCGCCTTCCTGTGTCTGTCCCGCTATGTATATATAAACTGCTCTAATCCATTTACGAGCAATCAAAGCAACGATACCCCTGCTCCCAAAAAAGGCAGAACACAGGCAGCTCTGCCGCCCGTTCAACCCACGGATGGTGAAGAAGCTAGCACTCCCACCTCACAAACACCCGGGCCCCGCGCAGAGGTTGAGACCCGAGAGCGGGGCGCGGCGGGCCGGCAGGGTCGGCCGCCGCGGTCGCACGACGTCCGCGGCCAGGCTAACGTGAGCTGACCTGACCTAGGACGTGGCGGCGCCGGCGCCGTGCCGCGGAGCGCGCCGCCTGTCGCTCGCCAACTGCGTGCCCGACTGGCCGGTGCTGCAGCAGGTGCCCCGCGACACCAAGGTCTGCTGCTCGCGCCGACTCTCAGCCCGCCCCGCTCCGATGCTGCTATCTCGGCGCTCTCTTGGCAACGACGTGCAGAGGCGCAGGGTTGTTAATGATCAGACGATTCAGACGATCTTAAAATGATCGAATTGGAAGGAAAAAAGCTTCAGTGATCTCCAAATTGCACACGACTGAATGGCTTTCCTTTTCTTTTTCTCTTTTCAACTGCTTAGTCCTTGGCTCAATGGCCAGAGACTGCTTATTCAGAGGTTTCATTGCCATTTCAAATTTTGCGCAGCACTTTTCTCGAGGAGGCTTATTGCGTGAAACGATCGTAAATGTCGCAAATTCGAATATTACTTCAGTTTTAGGGGCTTTAAGCAGTTTCGACTATTAATGTCAGCTCCACACGATTCTTTACTTAAAAACACACTTCGGGGAACTGGCTGTATTTGATAAGGTTGCAATTTCAAAGACTTCGTAAGCATCTCACCACTATTTTCAAACCATTTTAGGATGCGCAAAATCGCCTCACGCAATAAGCCTTCATGGCAAGTTCAGCATGTGTTCCTAGATTTTCACATCATAAATGATCTGTTCGAAGCCATGCTTTGTACCGGTTTCTGCTCTCGGCGTTTGCGGCATTCGCAACGCACTGCAGTCATTCCACCAGTTTTAAAAAGTCACTGTATGCCGAGTGCCCGCTAAAGAGCCAACTAAGAGAGTGCGACGGGACCCGTCAGGTAGAGGACAAGCGGAAACCGTCGTTAGCGCAGCTGATTCCCGACTGGCCCACTCTGTTGGCCGTCGAAGAGGTGAACAGCGAGCCGGCCCGGCGCCGCATCCCAGACACCACGCTCGTTGCAGGACGCCATACACGCCCCGACCAGCCTAATGTTTTCACACGGATCGGCTCCGTTTTGTCTAACGGCGCCACGGCTGCCCCACCAGCGCGTGTGTTCAGACGTTAACCACTCCGCTAACGACTAAACGTCCCCGCCGCTGCCCGACGGCCGTCGGCGCCTGGACGCACGGAGGGCGCGCGCCCATCCGAAGCGAGTGGCGCGCAGGCGGGCTGAGTGATGACCAACGTTTTCTTGTAGCCGCCGGGCAGCGAGAGGAGAAGCTCCACCCCCTCCAGAAAGCAGTCGCTAGCCGAGCTCATTCCTGATTGGCCTGTGCTGCAACACGTGATAAAGACCAAGGTGGTCAGCCCCAGCCCCAAACCCAAGGTTGTGAAGAGACACTCCTCCCAGCGGTTCTCAGACGTGATGCGCATGTCCGTGCGGTCGTCTTCTGTGCTCTCTGTGGTGGTCGGTAACCCGAAAAGAAAAGCGCCACTTCTGTCTTGAGGATCGCTAGGCAACAGCTACAACTAAGCTTGGCAACTTCCCTGCAAAGCGCACCGCATTTAAGTACGCACACTGAGCTTACGCCTAACCCATTTTCGGCCGTATCCTGCGGACCGGTGGCCTGTTTTGCCGGTAGTTTCCTAACCACATTTTAAGGGAAAGTGTCACCTTTGGAGGCAACAAAAACCTCTCTATAGTAAACGCGGGAGACTTGGAATCCCCATGGTATGCGCGTGATAATAAGACGAGCACGTTGGTCTTTCATGGCATAGTATAAGAAGTCATTCGAATAAGATTTCAGGCGCCAAAGGTCCAACGATACATTCAACCAGGAACAACTCGTTTCAAGTATCACTGCCACATCATGCGCTAGCTGGTAGTCAATCACGGAATAAATGTGTGGAAGGCCTTAACGAATATGTCGCTGAGCATTGTGGCATGTTTTGACGCCGCTGTTAAGACGTCGACATGATGGACAAGACGTCGATTGGAATTGCATACTGTAGCCAAGATGGACGAGATGTCGATTGGAATTGGATATTGTAGCCAAGGTGGACGAAATTTCGATTGGAGCTGGATACTGTAGCCAAGATTTTGACAGTAAAATATTGTTCATGCACCAGAACTTCACTATTCAGGAGCTCCGCGAAACTGTGATGGAACGAGTACTTTTTTGTCGAAAAGCGCTATTTCAAGCGCACTCGAAAATGCGTCTCAAATGTCTCGAAATAATATATGTTTTACACTGCCTTGAAAACCGTGTTCGTAATTCACTGAACACATTTTTTGACCCCGGACTATGAGGGTATGCAACTGAATATTGTGGAGAAAAGCAGTTGTCTTAATGAAGATGAACAAGATATGCAATGACAAGGTTGCGAGGAAATTCGCCCCTTGTGATAATAATTTGGGGCTGTCGGCGACAAAGTTAGAGAGGTTGCGCTACATTCCGAATCGCTTGCCAAATATGGGGACGTTTGCATACCTTGAAAGCTGATCTGAAAGGTGACACTCTCCCTTCACATTTCATTCGTAGGTGGCCTCTGACATTCTGGTAAAAATGGTGCGACACAATAAATAATTTGACACGTTAAATATCGAGGCGTTTTTATGAGTGACAAGTTTTTCCTTACTAATGATGATGGTGCGTGCTAAGTAGTGGTTTTAGGTAAAGTAAGTCACATTTCAAACACAATCCTCCTGTTTTGCCCGATTTTGTACCAATTCAAAACTTTCTTAAGACATTGCCTTTTACCATTTTTATAAACCTGTGCATTAACCAAAACTATTGTGAGACTTGTATTATGCTGCAACTTATTTTTGACCGTATTTTCATCGGTTGCGTAGCTAAAGCCTTGGACTGATCTGGCGTCTTAATTCGTGAACTGAGTTTTCAGGGCATCTTGATTTGCGGGTTACGAAAAACGACCAGAGTAACAGGTTGAATACGATTTCAGTTTTTTAGCAGCCGCCTTATCCCACAAAGGATTTTAAGTCGAGGGGAAGGCATATACCTACATAAGCCAGCCACATTTAAATTCCGTGAGCTGTTAAGTGAGCTTGCCAGAAGCATTATGTATATAGATCAGACGGTATTAACAGACTTATTTCTCGTTGAATTAACAGGAGAATAGAGAGGTAGATTAAATTTTTCGACTACATGCCTTTATCGAAAGGAATCTGAGTAGCAAATTCAAAACTGAAATAAAACTGATCGCATAAACACATTAAAACCAAAAGCGCAAGAGTAATTCGAGCATAACCCCTGATCGCGAGACCGGAGAGTCTCGCAAAGACAATGCCGCCGTTGCTGCTTGGCCATCCCGGGCGGTTCCCCAGCGGCTGCTACCTCCCCCCTTGCCTCCCTCATCCGTTGTCTCTAACGATCGCCCGCAGAGTGGCTGGACTCTTGCCTGGAGTTCCAATCCCTAACCCGATGGAATGCACGCGACTTCAATAACGAGCATTGTATTCGGTGAGCTAACCTAACATCGCTGTCGTCACTAACTGTAACCCGGTGAGGGTTTATGTTTAGTTCTTGTGAACAATGTGCAGAAACGTGCATACTGCCTGTTGCATAGCTCTCAGCTGCACCTACTTACCAAAGTACGTGTAAAATAGTTACTACTTTGTTGCTAAAGATTTTTGCCCTACATTACCCACAGATAGCGTTTAGTACATGCAGTGCACAGTGTCTCTTCTTGTGTCTTTCTTCTTCACTTTCTCTGTGTTTACCTGTTTGTTCTCACAGCTTCTGTCAACTTTACCTACATTCTCTCACACCTTCTGTCAACTATCTCTGTCACCTTTTGGCGATGCCTGTTTGTCCCTCTACGTTGTGACAGCAGCGTAGACGGTGCCCAACAAATGGTGCCCATTTTACCCCGCCCACTCTATGACCTCGTTACTTTTCAGCTCTTCCCACCTGTCGGCTTTCTTCCGTGTTCCGCGCGCCTCCAGCGGTGTGGAAAGTGACTCAGTCTGGGGCGGGACTAACATGATTCGGGGTGCTTGCGCAGAAAGAAGACACCTTTATGAAGCCGCTAGTCGATATCACGGTGAAAGAGGGTAAGGACAAGCTGGCCAAGTTCGAATGCGTCTTCTCCCGCGCGAAGATGAAGCCCAAGTGGATGTTGAAGCGAGATGTGAGTCCGCAGTGATTTTGCTTTTGTGTAGTACTTCACTAAAAACTTGACGCAATGATAAACAATTCGCTCTAATTGTGAACGCCTAAGGGCGATCAGCAATGACTTAACGGCCACCTTATAAGTCATCAATTACCATCACTTGACATAAGAAACGGCGTTCATCCCCTGGTTGTTTGGCATTATAAGTTCAAAATTCGTATGTTGAGTTAACGACCCTCAGTATGCCAGAAGGTGCTGGTTAAACGAAGTTGTTATACTGAATAACGATTATATTAACGGTACTCGCCACGGTACTTCATGTGTTGGTTTTGCTCTTCCTCAGCTTATCCCAGATGAGCTCTGTTCATTATCTTGCAGATGAGCACAGCTCGAAATCTGTAGTGCCGTCGATATAATCGCTATTTGGCATCACCACCTTGTTTTGACCGGCACCTATTTGAAATGTTTTCGCGTCATGTGAAGGAGCGAGTGCCCTCTCTTTCCACCGCGACACGCGCCATCCGTGGTCTTGTTTCATTTTGTTCTTTTGCTTAGGAATTTCTATAATTTACTACCGATTCCATGCCTCCATCAGAGCGTATACCCGCCCCGTAGCGTACTTCCCGCCGGCTTCACAGCACTGCGACCCCAAGCGTGCGGTCATTCGCCACAAAGCCGCGCGCGGTCGATGCCTGACGAAGCGGCCCGCTGCTGCACATTTCAGGAGCTCTTCCCGGGCTCCAAGTACCAGTTTAAGTCTGAAGGCGACACCTACCAGCTGATCATCGAGAAGCCGAGGGTCGAGGACTCCGGCAAATACACCATCGACCTGGGTGGTGTACAGTCCACCGCCTTCCTCCTGGTCGAGCGTGAGTGACCTCGTCAGAGCATGAGCGCGGTGATTGACCTTGTGAGGGCGTGAGAGCGAGACTAGTGGCGAGACAAGTCTGTTGCAAGTTGTAAGTCTAGTGGAAGCTGTCGAGCGCTATGCGCGACACTGGGCACCAGCTTGGTTGGGTCGTCCACTGCGAATGTGTCCTGCGTGATCTGTTGTCTGTGGTGCCTGCAGAGCCAGACCCGAACTTTAAGTTCATCAAGAACCTGCCGAAGCACATGGACGGCTTCCTAGCTGAGGATATGACTCTTGAATGCCAAGTCAACTCACACAAGGCCATCGTCCATTGGTACCACGGGGACAATCAGGTTGAGGTACGTACTGTTCAGCGCACGACTTTTCTGGCTCCATCATGACACATCAGTGCAAACATCGTCAACATTGCTGTGGTATTTTTTCTCGTTGGCGGTTCATTTGACGGTTTATGTGGACTGCAATAGTTCCGGATATGGCTTACCATAACATTAACTATTACCCTACTAGAAATGTGTGAACTGGACTCTAATCACTGGTATCACGTTAACCATCGCCTAACATAATGCACATCTGTGCACAGATATGGCACGGACCCCTAACGCACGTGCGGTGCGCTTCCAACAGGACAGCGAGCGCTACACCATCGGCAAGGACATGATGGGCACGTGTCGGCTGACGATCCGCGACGGCACCAAGGAGGACGTGGGAGAGTGGAGCTGCCGCCTCTTCCGCCAGAAGGACCGTACCAACACCAAGGTTACGCTCGTCGGTGAGTGAGGGCACCGCGGGGTGGTTAGAGGAGGGGGAGGGGGCTGTGGAGGTGACGGGGGCGGTGGAGCTGCCGCCTCTTCCGCCAGAAGGACCGCACCAACACCAAGGTCACACTCGTCGGTGAGTGAGGGCACCGCGGGGTGGTCAGAGGGGAGGGAGGACTGTGGAGGTGACGGGGGCCGCTGTGAATAAGCTGTGCTGTGCTCACCACAGCAGGCTATCGGTCCTCTGCGTTGGTCATCTTGGTGGCACAAGACGCGATACTCACGCTGAGGGAAGTTCACAGGAGGTGTGTCGTGAGGCCTCTCAGGGGTCCGCCCATTTACAGACCAGCGTTGGGAGATGCTAACGCATTTGTGGAGAACCCATTTCTTCGCCTCTAGATAGCAAATATTATGGGTATTATGGGGTTATGGGTCAGTTTCCGCCAGGAGACACTTCCATCGGGCCCAGTTTTCACCACGGTATAGCGACATTGGTGGCATTAAATGCTGCCTGAATCGATAAAATGTGTATAGTCGGTTATATGACAACATGAGCCGAGTGCCCGATTTCCACTCCGTCCCTCAGAGCGTCCGATTAAGTTCCGCAAGAAGCTGAAGGCGATGAACGCCACGGAGAAGGACAAGCTGGTGATGGAGGTGGAGACGGACTACCCGGACGCCGAAGTCAAGTGGTTCAAGGGAGACGAGGAGATCAAGCCCGATGGCAAACAGTACGTCATTCGGTGGAACAGGCGGATGAAATGGAACAGTGAAAAGGGCCGTGAACCCAACTTTAGTGAATGCCTAAATTGTACGCATCGTTGACACTTGCAAATAGTTAGCCCTGTAAAATAGCTTGGTGTGTTTCATTGCGACTGTTCGGTACGCATATTGTGGTGTCACCCTTTTCTTCAGTGCTGTTGCACTATTAAACTAATATCCTATCACATTTTTGTAGCATCAAGGTGGTGTCGGAGGGTAAGAAGCACCAGCTAATATTCAAGTCAGTCAAGATGGCCACCGCCGGCGACTTCACCGCCAAAACAAATGCTGACACCACCACTGGTAGCCTTCACGTAGAATGTAAGCATTACGAGTGAAGCTGAACGCAAAAGTGCGCGATTAGTTTTCCATCGACATGTATAAGGCGTGCATTAGCTGCTCGCCATTAACCGTGTAAGCTATGTCCACCATTGTGCATGTGACAGTGTCGCCCGGGGACACCCCCTGTGTATCGGGTGTGGGCGGGTCGGTCGTGTTGTGTCGTCACCATGCCCGCTGTTGGGCGGGGGACACCCGCCTCCGTATCGGGTGTGGGCTGTGTCCGGCGTGTTGTGTCGTCACCATGCCCGCTGTTGGCCGGGGGACATCCGCCTCCGCATCGGGTGTGGGTTGCGTCCGGCGTGTTGCGTCGTCACCACACCCGCTGTTGGCCGGCAGACTTGAACAAGTTCAGCAAGGGTCTGGGCGATGTTGACGGCACGGAGCGCGAGCGCGTGGTGCTCGAGGTGGAGATGGTCGACCACACAGCTCCCTGCGAGTGGTTCCTCGGGGACAAGCTGCTGGAGCCGGGCGACAGGTGAGCGACGCCGCAGAGCTGGTCAACGGTGGTGTAGGGTACATGGTGGCGCGCCACGAGCGCAGGTGGCTGGGAAAAAAGCTAGTGAAGTGTGTTTAGTTTTGGGCCGAGGATACGCTTCAGATCGGCAATGCTTTAAGGCAAGGGGGACGTGGTCAGAGCTGCGGATCCGCTTGTGCGACGCAGAGCGTGTCGTATGTTTATGAACAGGCGTGTAACGGGCACGAAACGATGATTTCGAGATTAGACGTTTAGGGCACTGATAGCACCAAGCCGCGTGCAACGCAATGAAACGCCCCTGCCATAAGCGGACGTCCTCATCTAAGCGTCTTTGAGTCTGCCAGGCCCGAATTGTCTGACCTCGGCCGCGTCCCCTTGACACCCTGGACCCTGATTCCCGCGCCGCGTTAAGTCTGTCAGGCCCGATTTGTCTGATCCTCGCCACGTGTCCCTAACGTTCTGGACCCTGATTTCCGCGCCGTGTGCTGTTTGTCAGGTTCGAATTGTCTGATCTTCGCCATGTGCCCCTGACGCTCTGGCCCTGACTCCCGCATCGTGTGCTGTCTGTCAGGCCCGAATTGTCTGACCTTCGCCACGTCCCCTGACGCTCCGGCCCTGACTCCCGCGCCGTGTGCTGTCTGTCAGGTCCGAATTGTCTGACCTTCGCCACATCCCCCTTACGCTCTGGCCCTGACTCCCGCACCGTGCGATGTCCGCCAGGTACGAAATAAAAAACCTGGGCGCCGGGAAGCACCAGCTGATCATCAAGTCGGCCGAGCTGGGAGACGAGGGTGACTACGTCTGCAAGTCGGGCCGGCTGGAGTCTCGCGGCCACCTCACCGTTCACAAGGGCGAGAGCAAGCCCAAGATCAAGTTCGAGGGTCCAGTGCTAGGTCAGCGACCTGCGTGTCCGTTTGGACGGGAGAGGTTTGGTAGAAGTGGATGCATAGCGTATACGTAGCAGTAAATTCGGGGCACTTGCTGTCCATGAATGTTGGAATGTTGTGGTCGCATTTCTCCCTGACGCATGTTAAAAGATTTAGGGGAAAGCTTATAGTGACCTTATCACTTCCTTTAGCAGTTAAGTGCCCACTTAAATGACGGGCTCACACTAGTTGGCAACACCTGAAGGAGTTGCATTTAAATCATAATTCTACCATTCACCTACTGATTCTCTTCCTCCAAGGTCCGGTATCGAAGCCACTGGTGTTCGAGGTGCCATACAAAGGTGAGTATTTGCAACACGCATACGTCATCGATTATTCTCCGGTTTACACTTTTGTTGTTCGAGCGATATTGCACACACGTTCTTTGGCACTTGCAATACGTGGAACATTCTGAGCTGAAGCTCTTCTCATCAAGCACAGAATGCAGTCAGTGCCCCCTATTAGTTAATGTTTCGCTAGTCATACGTTCAGCCCCTGTAGGTGCCGCATGTCTGTAGTCGGATCCGTGGTTTGGAGAGACGCCTCGCCCGTAGATGCGTGACCCTTTCTGACATAGAGCACTTTCAGTCCACGGCAAGAAACAGTCTGAAATGGTGGCAAAGCTCTGCTATAAGGGCGTTGCTCTAACCGCGAAGGACGTAGAGATCACCATTAAGGAGAAGGTGGTGATTTACAAGATCCGGCATCCTTCGCACGACCAGAGCGGCGATTACGAGATCAAACTCTCCAACGCGCAGGGCGAGGACTCGCTGACAGTAGAGATCGGCATGCAAGGTGACCGTCGGGCGTTAATGAAGGCATTACGCTGGCGCGATTGGTCTCTTTATATTGGCTGATGTGTTTTACAGCGGTGTGTGAAGTGTGGCAGAACGCAACCGTGTTTAATTTTTCCGTCCGACTTATTGTGGTACGCAAAACGTGTGCCGAATGAAACACCCGCAGATACGTTTGAAGGTGAGCGAGAAGGGAATAAGCTTACACCTCACGAAATAAAATCACAGAAGCTTACAGAATAAGCTTACACATGTTGTCAGGCGGTTTTTGTGGCTTTGCGGTCGGTGCTCGGTAGCCGCCACGCCGCCCCGATTTTTATGCAAAAGGTTTGGACCATGAACATCGGTAACTACGGATACACAAGGTGTGTGAAAGGATGTACCGTTGGCTGTAGTGAAATGTGGTACAGTTCCTTTTATCCTTAGATTGCAGGCTGGTTTTAGCATAGCTGACCTTCAGCGGTAGTTGCAGCATAGCTTACGAAGATAGACGTTGGTGGTGCCTACAATGTGAGGGCCTGATGCCGTGAGCAACCGGTCATTTAATCTTACTTTGCTCCATTTCATTTGTGACTGTTATCGAATGCGCTTTAAACTCGAAACAAACATTACTCCTAGCCGTAGTCTATCATTGACCAGGGACAAGTGCAGAGGTGCCAACCTTCATTCGGGGATGTTTCAGACGTCCCGCAGGCTCCCGAAGATGTGGAAGTCACAGACGTATTCGCCAAGTCGTGCATCGTCCGCTGGAAGAAGCCAAAGGGAGATGGAGGCTCCGAAATCACCCGATACATCCTTGAAAGACAGGACCTCAGCAAAAAAGGTGAGATGGGTCGTGGCTGATGTACGGCTGCGTTTCGCAGAATCCGTATCGATCATCTTCCTCCACGGGTTACGGATGGTGTGGTGGTTGGGTGCTTGTCTGGGAGACCACAGGCACGAGGCTTTGTTCCCCGTATCATCTACCCTCGGTTCCTCGTAGCGTCTGCCCTTCCTGACAGCGTGAGAGACAGGTGACGCCATATAGCCATATGGCTAGCTAAGCACGTCGCCAAACTCCAATTACAACTAAAGCATAACATATTTATGCCTACCATCACCGTGTCCGTCTTTAACTATGTATCGTATTTCTTGGCGTGCCACATATGCCATATGCTACTTGACATATGTGGCACGCCGAGATGGTGTAGTGATGCCAGTGTTTACTGTTCGATGCCACTTATCTGCAGTATAACATGCGGTATTAAGTCATCTATACGGTGTCTGCATAAACATCGACAAGCAATCGAAGAGCATGGTATTTTTGTTCCTCTCGCTAATTTGAGACTCAACGGCCCAGCATCATAACGATAAGTCCCATTTTGACACCGGCGGCTTGGTCTTCTCACTGCTCGACTCGTCTCACAGGAGGCTGGGACAACGTGGGTGAAACGACACACGACGTGTTGACTTACAAGTGCGAAGATCTTGTCCTGAAGAAGCGCTACAAGTTCCGGGTGAAGGCTGCCAACAAGCAGGGCGAGTCCGAGCCTGGCATCGCCAAGGGCGAGATTCTCGCCAAGGATCCCTGGGGTGAGTGAGGTAGTGTTGTCCGCTTCGTTCTGCAAGTGCGCTCCACAATAGTTTTCAATATTTTGTGGTGTTTCCCCTTATCGCTTTCGTGGATTTTATGCACGCGCTTATGTACCTCTTTGTGCGAGTGAAGTGCCGGTGGCAATGAAACTAATTGTGGTGTGACATATAAGCGGTGACGTTCGCGTTTGGTGCCTGACGAAAACCACATTGGAACCGGTTATAACTTTTCCAACATCAGCCAACTCCGGTGCTTAAAAGTAGGTATAGACTTCAGCCCTTGCCCTCATTCCACCACTTCCCACAACGCAAACTGAAAGCGGCCGGGCTCGATGCGATCACTGGCGTTTCTAAACTAATAAAGATAAAGCTTAGCGGAAAACATCAGCTGATTGGTTTCAACGAAATCCCGCGATTGCTATTGGTGTTCATGTTTCTTGTACCCAATCATGCCTCATACATGGCTTATATTTGTATGCGTTTTTAGCGTGCGTTTATGGTATACAGCTTCGTTAATGTCAAAATGTCGGCCCGCCGCGGGCGTTCCGTGGCATTGTTGGTTGCCGCTCGCCGTTCGCACCGGCCGTAGATCGCTGTGCAGTGTTTCTAAACAGATGGCCGCTGCTCCAAGTTTAAAACAGCTAGGAGGATTTTTTGTTTCAAAACACGTACAATTAATGTCCCATAGGCTACTGCAAGTCTTGATGTGATTGCACCACATGCCGGAGACGTGTCTTCAAAAAACCTAAGAGGTGTCGCATGGGCCCCCCTCCCCAATCAGGGCGGGGTTAATGGTTTTCGGAAAGACAGCTGCATCGCTATAACTTATGAAAAGTAACGGGCAGTTGACGTTGCGTGCACAGAATTTGCTCAGAAAACCTATTTGCGTGGTAAAAATTTTTCAACAAGCATTCGCTGATGCCAGAAAGATATTTTCTACAAGAGGCGCAATCCTCCAGCATATCTAGATTTTGTGCCGTCGGGCCGTGTAAATAGCTTTTGGAGAGCTAATGTTTGCAGCATTTGGTAAATATATGTCCTGGACCGACCAAATATCGCAATGGCCGCTTGGCACTAACCGATCTGTTCTGCATGGGCATTTGTTTGTCTTAATGTATAGAACCACTTGTGAAACTATGTACGCAAAGCGTAGAAACCGATTGATCCTCATAATCGCGCTCCACAAACAGTGCGTCAGTTAGCAGGTGTCTAAATTTGAGTTGACCTTCTCGGTTGGGGTTTGGTGCATGCTTGTTATGTTCTTACGATGTTTTTCTTTGCGTTCTTTGGAGTATTGTTTACGTGGGAACGTGTCAAGTTTACCTGCTGCACTTGACGTGGCTTGCATGTTTGCTGATGCACAATAACAATGCCTACACTTCGCCATCACAAATGCGTCGAATCAATTTTACGCTACATTGCACTGTGGGCTACTACAACATCGCACGCATCTTTCAGTGTTTACTTCTACGTGTATTTTTGTTGGCTTACGCTATTTTTATTTTCTATTTTGTTTTCTACGTGATACCACTGTCTCTACACTGTGACTGCATTCTGTCCTCACCCGCATGTGGCATACTTGCAGAGGAAAAGACGGAAACGGATGGGCCGGCGAAAGGTACGCATTTTTACGACCCTGTACTCCAATCACCGACCCCATCATCCCGTGCATCTGAGATCCATCGCATACTATGTGCGCAAGACCCTTCGCATATCCTGCGCGCAAGATCCTTTTGATTGACGCTGTGCGAGAGTTGGAATGTGACGGTTGGCTGACGGAGCTCAGGTCACTGCGCTGACGGAGGTCAGGTCACCGAGAGGGTCGTAGAAGCTCTAGCCAATCCCAGAGCCCAGCGCGTGCGTGATCGCCCGTAATGCTGTTGGTAATGATGTCACCTATGTCGTTTAGCTCTGAGTCGACCATGTTGTCTGCGTAAGACGTCTGAAATGCACTCGTGATGCGTATAGTAACTTGGGTCCGGCCTTCACTTACATAATCACACGCCGTGGTTTCAGCTGATTTCATCATGTCGTTTGCGCGGATATTTTGCTCAGTGGGTATCTTGTGGGTGCCTGGTTAGTCACCAGTGAACACAGCCCCTGCCCATCTGCCCACGCTGTGCCCGTCCATCCCGCCCCCGTCCTTCTGTGCTGCGATCCCCTTCCCTTCCCGGTTCGTTTTGGTGCGGCGGACATGTGACGCGCGCGCCGCGGCCGCCGCAGACGAGCCCGGCAAGCCCGGCAACGTGGAGCTGACGGACTGGGACAAGGACCACGCCGACCTCAAGTGGACCAAGCCGGAGAGCGACGGCGGTGCCCCCATCACCGGCTACATCATCGAATATAAGGCAAGTCTGGGCTGTCGGACAAGTGGGATGGCACACGGCGGTGGGAAGGCTGATGATCTGCGACATTGAGAGACACTTTATTTCGGGTGTTTCGAGTCTGATGTGATAATAGGTCTCCCGTTCAGCTTTTCATGAACTATGACGGCACTGCGATTTCCCACCGTGCGTAAATGACGTCTTAATTTGTCTCCTGCTGATGAAAAGCCGGCGTGACGACGAAACCATGGCGGCTCCGCTGCCACCAGTGGATGACCCTCTCACGGCCGCAGGAGAAGTTCGGAAACGACTGGGTGGAGGGCAAGTTTATCCCGGAGGACGTCACGTCCGGCACCATTGACGGCCTGTCGGAGAACAAGTCGTACGAGTTCCGCGTCCGGGCCGTCAACAAGGGCGGCAAGGGCGAGCCGTCCGACCCGACCAAGCCCATCATCGCCAAGAGCCGCTTCGGTGAGACTCACGTTACGCAGCTGCAGAGGACTCGTGCTCATCAAGCTACGCATTCGGATACTGTCGCTTATGGCCTTGTCGAGACAAATTATCGGTTAAAAACGTACAAAATGCCCTTTGCATGCCTTGCAAAGACATTTCCCTGTGAATGGTCCTGGTCTAGTGCGTACGTGTCATACGCTGTCCACCACGCGCCTTACGGATCGTGGGCAATAGCGTGCCTGGATCATTCCAGTCAAGCCGTACATCATCAACAAGGACGAGTTCAAGAACATTGTCATCAAGAAGAATCAGGTGATCACGCTGGACATCCGGTATGGCGGCGAGCCGGAGCCGGAGGTCAAGTGGTACAAGGACGGAAAGGAGCTGGTGGCCGACGGAGACAAGTAAGACGGCTGTGTCATGCCTGACGACGGATTGTCATTCCACGATGAATCGCGTCAGCAGCTGCCAGAAGGTCGCATTTTCGTTTATGTTCGCCGTGACGGTCGTGCAATGTCACAGTGCACAATTGTGTTCCCGGCCATTGGTGCCAAAGACTGGTTGAGCCGCAGCGGTGTAATTTGATTGCCTCAGCACTCGATGAATCATGAATGGTTTTCAAACCCTCTCTCTCTAAAAAGGTACAGAAGTATTGCGACATGGTTGTCTCCTTTCACTCACTTGTCGGTAGGATTTCCATCGTCGCTGACGTCGCAGTTTTGCCAAGTTCAGCTGTTGCTGAACCCAAGCGCAGCGGCGGGAGCAACCCAAGCACAGACAGACAACCTTCATTTTCCTCACAGGGTGTCCATTGACAAGTACGAGAAAAACACGGTGCTGACGTTGCGCAAGTGTGAGCGTCCCGACACGGGCAAGTACAAGCTGGTGCTGACCAACACCTCGGGGAGCTGCGAGGGCGAGGCGGATGTCGTCGTACTCGGTGAGACCGCACTCTGACCGGTGCTGACGCTACAAGGGTAGCCACGGCAGTAGGTGGGGATAGTTACGTGGGCACTGGACTTGAGGGGCATGCTTGTTGAAGTGCAGCAAAGGAAAACGAGGGTATTGGGGTGATAGGCCCCGACAAAAGGTACAGAAGTATTGCGACATGGTTGTCTCCTTTCACTCACTTGTCGGTAAGATTTCCGTCGTCGCTGACGTCGCAGTTTTGCCAAGTTCAGCTGTTGCTGAACTTGGCAAAACTTGGCAAAAAAGCTGAATGTTCTACGCTATGGCCGCCTTCGCGTATACTCCTGCCGTGCCGTCGACAGAGGTGGGATTTATCACGCATTGTGCGCCGCGCGCGAATTAATTCAACAAATGGGAGCAGCCTACCCACCGACTGGGTGCGATGCGGCATTCCGTCACCTGCTACGCTTTGCGGTAAAGTCCATTACCGGAGTGCGTTGCGGCACAGCGTATCCCCCGGCGGTGTGCACTGCGGGCCAGCCTACGTCGCCCGCGTGGCCTGACCACCGGGCGCGCGCCCGCCCGGCCTGCAGGGAAGCCGTCGCGTCCGGAGGGGCCGTTGGAGGTGGTGGAGGTGCGCGAGACGCGCACCACCGTCCGCTGGAAGAAGCCTAAGGACGACGGCGGCAGTGACCTCAAGGGCTACGTGCTGGAGAAGATGGACATGGACAGCGGTCGCTGGGTGCCGGCCGGAGAGGTGAGGCGGCCCGGGGCGAGCGCGGGGCCACGTCTGCGCGCGGCGGCACCGCACCATCGTGTATCAGTCCGGTGTAGCTCAGTGCTGACTCGATCTATGTATTGAGCGATTTTAAGGGGATGTGTGCAAACGAGCATGAAATAACCCGCTGGAATCAACTCCCATCGATTCAGGTTTGAAATATGGTAACATTTTTTTCAGTGAATTCCGAGACGACTTTTCGATAGGTAGAAAGTGAAAGTCAGATGTGCAATTGCCTGTAACCTGTATAAGTGTGCTGGATTCGGTAAGAATCGGCATACCGTGAGTTAGAGGCAGCATCCCCTCCGCCCAGTTGGATTCTAGCACGAGTCCGGGACAATCTTCGTAACCGTAACGCCGACAGAATCGGTATGGCTGTTGGAGTGATGGAAACATTCTAGCTGTCCTCGTGACGACCGGCTTCTGAGGACATCTCCTCTTGTTCTTCTTCTCACACAACGTTCTTCTCACCAGGCGGGCCCGGATAAAACCGAGTTCAGCATTGAGGGCTTGACGCCCAAGAAGAAGTACAAGTTCCGCGTGCGGGCGGTGAACAAGGAGGGCGAGTCTGAGCCTCTTGAGACGGACGAGGTGGTCGAGGCCAAGAACCCGTACGGTGAGCCGACCGTGCTCGGAGAGGCGTCGGCACCGACACAGCTGCGCTCTCATGCTCCGCCTCTTTGCCTCTGAGTGTTAATTGCACTATGTCACACCTGTTGTTCTCTTCGTGAGCTGAATGCTTATGTGCACTGTGACACACTTGCTTTTCTCTTTATAGACATTTTTGAGGGTGCTATTTTTGTTTAATTTTGTATAATCTGGTATTTTTCTTGTTGTTAACACGCGCCATGCACTAAGCCAATGCTAAGATGAGAAGATTAGAAGGTTGATACTGATCAACCATGAAATGCCTTGAGAATAATGAAGACATCACTTGCTAACTTTTCTTCATTAAGGCTTCCTGTGTATGTTATTATTGCTTTTAAACGTGCTAATTTAACGTTTTAACACGCGCTCGGGTGGGGGTTAAGTTGACCCCTACGAAGGTTTTTCCAGAATGATTTCCGAACGACATGGTGTAGCCGCGCCAAATTTTGCATAGCTATGGACAATTTAAGAGCAGATTGCTAGATATAAAAAATTAATGCACCTGGTGAAGTCGCTGACCTATGACATGTCAAAGTCGGGTCATGGTGTCAGCGAAGGCAATTTCTAGGGAATCTCCAATTTCATGCAAGAACAGAATGTTTGACGAAGCCATCTTCATCTTCATTATTGAATGAGAAAATTACGTTGACATAAGGTTAGGTATGAAAGTTAGACCAAGGTCGAAACCAATCTCTTTCATTAATCTAGGGCTTGCTGTGTGGGATAGTTTCTGATGACTTATACGAATTATTAATAGCAGGATAGCAGAAAGCAGGATATAATTCGCATTATACATCTTCCATTGATTTCTCAGAGGTCAGAATAAGCCATTTATCTAAGATGGCTCGGGTCGACATTATGTTTTTTAAGGGACATACTGCCTAGCGTAATCTTTGTCGCTCACTCAAATGCAAAACTCAGAGAAGTCTGGTATTATTTTGGTTACCATGACCTTCAAAAGGTCAAACAGGGTTACTGACCTTAAATGAGCTTGCGAACTTTTGCTCAGAAATAGTTATTTAAGTTCTGGGAGCACTTTGGAGACCAACCTTAAATTTGACCTTGTTTGACCTTATTTAACCTTAATTGCATGACCTAGCAGCCTCAAATTTTGACCTCAGTGAGTTCACGTACAGATCAATACACCTTGTAAATTTGGTGCCTCTAGTTTTCTTAGTTACCGAGATCTCTGGTGGATAGATCAAATTGACCCCCACCCGAGCAAAAGGTATCTAGGCGGCCACCCGGGCGCGTGTTAAAAGTTGAACACTGCGGTTGTTCGGAAAAGACCGATTGCTACATCAGGTTTTGTCTTATTCTCGCATTCTAATCTTCTCGTCCTAGTGTTTTTAAGTGAAAATTTATGTTCTATCAGCTGAAGTAAGCTAACTTATTGTTTACTAACCACTACTTTAATTTTTCATCGTGTTCTTTTTTTCATTTTTCGTAGTTGGCTATAACCGTACATTTTGTAACAATCGGGTCGTGTTGTATGCCGTGATTTAATCATACTGTTCAAACATCATACCTTATTTTCACAGAAGATTCTGAGGAACCTAAAGAAGGTAGGAAAGCTCTCTGTCAACTGGAAAAGTTACAGGCTGGGTTGGTTCCTGGCCGACTTGTAACATAACCTCAAGTTCGCAGGGAAATTCGTTATAATGAGATAATGCCTAATAAATTTACGAGTGCGATAATGCATTGTATACCTGATGTGTACAAGTGAACTATGAAAGCTTCAGCACCTACCTTTGGGTGATCATCTCCTGACGTCAGTGAGCACATCCTCAAAAACAAATTGCGTTTAACTCCTTAGCATTTTTCCTGGTGCTGTTACGCTTAATTGTCCTGGATGCCTGATCACATGTGTGCTATGCACTGTTCTCTCGTTTTCCGATGATAACCATGCAAATCTGGTAGAAGCCGGATCATTTCCGACGCGCGTCTTCGCCAACCTAGCCGACAAGTGCCCAAACTTTGCGGGTCCAACGTCGGGAACATTGTTGACCTGCGGGGTTACGACAGGGGAGCCTGGCCGGCCCGGAAAGCCCGAGATCGACGATTATGACAACACCATGGTCAAGCTCAAGTGGACAAAGCCGGATGACGACGGCGGCCGGCCCATTCTTCACTACGTCATTGAAATGAAAGACAAGTTCACCGACTGGACGGAGGTAGGTCATTCATTACTAGTGTGAGGGACCCGCTTTCCGTACATTTATGCATTCCACGTATCCAGCTCGTGAGCTTTGGATCATCAGAGCTTTTAAGTACGAGGTGTCGTTGTTCTACAGTGTTGTTTTTCAAACTAAACTTACCTCTTAAATGGATGGATTTATGGGACCAGACCACATATCAAGCAGCGCTCGTTGTGTCAACGCCGACTCTTGCCATCTGGTTGTGCAATATCCGGTCAATAACAGGATTTGGGGGCGATAGTTTAACGTGCCGCAATGCTCGGCACGACCCGTCTCCCCCTGTCACGTCAGCCGGCCTTTAACGCGGCCGCTACCACCGGCTGCACGCCATGCCTGTCAGGGGTAGACAGCGAGCGCCTGAGGTGACTAACGCACCTCTCCACGGGTGGGTGGATCGGAAGACACCTCTCCACGGGTGGGTGGATCGGAAGACAGACACTCTAACCAGCTGAGCTATCGGGACGGACGGACTGAGCTACCGCTATCAGTTATGAAAGATGCCGCGGTTTACGGCCTTTTCTTCAAACATGCAGTGCATATTATCCGGCGCCGTAGCTCAATCGGTTAAAGGTCTACCTTCTTTCCCACCCGTGGCGGAGTGTGCGGATTTGAGTGGTTCGATGCTCACTGTTTACCCCTGACTGGGATGGCGGGCGGCCACTAGCAGTGGCCGCTCAAGGCCTGATGAGTTCAGAGGGCGAGTCGGAACGTGCCGAGCATTGCGACATGTTAAAGATAACGGGGACTCACACAAGAGGCCCCTGTTTAGCCTGTGCTCTGATCCAAGTTTATATATATATATATATATATATATATATATATATATATATATATATATATACGTATATATAAGGCGCAACACTGATGACTTTACTCCGCTCCCCAGGTGAAGACGACTCAGGATGATTCGTGCGAGACGCAGGTGGACGGTCTGAAAGAGAACATGACGTACCAGTTCCGCGTGCGTGCCGTCAACAAGGCTGGAAAGTCGATGCCGTCGGAGCCGACTGGCAACCACATCTGCAAGCACAGGAATCGTGAGTCCGGGCATGGCTTCAGTCCGACTGTGTCGTAATGAGAGTCGTAAGATCTCGGGCAGTGGTGCCAGGAGTGCTATTTTAATCTGCAGCGCTATTTTTTGTTCCACTTTGACCTTCCCGAGGTCAGGTATTTTCCATGGACCCGATGCTGATAGCAATATCGCATTTAATGAACGTCTCGTGCTGTGTAGATTGCATCGCGATTAACAGCACTGAAAGTCACTTCGAAATCCCGGTTGGCATTCCACTTTACTTGGTCTCGCCAGCGTTAACTCAAGGTCGGGGTAAGACAGCCTTCATCGTGTCATCGCACGCTGGTAACTTCATAACCAGCTGGACTGTTACTGCAATCATCCCCTCGCTCCCTGCATAGTGTTTATCCGCTGTCATCCTGTCGTCTGCAGTGAAGCCCTACATCGACCGCACCAACATGGTCATGGTGACGATCAAGGTGGGCCGCTCTCACAAGTTCTCTGTGGACGTGCGCGGCGAGCCGCCGCCTGAGCTGACCTGGTCCTGGCGCGACAACGTGCCTCTGCAGAACTCCGAGAGCATCAAGGTCAGCTGGAGTCGGGCGGGGCTGTCCGCTGCTGGGCCGGGCCGCAGCGTGCTGGGCGGCGTGGGACGGGGAAGTCAGGGCTGCTGAAGGGATGGTGTCTTCGTCGCGATCGAAATGAGACTGATGGCAAGACTCTTGCTCGCGCAAGTCCTTCAGAACGACTTTTGATTCCTTCCGTGTCTTCAGTGTGCAGCAATCCCATTCGATTTCATAGCAACTTTAAATTGTGCTCCATATGAATGGTAGGTCGCATGATACAATATTAGGTAACATGCGTTGGTGACATGCTGATATATGCCATGGCTTAAGACGTTATCCTGTGCCACGTCCAGCGTAATGGGCAGCCGGCATAGTCTCCCACGGCGCGTAATCGGACGGCCGATACCAGTCGGAGCCTAACCTTCGACTCGCGGCATGGTCCCCCACGGCGCGTAATCGGACGGCCGATACCAGTCGGGCCTAACCTTCGACTCGCGGCATGGTCCCCACGGCGCGTAATCAGACGGCCGATACCAGTCGGGCCTAACCTTCGACTAGCGGTACGGTCCCCCACGGCGCGTAATCGGACGGCTGATACCAGTCGGGGCCTAACCTTCGACTCGCGGCACACGCAGGTGGAGAGTGTGGATTACCACACCGACTTCAGCATCGAGAAGGCCACCCGCAAGGACTCCGGCATCTACACTCTGCGAGCCGTCAACAAGAACGGCAAGGACGAGGCCCAGTGCGAGCTGGTCGTGCTCGGTACGTGCTGCAGATACCGCTACGCCAGGCTGGGGTTTTGTGTTTGGGCTGTCAATCCAGCCAAACGGGAAGACTTGTGAATGGAATTTGGCAGCCCAAGAAACTGTGGTTCACACCATAGTTTTTTAGTGGCTGGAGGGGAGACGTGCATGGGTGGTAGATTTCTCTGAAGTTTTTTTAGCGGATGCAGTGGCATATTTCATTTAGTTGTTTACTTGACTTTACTTAATTGACAACCGAATGAAAGAAACATGGCTTTTAGCTCGGACGATACACAACAAATGATTTATGTTAAGGAGTCGCAACTTTAGGTAAGTAAGACGGCGACACCCCTTCTACCCGAAAAGGCCGGTTCGGACTGTGAAGTACCTCTCGTCTGTCTCAGGCAAGCCGAGCCGGCCTAATGGGCCTCTTCTGGTGGAGGACGTTTATGACAAGGGCGCTATCTTGAAGTGGGAGAAGCCGGACGACGACGGTGGGATGCCCATCAAGGAGTACGTCATCGAGAAGATGGACATGGACACCGGTCAGTCGCTGTTTTGTCTGACGTGTTGCTCCGGCATTAGCTTGAATTTGCTGTCCATGTCGTTTTGAATGCACCGACAATTTTTAAGCGCTGACAAGTGTTCAAGAGGCAAATAAATTGATATTCGTGAAAACATATTATTCAGATTTTACTGCCACCGGCATCCTCATTAAACTCAGACGCATTCATTCCTTATCTGCAGAAGTTGTACGCGATATCTAATGATAGAGTCACGACTTTTGGCCGGGTTATTGTGGCCAGCTAATCACTACGTCATCAAAAGCCACGAAGAGTACCTGACTGGTGCAAGATATTTGTCATTCGCAAAATAGTGGGTGCCGCCTGGCAAACCGGTGACAACCTGCGGCTAGATAACTGTCGCCGCTAGCAAGTTGCTATCCGTGTTTTACTCCTAAACCGCACTGCTTCTGCGCCCGTCACCACGTTGAGCCTCCGTCTGCCGGGCAGGACGCTGGGTGCGCTGCGGCAGGTGCCCCGGAGACAAGGCCAAGCCACAGTTCCACGTCAGTGACCTGACCCCGGGTCAGGACTACAAGTTCCGGGTCACGGCCGTCAACGACGAGGGCGAATCAGAGCCACTGGAAACGGAGAAGGCCATTAAGGCCAAAAACCCGTACGGTAGGTACCACACTGAACAATGTTGCACGTATGTAAATCTTCGTGTACTCTCAAGTCTTTGTGATGTTTATGAACGAAGCGTAACTAGATCAGCGTGTCTTCACGACCAGCTTCGTTGATATGTTCTTGATACCGTATGCCGCGTGGCAATCTTCCAATGCATGTGTTCGACTGACATCGCCCGTAGATGCGCCTGACGCCCCGGGCAAGCCCGAGATAACCGACTACGACAACAAGTCGGTGGACCTGAAGTGGGCGGCGCCCAAGAGTGACAATGGCGCCCCCATCGAGAAGTACATCATCGAGAAGAAGAGCAAGAAGTCTAACGACTGGGAAAAAGTTGGCGAGGTAAGAGGGTGTTTCATTTCTGGATCGCCCACGTGCGTGTGTGGAGTGCGTATCTGTTTTCCTTTGCTTACACAAATTCACTGTCAAGAGCTTTAGTTTATCTGATAATTGAATATTTTATATTAGATTTTGTGGTCCATGTTGCGATCAGATCAAATCCAATTTATTTGCTTTTGATGAAGACATCAGTAAACTTTAATCGCAAGTGACTGCTTCCCGTTCTTGATATCCTGCCAATCACCCATTCGCATTCATGAGCACCATGCTGCGCAAGTGCGCCAGGTTAGTGCAAAGCTAGACTGCATGCGCCACGCCTTCGCTGACTTTGCACGTGCTGCAGGTCCCGGGTGACGAGCTGACGACCAAGGTGGAGGACTTAGTGGAGCGGGAGGAGTACCAGTTCCGCGTCAAGGCAGTCAACAAGGCCGGCCCCAGCGAAGCCTCCGAACCCACCAACTGGCATATGTGCAAACACCGGAAATGTAGGTGATGGACATGTGGTGTGAAGCCTTGGCTGCTCTAAAGGGGTGAATTCATTGATTTTGTTTTAAAAGCTGATAGCACTCCTTTTCGGGATGATACCTTATCGTTCATAGCATATCGTGCATTGTGTGTAGAGTGTTCAGTTTTATTCTCCCCGTTCCTTCTTATGACGCAACAAAAGTGGCGGCGTGACACGCATTTTTCTGCGCCTGATGCTGTACAGCTTGCGCGGTGCATGCGCCATTAATATGGCTTCAAACATTAAGCCTTGACTGGAACGCCGATCTACGCTGACCTCACGGTTTCCGTTCATCAGTGGGACCGAGAATCGACCGGACCAACCTGAAGATGACCAAGGTTCGAGCCACCAAACAGGTGTTCTTCGACGTCAACATCCAGGGCGAGCCGGCACCAACGGTCAAGTGGCTCCTCAAGGACGAGGAGGTAATTGCCTCGTTTGTTGCATTACGCCTTTGCTCATCCTTGCTCAAATTCTGCCTGAAGGACGGAAAGTTGTACTATTCTCCGGATTGAACAGTTAAGCATGGTTATGGTGCAGGCCTCCGAAATGTGCTGCCATGATCTTGATAAGTCCGTGAAATTGTGTGTGCATTACAGTAGCTGTTAAAATATTCCTGGCTGAATTACAAAACGATCCCGAAGTATTGCTGTTTTATCTTTTTCATGAAATGTGTCATCCGTAGGTCAAGGAGCACAACATAACAGTCGTGAACGTGGACTACAACAGCAAGTTCACAATCAAAGACAGCGTTCGCAAGAACACGGGCATCTACAAAATTGTGGCGGAAAACGTTCACGGCAAAGATGAGGCTGAAGTGGAAGTGGTTGTTCTGTGTAAGTGTGGCTGTCAATGATTTCACATCTACGTAGAACTGGTGGATACATCACTGTTCCGCCAGCCGTAGGTCAGACCCAGTGCCTTCTGGAAATGGAAGGCTTTTGCCGCAAACAAGCAGTGAGAGGCGCTGTATCCGGGATTTGTTCGAAATCTGAGAGCGCTCACTGTGGGTGCTGGTTAAACTCGCGAAGATCACGGACTGTGGTCACGTGCTATACAGGGGCGCGTCGTCGCGCACGCGTGCTCAACATCTTGTGCTGTGATAACAACGCGACTGTTTCAATATTCGAAGGCACACAGCCGTCGCGCAGGCGCACAGCCGTGCGGTCTGACCTCTGACCTGACCTGACATCTGGCAGCGGCGCCGTCGCGTCCGAAGGGACCGCTCAAGGTGTCTGACGTCACCGCCAAGGGCTGCAAGCTCAAGTGGGACAAGCCGGAGGACGACGGCGGACTGCCCATCCAGGGCTACGCCATCGAGAAGCTGGACACTGCCACCGGTACGGACCGCCGGCAGAGAGTGGGGCACGACGATGTCAGACTATGGTGCGAGTGTTATCAGCGCGGTTTTGCCATCAGAACAACAGGGGAAACAGTATTAGGGAACAACAGGGGTAACGGGGGTAACAGGGAACAACAGTATTTTAATGGTTGGATAGTTAACAGTAAGCGATGTGTTAGAATCAGACGCTTATACGTCCTGGGATATGCTGATTCTGACCTGACCTGACCTGACCTGACCTGACCTGACCTGACCTGACCTGACCTGACCTGATCTGATCTGACCTGGCCTGGCCGGGCAGGACGCTGGGTTCCAGTGGAGCGCGTGGGTCCTAACGACACCACGGCCGACATTGGCGGCCTGGTGGAGGGCAAGCAGTACCAGTTCCGTGTCAAGGCCATCAACGACGAGGGCGACTCGGAGCCGCTTGATACGGAGCACGCAACACTAGCCAAGAACCCATACGGTCAGTGAAGAGTGGGCGGCCGGGATGCCAGCCGTCCGTGCGGGCCGTATGAGATAATGAAGACGTGGGTGGGGACCACATTTAGGTATGCAATCGATGTAATGTGGTAGTGTGCGCGCCGTATGGGGAATATAAAGCCCGTGCTGTGTACCTGCGCTGAGTGCAGCATCAATTCGTTTAATCGCAGTCACCGCGTTATCAATGTATACCGCGGCTCTCGTTGCGAAAGAAACCTGTTTTTAATGCTGCATCGCTGCGTCATACATCCTCAGTGATCGGCGGTGAGCCTTTTTGTTTTTTTTTTTCTGCAACCGACTTCACTCTCGTGTCACTGATGCTTCCAAATTTTGTATCGTTTCGTCCTTATTCGTTGCACTATTGCTATGTGTTTTGGCATTGATGTGTTATATGGCATGCATGCCAGGTACACTATGATATGCATAGCATGTATCTTGCCGTGTTGATGTGTATGACATTGACAGATGTCGCTGGCTTTGCAAGCGTGAATGTGATGTGCGCGGCGTCATTTTATGTGTGATATAACAACAGTTTGCCGCACATTACATAACACGCCGTACAAAACATTTTTGCCGTACATTTGTAGACATCCCGGGCAAGCCATCGACTCCTGAGATTGTGGACTGGGATGTGGACCGTGTGGACCTCAAGTGGACTCCGCCCAAGAACGACGGTGGAGCTCCCATTACTGGCTACATCATTGAGAAGAAGGAGCGCTTCGGCAGCTCTTGGGAGCCGTGTCTGGAGACAAAGGTATGTGCAGTATGTTTCGCGCTCTTCATTGATATGTTTGTCGCTCTTTCACTCACTGGCACCTCCTTCGTGTTTAATTTTACCTATTGTCAACGCAGTCGTTCAATCCACCGCACAAGTTTTTTAAGTGTTTCCCGACATTTGAGCATCACGACGTGGCGGCCCTGCAATGACGTCACTTTTCCGTGCGGTGCTGACGTCACCGCCCTGGGGGCCGCAGGGCTCGTCTCCGGAGGCACGCGTGCCGGGCCTGACTGAGGGCAAGGTGTACCAGTTCCGGGTGCGCGCCGTCAACAAGGCCGGCCCCGGAGAGCCGAGCGACTCCACCGGACAGCACACGGCCAAGGCCCGCTTCCGTGAGTCAGTGGTGGGAGAGACGGGAGGGGGCGGGACAGGAGAACCGAGCGGCTCCACGAGACAGCACAAGGCCAAGGCCCGCTTCCGTGAGTCAGTGGTGGGAGAGACGGGAGGGGGCGGGACAGGAGAACCGAGCGGCTCCACGAGACAGTACACGGCCAAGGCCCGCTTCCGTGAGTCAGTGGTGGGAGAGACGGGAGGGGGCGGGACAGGAGAGCCGAGCGACTCCACGGGACAGCACGAGGCCAAGGCCCGCTTCCGTGAGTCAGTGGTGGGAGGGACGGGAGGGGGCGGGACAGGAGAGCCGAGCGACTCCACGAAACAGTACACGGCCAAGGCCCGCTTCCGTGAGTCAGTGGTGGGAGAGACGGGAGGGGGCGGGACAGGAGAGCCGAGCGACTCCACGGGACAGCACGAGGCCAAGGCCCGCTTCCGTGAGTCAGTGGTGGGAGAGACGGGAGGGGGCGGGACAGGAGAGCCGAGCGACTCCACGAAACAGCACACGGCCAAGGCCCGCTTCCGTGAGTCAGTGGTGGGAGAGACGGGAGGGGACGGGACAGGAGAGCCGAGCGACTCCACGAAACAGCACACGGCCAAGGCCCGCTTCCGTGAGTCAGTGGTGGGAGAGACGGGAGGGGACGGGACAGGAGAGCCGAGCGACTCCACGAAACAGCACACGGCCAAGGCCCGCTTCCGTGAGTCAGTGGTGGGAGAGACGGGAGGGGGCGGGACAGGAGAGCCGAGCGACTCCACGAAACAGTACACGGCCAAGGCCCGCTTCCGTGAGTCAGTGGTGGGAGAGACGGGAGGGGACGGGACAGGAGAGCCGAGCGACTCCACGAAACAGTACACGGCCAAGGCCCGCTTCCGTGAGTCAGTGGTGGGAGAGACGGGAGGAGGGCGGGACAGGAGAGCCGAGCGACTCCACGAAACAGTACAAGGCCAAGGCCCGCTTCCGTGGGTCAGTGGTGGGAGGGACGGGAGGGGGCGGGACAGGAGAGCCGAGCGACTCCACGAAACAGTACACGGTCAAGGCCCGCTTCCGTGAGTCAGTGGCGGGAGAGACGGGAGGGGGGCGGGACAGGAGAGCCGAGCGACTCCACGGGACAGTACACGGCCAAGGCCCGCTTCCGTGAGTCGTTGGCAGGCGGAATTAACTGAGAAATATGCGATCAGCTTGGAGATGACAGTGAGATGTCATCTCTAACGTGAATGATGGTCCTTTGAGTGGAAAACATTCTTCGGTGTGGCCAACAGGAGCATTTCCTCGACCCGTGCGCCGATCAGAATTATAATAGACAATTACTGATGATGGACTTTTATGACCGACGTAAAAACTGGCGCCTCGGACTAAACGATGACGTCATCTAATCTGACATCTTTACACACCGCTGACACGTGCCGCCTGTCTGTGCAGTGAAACCGTGGATCAACCGCGACAAGTGCAAGCCGGTGACGGTTCGCGCCGGCCAGATCGTGCGTTTCGACGTTGACGTGCGCGGCGAACCGGCGCCCACCACCACCTGGTCCTTCGCCGGCAAGGAGGTCACCACCGAGGCGCACTACCGGCTCGAGAATGAGGACTACAACACGCGTCTCCAGATCAGCGACACCTCCCGCAAGCAGAGTGGAAAGTACACAATCCGCGCTGTCAACGACTCGGGCTCGGATGAAGTGGACATCGAAGTTACCATACTCGGTGAGCAGCTGGGGAGGGGCGAGGGGCGTGGCTGACGTGTCTTTCCGTTTCAGATTTGATGACATGCTAGAGGTGTTACAAGGTTGATAGCATTTTCATTGCATCTGTACGATGGTAACCGCATTACAGGTGTATGATTGTAGCCGAAGTGGTCAATTCCCGCCGAATGGAATACTTGCCTATCACCAACCCAGTTTATTCCTGCGTTTGACCATAGTCTCGTCTCTCCCGCAGACAAGCCGGGCCGGCCCGAGGGGCCCCTGGAGGTCACGGACGTGCACAAGGACCACTGCAAGCTCAAGTGGAAGAAGCCCAAGGACGACGGCGGCCTGCCGATCAGCCACTACGTGGTGGAGAAGATGGACACGACCACGGGCCGCTGGCAGCCGGCGGGGCGCGCCGACGGCGACACGACCGAGGCCGAGATCAAGGGTCTCGAGCCGGGCAAGCGCTACGAGTTCCGCGTCAAGGCCGTCAACGACGAGGGCGAGTCAGAGCCGCTGGAGACCGACCAGTCGATCCTGGCCAAGGACCCGTACGGTACGTGGCGCTGAACTGAGGAGAGAGTTGGAGCTCTGTGCTGTGGTTGCGGCTTACACCAGGCGGGCGGGGCATTGCACTTCGTCTGCTTCGAAAATACATGTGGGCGATGGTGGGCTTCAGTTCAGGGCTTCTTGGCTGCATTTCAGAGCCCCGCCCTTGAGGCCTTATATAAGTAGGCTACCTGTCACCCTTGTGCGAGATTGCCGCGACGTAACAAATATGCCACAAAAAGAACAATCCTGCGGCAATCAAATCCTCAATCCTCAGCAAAAATAAAAGCTGGACAAGTGACGTGTTGAACTGGAGTCGCAGACCTCGAGTGGCAGGTCCAGAGCGCTGAGCAGACTCCAAAATTGTATGTGATGATATTACAGATTCCGAGCCTGAAACCCCCCATGTAAACTGGGTGGGAAAAGAAACATTAACGGTCTCGTTAATGTTTCTTTAAGTTACTTAAGTAAGTTACTGTTTTGTTCCAAATCTGTGGATAGGCTAATTGTTCAAGACTCATGTCTGGCAAAATGGACGCGATGTTTGATGTGCTCAGTCCCAGGCCCACCTGGAATGGGCACAGGTTCTTTATCGCCCTCTGTGTACTTCACCCAACTGCAACATGCAGGGATGCGCTGCCTCGCATTCTTGGCCAGAAGTGTCGACACCGCCGCTATCGCTCCCTCCCGGTCGCAGACCCGCCGGGCGCGCCGTCCATGCCCGACATTGTCGACTGGGACGAGAACATGGTGGAGCTCAAGTGGGAGCCGCCGCTGCGCGACAACGGCGCTCCCGTCACCGGCTACGTGCTGGAGATGAAGCCGGAGGACGACACCGACTTCGTGAAGGCGGCCGAGGTCGGGCCCGGCTGCAAGGGCAAGATCCAGGGCCTGACGCCCGGCAAGAAGTACGAGTTCCGGGTGCGCGCCGTCAACAAGGCCGGCCAGGGCGAGCCGAGCGAGGCCACCACCCCGCACCTGGCCAAGGCCAGATATCGTGAGTGCTTCGTAGGCAGTATCTAGGTACTGTGAGCTGCTATGTGGGAAGGGGGGTGGCGAAGCTGGGACAACTCATGGCTCGAAACTAATCGATGGTTCTGAGCGCGCGAAGTGGACCATGTCGTTTGGTGAGAGTTGTTCTGGTTCAAGACTTTCAAGCAATGTCTATGTTGCGCACTGTTTTTTAGTCTAAAGTCACCCAGCGGGAGCTAAATTTGATTTGCATCTAGGGTATTTCAGCCAGGCCTTATAGGCAGATTCTCGTGCGAGTTCTGCAACATCTGCCAGTCTTACTTCATGTTAAAGAAAGCAGTGATCGGCTCCGATGTGCTGTGGACTGCTGGCGCTCGGGCTCCTCTGATGTCCGAGGGATTACGACTAAGTGTTTGGGCACTACTCGTCTTCCAGTGAAGCCGCGCATCGTGCGAGACAACCTGCAGCCGATCGTGGTGAAGGTGAACCAGCAGGTGCTGCTGGACGTGGACATCATCGGCGAGCCTCCACCGACCGTGGCCTGGCAGTTCAAGGACAAGGTCGGTCCCATGTGTGGAAAAGGTAGACTTGCGCCCCACCCCTGTTGGCTTTGTTAGCCGGTCATATGACTGCAGTCGCAGGCTGTTATGATCATGTGACGGTCATGGTACTTCAAGCGGCTCAAGCATGGTGACGTGCGTTGGGAGAAGGTGTTCCAATGGCAGAATGTGCCACATCTATTGCTCACGTGTCGTCTCTCATTATGGAAGCTTGGTCAAGTGCATTGGGCAAGAATCTGATTTTTTATTTGTGCGTCCTATCCACGGTCTGCCCGTCTAGACGGAGGGCTGCTCCTCCCTCCTCTCCCCCACATCTGCCACTGTTTTGCTCTGACACCCGTCGGTCATCAGGACGTGGAGACGGGCCCCGAGCTAACCATCACCAACGTCGACTACAACACCAAGTTCGCGTTGTTCCGTGCGCGACGCATCGACTCGGGGAAGTACACAATCACGGCCAAGAACTCGCAGGGCGAGGACCGGGCCGAGGTGGAGATCACCGTGCTGGGCAAGCCGACCCGGCCCGAGGGGCCGCTCGAGGTGAGGCAGGCCCCGGGCCACGGCGAGCCGGGCACCGGTCGGCTCCGGCCCCGGGCTCGGAGAGCAAGCACCTGGCCATGACGGTGCTGTGATGTGGGAAAATCTGGCTTGCCGTAGTCGGCAGCGGATTGAAGGGGCCGAAGTGCCGTGACCGGTTCGCTGGTTGAATGATTATGTGGGTACACTCTCGTAGGCAAAGGAATTTCAGAATCGTCAAGTCAAAGATGACGGAGCATACTGCGTTGCGTATAGATGCTGTCGGCGACATAAAATTTTACCGTGAAATTCCGTGAATTTCACGTAAATTTCCGAAATGCATCGATGCGCCGGTGTGCTGTTTAAGCAATGATATCTAAAGGATTCTTTTCAACCCATTTGACGGGGATGTGTTCAGTTGGGCTTTGGACTAACTACAGCACCGTTGTCTGGAGGCCACTTCATCACTCTTTACCCCGCCCCTCTTCAGGTATCTGATGTCACTGCCAACGGCTGCAAGCTCAAGTGGAAGAAGCCGGAGGATGATGGCGGATCTCCGATCGAATACTACGAGATTGAGAAGCTGGATCCCTTCACAGGTGAGCCTCGCGCGACCCCTGATCTCATCCTCGTGTTCAGACGCTGCGGCACTGGAGACCTTCACGCGCTGCATTTGCTCTCGTTGTTTGACAACTGGGTCAATCGGACAACACTCAGAGTACGCTCGGCAAACGATTTCTGACAAACCAGGCGATCTTGTTTTGGTTGCGAGAGAAAGACGCTGGTTGGCTCCTTCTGTTCCTGTGCATCCATGTACAACTTGTTGAAGAGTCTACCGCAGAAATAAGCTGATTCCTTGCTGAGTTGTGAGTGCGCATACCACGTATCAGCTCCACCTTATCAGACATCAGTCAGACACCACCTTACCTCCCAGAGCCGCTCACATGTTCAGCCAGTCTCAGTGACCTGCCTGGCGACCTGTTGCAGGTCAATGGGTGCCGTGCGGCAAGTCCACCGTGCCAGAGGCCGACATCACGGGTCTGCAGGAGGGCAAGAAGTACAAGTTCCGGGTCAAGGCCGTCAACAAGGAGGGCGAGTCGGAGCCGCTGGAATGTGACCAGATGGTGCTGGCCAAGAACCCTTACGGTGAGTGGAAAGACCTGGCAAGTTACGCTACGTCACGTCGCGACTTAGAGACGTGGCTCCGAAAATTCGCTTTAGAGGTGGGATAAACATACGGAATGGAAATATATATATATATATATATATATATATATATATATATATATATATATATATATATATATATATATATATATATATATATATATATATCCCAGTATATATCTCAACTAAAAAAATATTCTTAAACCAATTTTCGAAGCATCGAACAAGACGTTATATATATATATATATATATATATATATATATATATATATATATATATACTGGGATGTGTAGACAAGTTCTTGTTTTATATTTGGAATATGGACTGGGATCTCCAAACATAGAAGGCCCCGTCGCCAGAAAATTTCTTTCATGGCACCAAGCACGTCGAGGACACCGTCACTTATGAGGCATGATTCAAGTAATAATCGGATATTTGCGTTCTGACTGGATCAAAGTAGAACTTTGAAGCGCCGCGTAAAGGCATGCTTATTAGATGCCCATGAGATAAGCCCGGTGCTCAACCGAAAATAATTTATGAAGTGGATATGGCTTCGATTGTTCATGTTTCTGGCCAGTCATCGGCAATGAATCTGTCATGACCATCGTCGATGCGTCGCTGAACGATGTCCTCACTCGCAGATGCCCCTGAGAAGCCAGACAGGCCCGAGCTCACCAACTGGGACAAGGACTTTGTCGACCTCAAATGGAAGAAGCCCAAGGACGGTGGCGCCCCCATCACCGGCTTCATCGTCGAGATCCGAGACAAGGACGACAGAGCCGCCGGCTGGCAGAAATGTCTCTCCACACCCGTGCGTATGGTTGGAAAGACGCAGCCACCACGGTGCTGGGATTCAACAGTGCTGTGGTTGGATGGGCTGTGTGAGGATGATTTGGCTGATGGGTAGCAAACTTGTCATGTGTCACAAATTCGTGACTTTCCGCTGCCTTGGCATGGGCAGTTGTGGTAGTATGCAAGAAAAATGTGTGCATAATCTTCATTAATTGCTGGTTTTGCTCCACTTCGTTTATTAGGGCGCCGCGCTTTTCCCGACTGTGTGAGCTCACTTTATCAGCAACGACGTGTTTGCGACCCCAGCTAGCGAATAACCGAATTCCGTTTCATTTTCGTTACCAGGGCAACACGACGGAGGGTCACGTGACCGATGTACTACCGGGACACGAGTACGAGTTCCGTGTGATCGCCGTGAACAAGGCCGGGCCGTCAGAACCCTCAGACTCCTCAAAGTCGGTCGTCTGCAAGCCCAGATTCCGTGAGTGCCGACGCAGTACTTGCTGCTGTCTCGTCCGGGGGCTGTCTTCTCGGTGTTGCGGTGCCACTTATTGCTGCGATTGTTTCTATAGAAGGATCATACCGAGTCCCACTTCCGTGACCCTCCCCACGTACAACACTAAGCCGTTGGCCGCTGACCTTTGGCTATATACCACGAGCAAAACAGCGGCAGAAAATTCCTTCACCTGTAAAGGATATTGTAAAGGATATTGTTCACCTGTAAAGGATATCGCCGTCGCTAACACACACACCTTGCCTCGCTCCACCAGTGAAGCCGCGGATCGACCGGCGCACGCTCGAGAAGAAGGTGATACGCAGTGGCCAGATGCTGCGCGTCGAGATCGACATCGAGGGCGAGCCGGCGCCGCGTGTCACGTGGACTGTGCAGGGCGAGCCGCTGCGGCCGCGGGACCGGCTCACCGTCGAGGACGAGGACTACCACTCGACGTTCGTGCTGCAGCGCGCCCAGCGCTCCGACACGGGCGTGTTCACCATCACGGCCAAGAACGACTCCGGCTCGGACACGGCCGACCTCGACATCACCGTGCTCTGTGAGTGAGGTCGCGGGGAGGGCGCCAGCGCGTGTGGGACGTTCTGATGCGGGTGGTGAGGAGATGTGGGTAGAACAATTGGTCCAACGTTGGTCGTGTTGTCGCGCGCAGTTTTCCCTTGCCTTTCGACTTGACAATTCACTTAGCACATGTTGCCCTGAGTATTACATTGGATCTCAGAGACCCTTCCTCTCCCTCCACTCCCCCCCCCCCCCCCCACACACACACATATAATAAGGTTTTATCGTACATCTGCCTCGAAAACATGAAGGCTTTCTTCCTCTTTGTTCACTTCCAAACTGATGTGCTTAGCTTCATCAGGTGTCTCGTGGACCTGGCTCACGACGATACCATCCCACCCGCCCAATGTTGCACTCGTTCTCACCTGCACCAGCTGAGCCCCGCCCTCCCCCTCCCCACAGCCAAGCCGGGCAAGCCGAAGGGCCCGCTGGAAGTGTCGGACGTCACGGCCAAGGGCTGTAAGCTCAAGTGGGACAAGCCGGACGACGACGGCGGCGAGCCGATCGACCACTATGTGGTGGAGCGCATGGACATGGACACCGGCCGCTGGGTGCCCGTCTGCACGAGCAAGACGCCCGAGGCCGAGGTGGACGGCCTGAACGAGGGCCACGAGTACCAGTTCCGCGTGAAGGCGGTCAACCCGGAGGGCGAGAGCGAACCGCTCGAGACTGTGCTCGGCACTGTGGCCAAGAACCCGTACGGTAAGTGGTCGGCTTCTGGGCTGGTGGGTCAGCAGAGAGCGATGGTGGGGTGTGGGTAGAGCATGGTGCGGCTTGGACAGAATGATCGAAAGTAATTTTGTTCTTCAGCTTGAAATGAGTACTCGATGTGTGTATACGTGACATCTTTTGTCACTTACCAATTGGCTTACCCTGCCATCCGATTCTGCAAAGTTCATCAGCTCTAATACTTAATCGGTCCTGCATTGCTTATCAGTTCTATAAAAATTTGTTAAGCAATTTTCAATGACGGCATACATGCTACTGGTACGGGCATTGCGTATGACGCACGGTAAGCCCGAGTGAAGCATGGGTGTAGGTGCATAAGGTATTCGGCACGTTGTCCTGTGGTGGGCTCATCAGCCGTCACGTGCCGCATTCTCAGACGTTCCCGACGCGCCCGGCGCGCCGGACATCGTCGACTGGGACAAGCACCGCGCCGACCTCAAGTGGAAGCCGCCCAAGCGCGACGGCGGCGCTCCCATCACTGGATACATCATCGAGAAGAAGGACCAGTACAGGTGGGGACAGAGCTCTGCGGCGCAGGGCCGCCGACGGTGTCTGGACGGACGGGACATTTGAACAGCACACGCTCATCACTGCCAATGTGGTAACGCCATGGGTTAGCGGCGTGTTACGGTGTCGGACTGGACCTGGTCTGCACTCATGTTTAGCACGTGCATCGCTGTTGACCACATGCGATTTAAAGAAATGTAACGATACAATACGATGATGAAGTAGTTAAAGCCATATATTTTTAATGACCTGTTTTGTGTATATCTGGGGACCAAACCGCCCGTCTTCACTACTCCTGTTTGAGGTAGCTGAACTGCTCCGCTCTCGCTCACAACGCCGGATTTGCATGCCACTTCAACGCCCTGTTCGTCTCCACCAGCACCAAGTGGCAGAAGGCGGTGGAGATTCCGGGCACCAAGTGCGAAGGCCGCGTGCCAGATCTGACCGAGGGGCTCAAGTACCGGTTCCGCGTGCGTGCCGTGAACAAGGCCGGACCTTCCGAGCCCAGCGACGAGTCCAAGAGCATGCTGACCAAGGCTCGCTTCGGTAGGTCTTCGATTCACGTTCGGTAGCTCGCTTTTACCACCATGGGTGGGCTTGTTTGACTTTGACGTTGTCTGCCAGAAGAGCGTGCCTGTCATTCTCTTGGGTGCCAGGATGTCACATGTATGGCTGAGGAAGTTCTGCCTTTAGGAATGTCGATGGGCTCCACGCTTGCTGTTTTGTGCGTCATTACGGCGCGATCAAACCCCCATTTACGGGGACAGTACAAAACAGAGCACCCTGCTGCCCTGCGGCACGCTTGATATGACTCAGTTTCAATTCGATTGTGGGTAGGTCTCACAATAACCCCGTTGAGGCTTCTGTTACAATGAGAGTGGTCCAGTCCTGGTGCTCTTTTGCCTGCCTGTAGTACATCACCACGCTCTTTCTCTCTCCGCTTCTCTGCAGCTGCGCCGTACATTGACCGGACGAACCTGCGCGACCTCACCATCCACGCCGGAGCGCCGTTCAAGTTCGACGTCAAGATCAGCGGAGAGCCGCCGCCCACCAAGACCTGGTTCCTGAACAAGGCGCGCCTCGAGAGCAAGGACAGCATGACCATCGACGCCGAGGACTACAAGACACGCCTGTCCGTCTTCATGGCCACCAGGAAGGACACCGGCACATACGTCATCAAGGCGGAGAACGACTCGGGGCGTGACGAGGCGGAGGTCCAGGTTATCGTGCTCGGTGAGTGCGTGATCCACCTACTGTTGGATATCTGGGAGCGCGTGGTCGGGGCGTGACGAGGCTGAGGTCCAGGTTATCGTGCTCGGTGAGTGCGTGATCCACCTACTGTTGGATATCTGGGAGCGCGTGGTCGGGGCGTGACGAGGCTGAGGTCCAGGTTATCGTGCTCGGTGAGTGCGTGATCCACCTGCTGTCGGATATCTGGGAGCGCGTGATCGGGGCGTGACGAGGCGGAGGTCCAGGTTACCGTGCTCGGTGAGAGCGTGATTCGCCTGCTGTTGGATGTCTGGGAGCGCGTGGTCGGGGCGTGACGAGGCGGAGGTCCAGGTTATAGTGCTCGGTGAGTGCGTGATCCACCTACTGTTGGATATCTGGGAGCGCGTGGTCGGGGCGTCATGAGGCGGAGGTCCAGGTTACCGTGATCGGTGACTGCGTGATCCACATCCTGTCGGATATCTGGGAGCGTGCGGAAACCGCCAACAGGACAAGGGGGCGCACGACCGTCACACAACAGTGTGGCTGAGCCTGTGCTCTGCGCTGGGGTTGGCAACTCTGTGAGACGCGGCAGCCATGGCCATAGGAATGTTGAAACATGTGGAGCAGGGTGAACGTTGTAATACGGCGGGGTACCTTCTCCTCCAGACAAGCCGGGCAAGCCGGAGGGCCCGCTGAAGATCTCGGACGTCCACAAGGAGGGGTGCACGCTCAAGTGGAACGAGCCGCTGGACGACGGTGGCGTGCCCATCGAGGGATACGTGGTGGAGAAGTTGGACACAGACTCGGGTGCGCTCGCGTGTTGTTTACTTTGCATTGTGTGATTTGTTTAAGTTGGGCTGTTGGGCTGTTCTTGTTGGGCTGTCATGCGGGCATTGTTGGGCTGTTTGGCTGCCATCCGGTCAGGCGTTAGTTATTGCCGTACAACGATAAGTTAAGTGCTATGTGGGAGTGGTGGAGAAGTTGTATGGGTCGTATTCTTGGAGTGGGTCTGGGTCGGTTATCTTGACATAGATGGGGTAATTGCTGACGCGATATCCTGCAGTCAAATTTGAGCGGACTTTGCCGTGCAGTGTTTCGATCCGTTCGGTGTCTAAGCTGACGTCGTTTGCCTGCCAGGCCGCTGGGTGCCTGCCGGCCGGACCAGCAAGCCAATGATGCAGGTGGAGAACCTGACGCCCGGGCACGAGTACAAGTTCCGGGTGAAGGCGGTCAACCCCGAGGGCGAATCCGAGCCGCTGGACGGCGACCACTCCATCATCGCCAAAAATCCATTCGGTACGAGCAAATTTGTGCAGTAGATGCCACGAATATTGAATGGAACTCGTTCGGTCATCGCTTGAATACTGGCTACAACATTATTTCTCGGTCTGGACTGATATGGCGTGACGTGTGATTTACACGTGTTCTCTGTCCTGCTCTGTATTCCCTCTCTCCGTCTCCGTCATCCTGCGAATCACCGGCCTTCTTCTCTGGGCAGACGAGCCGGGCGAGCCGGGGCGCCCCGAGCCCACCGACTGGGACAAGGACTTCTGCGATCTCAAGTGGAAGGCGCCCGACACCGACGGTGGGGCTCCCATCACCGGCTACGTCGTCGAGAAGAAGGAGAAGGGCTCCGGAAAGTGGGTGAAGGCCGCTGAAACTAAAGGTGAGAATACAAACTGCTGATTTGCTATCACTGATTTGCTGCAAGATAGCAACTTGTGCGTCCCATCTGTGCTGCGGCGCAGTTTACGCGGTGCCTTTCAAAAGCATGCAATGAATTCAGTTTTAAAAGCGTGAGATGCGTGGTGAATTGATGCAGCGCCGAATGAAAAAGTACATCATATCAGACGTTGCTTCCGTTGGGTGCACGTGTCACACAATGTTGTTGAATGGGTACTGCTGTTCATGTACCCACAGCGGTATTCTCCCGACTGTGAATGTGCCAAGTACAGCGTCTCTATGCGCCCTGGTCTCTATGGCCGAGACGTTTTGCCTGACCCGTTGTCCGCCCGCTCACTGCGTCACGCCCGCCCACGTGCCACGTGGCAGGTCCCGACTGCACGTGCCACGTGCCCGGTCTGGACGAGGGCCAGACGTACGAGTTCCGCGTCAAGGCGGTCAACGAGGCCGGCCCGGGCGAGCCCAGCGCCCCCTCCCGACCCATCGTCGCCAAGCCGCGAAAACGTCAGTACCCCCGACGGTGTGACGTCACCGTGCCGTGGCGTCACCGCACCTTGACGTCACTGAGAGAGCATTGAAGTGCGATTATGCCTCGGACGTCGCATTCAACGTTATTTATTGCTTATATTTAAGTGTTTCTGGACTCAGAATAATATAGCATTCTTGTCTCGCACACCATGAGGGATCACATAGCACCGATAACATGCTTTGTTGTACATCATCGACGGTTTGCCACCAGTGAAGTTCATGAATACCGTAAAGATTTTCAACAGCCATTAACCACCACGTCTTTCGGGTGATAAAAGTACCCAATTCCTTCGTCTGAAGCCTGCAAACTAATCCCGAACCGCCTTCGTAACCGCGAAGCCCGCCGAGCTGACCATGACGGCGTCCGTCTGCAGTGGCGCCGAAAATCGACCGGCGCAACGTGCGTGACATCACGGTTCGCGAGGGTGAGCCGATCATGTTCGATGTCAAGGTCAAGGGTGAGCCGGCGCCGGACGTGACCTGGCTCAAAGCCGGCCGGCCCGTCAAACAGTCGGCACACAATCGGGTGGAGAATGAGCCTTACAGGTCAGTGGAGGAATAAAGGGAGGCAGGTCGGGCGTGGTGGAAACGGGTGCGTGTTTGGGAGTTGGCCGAGATATGAGCTGGGAGGCTTTTTACATTGAGGCGTATTTGGAAGTCGTGAAAGTTGATAAGCACGCTCATGTTCGGTTGCGAGCTAGTCAGGTGTGTTCTTTTGGTTTGTACTGGGGATGTGCTGTGTTTTGATATAATCTTCGGTTTTGATGCGCTCTAGAGTACAGTATTTTGGAAATGTGAAGTGCTTTCAGACGTCGAATTCTATGAGTTTTGTGCCTTTGTCCTTGTTTGCCGACGCCAGAGCTTGCTGCTAGTAATCATCTGCACTCATTGATCACGCTATGGAACCAACAGAACTTTGGCGTTAGTCATGCTAAGAATCGTGTTTAGCTGTTTTGTTTTTTTACTGCTGTGCCACAAATATCTCCCAATATTACTTGCAGAGTTCAAAGTACTTGCATTTCGATATCACTGCGGCTATTTTCCAACGTAACCCGAAGCCACAGATCTGGTGACCTGGGCACCTTTCGTGACCCACTGACCTTCACGTTGCGCGTGATGCTTCCGCCAGAACCAAGTACATTAACGACACGCCAAAACGCGGCGACTCCGGGACATACACCATCCAGGCGGTTAACCAGCACGGCAAGGACGAGGCCACCATCGAGATCACCGTCGTCTGTGAGTGTCGCAGACGGATGCACACCCAATGTCGGCAACGGTGACCGTGCAGTTAGTGGTGATCTCTGCATGAGCTGAAGAAGCAGTGAAAAGAAGGGATGATTTGTTGTGGTATCTGTGGTATAGTATAGCCGGGACAACACGTTCCTCTTTCGTTGTGTTTGCTTTTGCGTGCTTTGAGTTTAAGTTATTCAGCAATGGTACTCGCTTTGCTGTAAGATGCGTCGTAAAATGTTTTTAGTTCATTAAAGATTGAAAAATCGATATATATATATATATATATATATATATATATATATATATTATCGGTATTATCGGGCACACACGCGCTCACACGCATGCACGCATGCACGCAGGAACGCACGCACGCACGCACGCACACATGCGTGTGTGTGTGTGTGTGTGTGTGTGTGTGTGTGTGTGTGTGTGTGTGTGTGTGTGTGTGTGTGTGTGTGTGTGTGTGTGTGTGTGTGTGTGTGTGTGTGTGTGAGTGTGTGTGTTTGTCTGCTTTAATGTATGAATAATAAAATAATGTGTATGATAATATAAAACATGTGGTAGTCTGCAATTCAATCACGTAGAAAGCTTAGTGTGACGATTTTTAATGACGAATTACGTCCGCATACCACCGCGTTACCTTGTTCCGTGCCCTCCCGTGACCCCTCTCGCCGTTACCCCCGCAGCGAAGCCCGGCCCTCCGGAAGGCCCTCTGGAAGTGTCTGATATCCACAAGGAGGGCTGCAAGCTGAAGTGGAAGCCGCCGGCCGACGATGGCGGAGAGCCGATCGAAGGCTACGTGGTGGAGAAGTACGACCCAGACGTCGGTATCTGGATCCCCATCGGCAACTCGGTGCGGCCCGAGATTGAGGTCACCGACCTCACCCCGGGTCACGAGTACCACTTCCGGGTCAAGGCCATCAACAAGGAGGGCGAGTCTGAGCCGCTCGAGACTCTGTCGCCGATCGTCGCCAAGGATCCGTTCGGTAAGCCGAATCCGAATTGCGTTGCGTTGGGTTGTGTTCATTAAGTTGTGATCATCTTGATGTTGGAGGTGCTAGTACGCGCATTCTGATGAATGCATGTACCTTACCTTATCTGCGCAATGAGAGGCCCAATTTTAAGTCACCAGCGAACATCAGTTCAACAACCATTGTTTAGAACTTAAAGATACGATAGAAAGCGCGCATCCATGGGTTCGATATGAGACTTATTGTTTTGTGCGCTGGACTGTCCTGCGTCCTGTTGCTGACTCATCAAGTGACCGGGCGTGTGATCCGCCCGCAGTGGTACCAGAGAAGCCGGGTACGCCCGAGGCCGTCGACTGGTCCACCTCGCACGTGGAGCTGACGTGGAAGGCGCCGGCCCACGACGGCGGAGCGCCCATCACCGGCTACATTGTGGAGAAGAAGGACCGCTACGGGTTAGTGTTGTGTGGCTCTTCGGTTAGTGTTGTGTGGCTAACGGCTCTTCCCACTGACAAGCAGCCTTGCAGTCCACCGACAGTTGTTGCGAGAATCAGTGAAGACTTAAGTGATGGTGTTTGGTGATTTTCGATCAATTCAGTTCAGTGGCTTTTAGTTCTGCATGATTTGGCTATCACAAAGACCACAAGAACTTACGCATTAAAACGTTCTTGTGTTTTAACGTAATGACGCATTGAAACGCCACATCTCTGCAAACAAATCTTGTGACACAGAGTGTTTCGGCACTGACACTTTCCGGCCCAGTGTATGGAGTGACGACGTTGTAAAAACCATGACTCTCCGTTGCGACGCGTAGTAGACGCAGGGCGTGACTGATGTCCACTTGGTCGCCGCGCGTTCCGCGTCCCGCCCCGCTGTGCTGCTCCCGGCGTCCGTCCCCTCCCCCCCCCCCCCCGCTCCCCCGCGTCCGGCCCCTGACCGCCGGCGCCACCCTCGCCGCAGACGGATGTGGGAGAAGGCGGTGGAGCTGGACGGCCCCGAGTGCACCGGCTCGGTGCACGGGTTGATCGAGGGCGTCGAGTACCAGTTCCGCGTGATTGCCGTCAACAAGGCCGGACAGTCAGAGCCGAGCGAACCCAGCAAGTCCATCACGGCCAAGGCCCGCTTCTGTGAGTTTTGGGTTCTGCTGACCTTCAACGTGCTGTTCTTTCACTGTGCCATTGGTGATATGCGTCGTTACGACCAAGGAGTGCTCACGTGTGTATTTTGACTTGTGCTTTAGTGTTACGGTGTCTGCACCTTCTGGGCGCATCATGTCTTGTTCTCTGCTTCGCCCCTCCCCTTCCCTCCGCGGACATTCAGCGCATTGCATATAATTATCGCTTGTGCTGCAAAACTCAGCTCCCACTCATCTCCTGGATGCATCCCATTTGTCTGCAAACCTCCGTCCTTGATTGCCACCTGGCGGCCGTCCGCAGTGGCGCCGAAGATCGACCGCCGCAACCTGCGTGACGTCACGATCTCGGCTGGCTCGATGATCAAGTTCGACGTGGACGTGTCAGGAGAGCCGGCGCCCACCACCAAGTGGCTGAAGGAGGGCTTCGAGCTCAAGTGTGTATCGTTTGCGCCACGGCCCGCTCTGGAGACGCACCGAGAGGGCTGGGGGAAGCAGGGGTGCAGGGGGAGGGGGCTGCTCCCGTTCACGAGAACTGCGGCGGTCTGTATTTCGATCTCAGGTTGTTCACGGTAGTCACCGAATGCACTTCTGGTCGCGATGTTTTAACGTCACCCAACTGAAGAGGCAGTAGCGCTGGACAGATGAAATCTAAACAGTCAGGGCGCCAGGTTAGCCGGGCTGGTCCCCGTCGTTCCGTCAGTGGTTAAGCTCCATGCTCAGTTCAACACGTCCCGGATCAGCCAGACCAGCCACGCCCGTGTGCCCCAGGCCGACGAAGCAGCTGACGATTGAGAACCGCGACTACAACACCAAGTTCGTGCTGCGACCGGCCAAGCGAGGCGACTCGGGCGAGTACACGGTCACCGCACACAACACCTCCGGCAAGGACCAGGTCACCGTCACCGTCACCGTCACCGACAAGCCCGGCAAGCCCGAGGGCCCCATCAAGGTCAGTGGACGCCGCCGACAGCACCAGTTACTGGCAACAGCAGCACGACAGCTCCCGGGACGAGGCGGCGTGCTCTGCTGATGACTGTCATGTAGACGCCGTGGCTTAGCATTTCGTGGCACTGAATGTATTTCGATCTTTTGCTCTCCTCATGCAAATGTTGTGTCAGCATTTGGTTGTGTTTGCTTTCACACTTCTATTCATTACTTGTTACATACTATTCATCGATGATTTCGAATACTGCTCGTCTTCTGATGTACTGATATGAATGTAACCTAGCCCTGCGTAGTGTTGGGATTGTACTCATGATGTACTGGCACAAATACCATCACGAAGCTTTGCGCAGTGTTTACGCGGTCCAGACAAAAACCTTCACGCTTCACCACTGGCCAGTGCTGAGTTGTCACCCTCCTGTGCTGCAGGTGTCGGACGTGCACAAGAACGGCTGCAAGCTCAAGTGGAAGCGGCCCAAGGACGATGGCGGCACGCCCGTTGAGTACTTCGAGGTGGAAAAGTTCGACCCGGAGACGGGCATGTGGACGCCGGCCGGGCGGTCCGACCAGCCGGAGATCGAGCTCAACAACCTGACCCCGGGCCACGAGTACAAGTTCCGGGTCAAGGCCATCAACGCCGAGGGCGAGTCCGAGCCGCTGGAGGGTGAAGAGACAATCGTCGCTAAGAACCCCTTCGGTGAGCTGGGAGGCAGCATGGGTAGACGGCCTCGGGGGCGGGGTTCCACGATGGGTGCCCACGCAGGCAGTAAGGCATGATGACTCGCTCTAAGCAAACGCCATTCAAAAAGGCATGATGTCGGCAATGATGCGGTGAACTGGGAAAGTTGTTTGTTCGGCGAGATCATTTAATCGAAAAAGAATAATGAGCACGGCATAAAGCCTTGAAGAAAGCTGTCGACCAGAGCGTGGATCTAAAGAACTGGCTTTACCATAAAACAGTACAAGTTTATGCAAAACAAAGACGTGCATTCTGTATACGTGAAACCTGGATGAGAAAGCTACTGGAAATGAGTTTCATTGTTCAAGCTTTTGTTGAAACGTGCGTAGTAAGTGATGCGAATTCACCCTTTGGTACTTGGACGCTGTTCATTGCATTTGAGAATGTCCCAATTAGATGCATGGAAGCGTCGAGTTGTAGAACGTCATTTCACCCGACATTCTTACAGCCCCCGGATCGGGCTCTAAACGACGTCCTCTTGTCGACAGACGAGCCCGGCGCCCCCAATAACCTGGAGGCCACCGACTGGGACAAGGACCACGTGGACCTTAAGTGGGAGCCGCCCAAGAACGACGGCGGTTCGCCGATCACTGGCTACCTGGTGGAGAAGAAGGACAAGTATGGCAACTGGGAGAAGGCGCTGGAGGTACGCTGGTGCTGGTGATGGGCGCTGGTGCTGGTGCTCCCGAGCATGGCTGCGAGGGTCCTGCTTCCCCACAGCCGCAGAATGGGAGCCTAATTCTTATCTGAGCGACGTCGCTAGGTGTACGGTTGTGATAATGCTCGTCTGTGTTAACTTAGAGGTCTCTACAACTTAGCGGATGTTAGTCCTATTTTGATCCGTTACTGCCTGCCGCAGACTTCAAAAAGTTGTGTTTTCGCTGGGATTTGATGTAAGGGATGCATCTGTGAAGTAGTCTGTGGCGTAACTGCTGCGTAATTTAACGTTCGATTCAGTGCTCTGTTACCATACCGTTCTCCGCACTGCTGTTTTCAAGTGCTGACCCGCCTCGACACCGGCGCCCACCTCCTGCCAGCCGCCTGATGTGCAGCCTCGTCTGCAGGTGCCGGCCGACCAGCTGAAGGCTACGGTACCGGACCTGACAGAGGGCGAGAAGTACGACTTCCGCGTGAAGGCGGTGAACGCAGCCGGTCCGGGCGCGCCGAGCAAGAACACCGGCCCCATTACGGCCCGTCCGCGCAATCTGGCGCCCAAGATCGACCGCACCAACCTGCGCCAGGTCAAGATCCGCGCCGGCCAGAACTTCAGCTACGATGTGAACGTGGCCGGCGAGCCGCCGCCCACCAAGAAGTGGACGCTGGCGAGGAAGCCGCTGACGCCCTCCGAGCGGATCAAGTGCGTGGAAAGGCGGGCTGTGGGTGTCCGGGGGCTTCGTGGTCGGTGGGAGGGGTCTGGTGGAGCCGGAGAGGTGTGGGACATTAGGATTAGTCGATGAGCTTAACCTGTTTTTGTTGTTGTGTTGCATTGTGTTACATCAGTGAGCGCGGTGACGAGATGTCCTGCGTGGATGAACGGCATCAGAACGCTTCCTGAACAGTTGAAATCGCTCCTTTTCGTGTTCTTGTGTTTCTCTGCGCACCGTGTCCCCTCCTTCAATATCATTTTAAACCATCCACACACCCCAACTCCGTCAAAGACTGAATCGACCTGTCATGCTCCCTCGCAGGATCACGCCATCTGACTACAACATCAAGCTGTCGGTGCGAAACGCCACGCGGGCTGACACAGGCACCTACACGCTGACCGCCGAGAACGACAGCGGGCGCGACACCGCCGACGTCGAGGTCATCGTGCTCGGTAGGCGCCGGTCTGCCGACGGCGGAGCGAAGGGAGGAGGGGCAGCGAGAAGTCGGAAAGTGTGCTTTCTTTGAGGAGGAAGACTTGGGAGAAGTAATTCATACTCTGTGCGGATTAGAGCTTGGCAATGGTCAAAGCTATCCTTATGTAAACGTTCTGCATTAAGGTTTGCGTTTGGGTGTGGGTTTCGCCAGACTGCGCAACTTGATATATATATATATATATATATATATATATATATATATATATATATATATATGTATATATAACCCGAACTGCTTTTGATAATGTATCAGATCAACCAAAGCCAAAAAACAGCATAAAAATGGCCTGCCCCACGTACAGACATCTAGTTCAACATTTTAATGGAATAGTTGGTACAAAGGTACCAACTTTAGGGATATTCCGCTCCAGCGGTAAAGTCAGACTCTATTTATTCGCCCAATAGGATGATATCACTGCTGAGGTGATCTCTCTCTGTCTGCAGACAAGCCGGGCCCTCCGAACGGGCCCCTGCAGGTCACGGACGTGCACGCTGAGGGCGCCAAGCTCAAGTGGAAACCGCCGTCCGACGATGGCGGCCTGCCCATTCAGAAATATGTCGTCGAGAAGATGGACGAGGCCACTGGTGCGTGCACTAATCTGACCCTTACGTGACAGAGAACAGGATGTTATTAAGTTACACGTGCTACTCACTCCAGAGGGAGATTGACTACTTCGTCGGCGGTAAAGACATGCGTATCCTGCTTTCCGCGCCCGAAATATGTGCAAGACGAGTCAGCTCCACGCCCTCTGCATCAACGCGTTTGTGTGTGGGCACATCACACTTGCCCAATCTCTAGCGCAGATCTGTCTCCCGTTGACGACGAGCTGAATCTCCGCCCCTGTGAGGTCTCACCCGATACGCGCGTGTCACGCGCCGGCAGGCCGCTGGGTGAAGGCCGGGGAGACGGACGGGCCGCAGACCGAGCTGGACGTGGACGGCCTCGTGCCTGGCAAACACTACAAGTTCCGCGTGCGCGCCGTCAACAAGGAGGGCGTCTCGGAGCCGCTCACTACGCTGGCCGGCGTCGAGGCCAAGAATCCATTCGGTGAGCGCAGGGAAACCTGGCGGAAAGTTGCGTGTCTAGTCCTGAAAAGTGATGAGATGCGTCTCTTTGTCTATCTGGCTCTATTGTGGTGAAATTACTTATCATGCACGGTAATGATCCGAATAAGCCACCTCCTGCCCTTCCTAAAAGACTGCGTGACGGATTCCGTGTGTGCCGTTGTCCAGATGAGCCTGGCAAGCCGGGCAAGCCGGAGATAACCGACTACGACAAGGACTTTGTGGACCTTAAGTGGAAACCGCCAGAAACGGACGGTGGCTCGCCTATCAAGGAGTACATCGTTCAGCGCCGGGACAAGATCAAGTAGGTGTCACTTGCGCCTAGCATTGATGTGTGTATTCTCATTGTTCACTTGATTCAAGAGCAGCCAAATGGTGCACCTTCCATGAGATGGATGACGAAACGACATATTGCATTTCGCTTCGACTACGTGCGTGTGTGTGTGTGTGATATTGCGACCCGAGTTTCAATCTAACCAAACGCTCCTCCATCGCTGACTGAGCTGTGCGTCCGTCGTCGGTTCGGCGAGCGTGACCCGCGCGCGCGGCGTGCTGACCCGAGTCCCGCCGTCGCTGCCACAGCCCCAAATGGGACGACGTACTGCGCGTGCCGGGCGACCGGCCGGAGGCGCACGTGCCCGACCTGATCGAGGGCAACACGTACGAGTTCCGCGTGATCGCCGTCAACCGGGCGGGCCCCGGCGCGCCGTCCGAAGCTACTGCGCCGCACCTGGCGCGGCCCAAGAACCGTGAGTTCTGGGGGGGGGGGGGGCGCCAGAGGTCGGGATTCAGAGGTTTGGACGGGCAGGTCAGGAGACGATGGGGGTGAGCGGTGTCGGGTAACAGCTGCCATCCCCCCTCACCTCCACTCCCATACTGCCGCGTTGTGGTTTGTGATGGCGAATGCGATGCTGTGAATCCGAGTGCGCCTGCTTTTAAAATGCTGGCGCTCGCTCTGCTGATGACTTTGGTCCTGCATTAAGTTATTGGTGTTGTAATTCCAGGAGTCTGATTTTTAAGCCTGTCTCATGCAAGCTGTGTTCCAACCACTGGCACAAACGAGTCTGAAGGGCCAGGCCAACCTGAAACACGTCATGTGCCGTGTTCTCGGCTGGTTCTTTCCTGTGGTCAGTCATGGCTCGCGTTCAGGACATTGCCGGGTGTTTGGTTTCCCGCGAGCCACGCCGGCCAGTGCATACCGACGGAGCCGCACGTCCGCCGGCCACGCCGCCTCGGACGCTCATGTCCGTGAGAGGGTCAGAGGTTGGCGACGTCAGCTCAGGGGCGAACTCAGGGACGAAAAAAATATCCACGCTGAAGCCGTTGTCCCGCCGTTGCGCCCGCGCTCCGACGTCACCGCCTGACACTGGGCCCCCTCCCGGACAGTGGCGCCGCGCATCGACCGCAGCGCCATGGTGGAGCTGAAGCTGAAGGCCGGGCAGACAATCGAGTACGACGTGCCCGTGGCCGGCGAGCCGCCGCCAACCAAGACCTGGACCTTCCAGGTACGCGGCGACGCTCCGCCGGCGGCGGTATCGGTGGTGGTGTGGGGGTGACGCGTGGTACTGCGGGGCTTGGAGAGATGGTGCCGATGGTGCCGGTGGTGGTGCCGATGGTGCCGGTGGTGGTGCCGATGGAGGCCGGCTCGATACCGCGCCGCTTGCACCGCTAGTTCGTCGACAAATTGTTGAATTGAACGCTGCTTCCTTTAGTCTAGTTGCGATATAGTTTGGATTGAATTCCGGTGTACCAATCGGTCGCGTATTCGGTTGCACAGCACTGGGCACACTGACCATGTGCGCCCGGGCGGTAGGGCGGCGCGCTGGACGCGTCAGACCGGATCAAGGTGACGGCCGAGGACTACCACATCAAGCTGCGCGTGTTTGACGTCAAGAGGCCCGACTCGGGCGATTACACGCTGACGGCCGTTAACCGCAACGGCAAGGACACCGTCACCGTCAAGGTCACCGTCATGGGTAAGGCTGCGGAGGTGCCGAAAGGAAATGGCGTCGTAGCTCTGCATGTTCGTCAGATAAGATTGGCGTAGGCGGACAAATTGGTGAATGAAAGTGATAAAGACGTATGGGTAGAATTGACACAAAGTGGTACCAGAGTGTCGGAGTTTTGGGGCTTGAAATAGTTGTGGGAATAAATTATTGATTTTGGCTTATTGTCTAGATTCTGAAATCGTTGGATCACATTTGTTATTATATGAAATCAAACTTCAGAGGTAAAAGAACGGTTGCCAAGTTTTCCGTCGCTTGCGGCCATCTCCGGACACCATCGTAGCACGTACCATTGTGTGGTCTACCGCTGTGTGTTGTGTGGTTGTGTTGTGTCTGACTCTCCGCTTTACTCACGACGTATGACGTCACGTCGCCGCCTCGTACCGGCAGACGTGCCCGGGCCGCCACAGGGTCCACTACGTCACGCTGACGTCACCAAGTCGTCCTGCACGCTCAGCTGGAAGCCGCCCAAGGACGACGGCGGCTCCGACATCACCCACTACGCCGTGGAGAAGATGGACGCCGACACCTTCCGCTGGGTGCCCATTGGCGACAGCCCGCGCTGCCACATGAAGTGAGTGCGGCTGTTCCTGTTAGTTTCAATGGAACAGGCCGCTCGCTGTATTTGGACCCGGATCTCACAATCTACAGATCAGTTCCTGGTATTTTTCCCGCATGATTTGTCGGACTTCGCGATAAGCTGCCACGCGAAGCATTACGGTGATTGACGAGGAGGATTGTCGAACCTTGGATGTCTTTCTGGGCTGGCTAGCGTCGACAATAACGGGGAGGGCACTACATTGAGTCAGAGGTGCTCGATCTCTCAGGTCATGAATGCATGATCTACATCACCCGCACATCCTGACATAATGTCCCTGCCATCATCCGAACGTGACACGTATCTTGCTCTGCCTGCGTCCGCAGGGCCGACCACCTGATCGAGAACCATGACTACAAGTTCCGCGTGTTCGCCGTCAACCGTATGGGCCAGTCGCTTCCGCTGGCCGGCACCGACTCCGTCACGGCCAAGGATCCGTTCAAGAAGCCCGACAAGCCGGGCCGACCGCAGGTGAGGGCGCCGGTCTGGTGGCCGCTGGCTGGCGGCAGGGAGACGCTGCTGTTACGGGCGGACGGTGGCCGCTGGCTGACGGCAGGGAGACGCTGCTGTTACGGATGGACGCTGGCTGCTGGCTGGCGGCAGGAAGACGCTGCTGTTACTGGCGGATGCTGGGCGCTGGCTGACGACAGGAAGACGCTGCTGTTACGGATGGACGGTGGCCGCTGGCTGGCGGCAGGGAGACGCTGTCGTTACGGATGGACAGTGGCCGCTGGTTGGCGGCGAGAAGACACCGGGTTGTGACGAGCACTGTCATCGTTGATTGACAGCATCTCGCTGCCGCTGGTGTGGTGCTTTGAAGGGCAGGGAGGCGCTTTTCTTACGCCACGGTTAGACCTGTGATATTTTGCTAACCGCCAGCTCTGGTTGGCTGTTCGGAAACGCTGGCGCTCGTGCATGCTTTGGTGACGAAGCGAGAATGGCAGCTGACAAGCATTCGCGACTGTCCATATGTTGTTAAACATTCAGGAGGGATTGGGGTACTCTGATGACGGGTGATCTGCGCCTCACCATATGCAAGCACATGTGCCGTGCCTGCGTGTTGTATGGTGCGTATGCTCCTCCGTATGAAGAAGCTTGTGTGGAACGATGATGCTTAGGACCACTGGTCGGGAGTGTGTCACTTCTTCTTGTATGGGCTGGACGTCCTACTCTCACGTGTCTGATGGCTTGGTCGCGCTCTGCTCAGGCGACCGACTGGGATCGGGACCACGTGGACCTGGAGTGGACCGCTCCCAAACAGGATGGCGGCTCGCCCGTCTCCAAGTACATCATTGAGAAGAAGCCCAAATACGGGTCAGTTGACATCGCTCCGCCCCGTGTCGCCTAACATTGCAGTCCATGATATGTAAATAAGCGGTCAGCAACGGTCATTTCCACGTCAGTGTATGCCAAGCATAAAAGGATTAATGCTGCTGCACATGAGAATAGAGGTTGGGACAATGTTAGACGGCCATCAGAAATTTTACAGCAATAATACAGCCTAAACGGCTACTTACCTGACCTAATATCACTCATTTGACCTGACCTAGTTACACAGCATGTGTGAGAAGGCAGCGGAGGTACCGGGTTACAAGACACACGGCACGCCTCCTGACCTTTGACGTGACCTGACCTGATCTGACCTGACCTGACCTCCGTACCCCAGCATGTGGGAGAAGGCGGCCGAGGTGCCGGGCGACAAGACGCACGGCACGGCGCCGGGTCTCACGGAGGGCGAGCAGTACCAGTTCCGCGTGATCGCCGTCAACCAGGCGGGCCCGTCCGAGCCCAGCGACCCCAGCGACAGCGTGACGGCCAAGCCCCGCTTCGGTGAGCGCGCCGCCGGCCGTCCGATGCCGTGGACACACAGCTTCCTAGGAGACGTCGATGTGCGTTAGCATGAAAGCGTGTCTTGAAGACGAGTGAGCTTCTAAGCGACTTCACGTTTTGCGGGAAAGAGTTCTTGAGTTGCGGGTCGACAGGTTGTAAAGCTGGAATGTCAAGTTCTAACCCAGTGTCCCTGGCGTGACATGGGTTCACCTGGCGTCACTCGATTGCAATTGTCCTATTTCGTTCACAGTTAAGCCATCGTTCAACAAGGCCGCCTTGGAAGATCTGGTGGTCCGTGCCGGCACTCGGATTCAGTACAATATTCCCATTGAAGGATCACCGAAGCCGAAAGTAAGTCGGCAATCGCTATAGATACAAGGCTGCCAATCGAAGAGCACGCGTACACGCATTGTCAAGTATGGGCAAGCTGATGCGTGCGCGTCAAAACAAGGCAAATTATGAAGTGCTCGTGTATGAGTAAATACAGCTGTGTGATAGTTTAGTTTTTTGTTTAGTTTTTTTAGTGTTGTTTAGTTTTTATACCAGATCTTGTCCAGCGTCTAGCTGACCAGGATGACGTCACAGGTGCCCCTGGCGCCCCGTCTGACCGTTCCCTTCCACCGCTCTCCCCCTCGCCGCCCCAGGTGCAGTGGCAGGTGAACGGCAAGCCTCTGGAGGGGTCGGACCGGGTGGACCTGCAGACGTACGGCAACCACACGACGCTCGACATCCCGTTCTCGCTGCGCTCCGACTCGGGCCCCTACCGGCTGACGCTGAGCAACGAGCTGGGGTCGGACACGGCCACCGCCACCGTCACCGTGCTCGGTCAGTGGCATCGTCACCGCGCTGAGCCAGTGTCACTGATACCGTGCTGTATCAGTGCCATCGTCGGAGAGCTTCGCCAGCGTCATTAACATCTTGTTTCTGCCACCGCGCTGGGTCATAACCACCGACACCGTGCCCGTTCTGTGTCACCGACGATCTGCTGGGCCAATGCCACTGATTCCATGCTTGGTTACGTCACCGTCTTCACACCGGGTCATTGTGAGAGCGATCTGCGACGCGTCGCCGCCTCACAGCGGCCTGACCTGACGCCTCCCCCCCCCCCGTGCCACAGACAAGCCGTCGCCGCCTCGCAGCGACCTGACCTGACGCCCCCCCCCCCGTGCTATATACAAGCCGTCGCCGCTTAGCAGCGGCCTGACCTGACGCCCCCCCCCCCCCCCCCCCCCGTACCACAGACAAGCCGTCGCCGCCGCGCAAGCCCCTGGTGGTCAGCGACGTCAACAAGGAGGGCTGCAAGCTGGCCTGGAGCGTGCCGCTGGACGACGGCGGCTCGCCCATCACCCACTACGTGGTGGAGAAGATGGACACTTCGCGCGGCACCTGGACCGAGGTGGGCGGAGCCGCTCCCACGCAGGCGGTCTGTCGGATGTTGTGCGCCGGTCTGAGAGCGTGGAGAGTGTTGAAGGCCTAGGCTGAAGACGACGTCTGGGGACATTCCATGGTCTGCAGAGGTGTATAAGGGGAGCTTGTGGGTTGGTTTGCGTTTTCCGTGCCGACGAGTTTACAAGCGTCGGTAAAAGTGGAAAACGGGCAACGATCTGCCTACCGTTGTTCAAAGAAGGAACTCTTTAGCGGTAACTGCTATACGATTGATAGTCGCATTAAGTACCGCAAATGCCGATAAAATGCTCGTAACGTGCCAACATGCTAGAACAGTGCAGTTCAAATGTGGTCGCGAGCTCTGATGCCTTTCTGACCTTCACGTGACCTCAACGCGGCTCAGGTGTGTCAGAGCTCGATGCTGGGCGCGGACGTGATGGGCCTGGTCCATCGCAAGGAGTACATGTTCCGCGTCAAGGCGGTCAACAACATCGGCGAGTCGGAGCCGCTCACCACCGACCGCAGCATCATCGCCAAGAACGAGTGCGGTACGTCACGCCGAAGACAGTGCGTGCTCGACACGCGCTTAGCCGTGCTGATGGAACACGTGCCGAGGACGGGGGGGGGGGGGGGGGAGGGACCGCGCGAGCTCGAGCTGCACAGGGAATAACGCGTCTTCTCGTCCTCGCCAGAATTTTTGTTTTGGTGTCATTGTTCGCAGTAATGTGACGCAATGTTATTTAGCACCGCAAAAAAGCGGCAATTCGTATCCCACTTCACGTTTGCTATTTTAGCTAATTAAGCCAGCTCGAGCTTCTTACAAATGGCCCGCTGTTCTCTGGAGAAGTGCGCGAGTACGCTCGAGCTGAGTCGCGGGCGTTCAGCACGTGGCACTCGCTCGGCAGACGAGCCGGACGCCCCGGGCCGCCCGATCGTCACCGACTGGGACCGCGACTTCGTCGAGCTGGAGTGGACCAAGCCGCGCCATGACGGCGGCGCCCCCATCACCGGCTACATCATCCAGAAGAAGGAGAAGGGATCGCCCATCTGGCAGAACGCGGCCAAGGTGCCCGCCGATAAGACCAAGGTGAGCGCGGCAGATGGGGCACGTGGTGAGCCGCCGATGTTTAACCAGCGAGTGCAGGCTGGTCAGTTTGCACCGGTTCTCTTCGGAACGTGCGACAGGTCCACTGGTCTGATTACTGCTCTTAGTTTCCGAAATGTGTCTTGACTCACGAACTTATGTGCGGCATGCTCGAATCCTTGCGCGCTGAACTGTTGAACTTTTCAAAGAAATACATCAGGCCTGCTCCGTAAGCGCCTCCCCGCTTGCGAGCGCGTGGGTCGTGACCTGACCGAACCCCGCTCCCTTGACTCGTCACCCGTCAGGGCGTGGGCCGTGGCCTGACGGGACCCGCCCCCTTGACCCGTCACCCGCCAGGGCGTGGGCCGTGGCCTGACGGGACCCCGCTCCCTTGACCCGTCACCCGTCAGGGCGTGGGCCGTGGCCTGACGGGACCCCGCTCCCTTGACTCGTCACCCGTCAGGGCGTGGGCCGTGGCCTGACGGGACCCCGCTCCCTTGACTCGTCACCCGTCAGGGCGTGGGTCGTGACCTGACCGAACCCCGCTCCCTTGACTCGTCACCCGTCAGGGCGTGGGCCGTGGCCTGACGGGACCCCGCTCCCTTGACCCGTCACCCGTCAGGGCGTGGGCCGTGGCCTGACGGGACCCCGCTCCCTTGACTCGTCACCCGTCAGGGCGTGGCGCCGGACCTGACTGAGGGCCAGGAGTACGAGTTCCGCATTATCGCCGTCAACAAGGCCGGCCAGTCGGAGCCCAGCGAGCCTTCCGACCTCATCATGGCCAGGCCGCGCAGGCGTGAGTTGCACCGGCTGATGCTCTGGCCGTCTTGCCCCACGCATGTGAGCCGTGACGTCACGGATTTGTGCACAGCTTAAACGACAATGGCCAGCTCGGACTGCCGACTGTGCGTAGTTTGTTTTTTTTCTGCTAGCGATCCTGGTTTCTGCCGGATTTGGGTGTAGGTGCGCAACACGTAGTTCTGGGATGCGTGTGAGGATAATCGTGCACTGGGATAACAATGCCATTCGTTGCCAGTCACTTCTTCCGCAGGGTTACTTGCTGTTCTGACTCGGGGAGCTGCTACGTGCGGTTACATGCAGAAACATGTGTAATTCATATGGGTGAAGGGAAAATGACATGATGCATACCTAACGGAAATGTGTAGAGATCTGATATCACGCACTTTGCACGCGCTGCAAACTACAGTATTCGATGACTAACCCATCGCCTGAAGCCTGGTCCATGTACGCTGCCTCTCAATCATGCTTGGGTATTGGTCTTAGCCGGTGACGATATCACGCGATATCTCCGCACCGGCAGTGGCACCTAAGATCAAGACACCGATGACGGAGCTGCGTATCAAGGCGGGCCAGATCCTGCACATCGACATCGACTACGTCGGGGAGCCGGACCCGACGGTCGAGTGGCTGGTCAACGGTCACCCGCTGGCCATCTCTGACAGGTCAGTCCGGGTCGCGGGCTGAGTCGATGACCTGAGCTACCTCGTTCCATGGCACGAGCGGTGGCCGATTACCTGAGCCACCTCAGTCCAGGGCACGAGCGGGGATCGCTAACCTGAGCTACCTCAATCCGGGTCACGGGCGGGGTCGATGACCTGAGCTACATCAGTCCGGGTCACGAGCGGGGGTCGCTGACCTGAGCTACCTCAACTGGACATGTCGACCAGCGCTGCAGGCGGGGATCGTTCGCCAGCAGCCCCCATCCGACATAGGATAGGGGCTGCTGTATATGTATGGGATCCGACAGGTCCCGCAGCGTAGCTCGAGATCCTACACGCATGTATTAAAGCATCTGTGCCGCCAAAGCTTCGGAACGCTGTACTTCTGGTTACTGTCACGGTCGTTGCCTGCATCACAGACTCGGTCTGGCGTACTGTAGCGGCCGTGGCCTGCATCACAGACCCGGTCTGATCTACTGTCGCGGCCGTGGCCTGCATCACAGACCCGGTCTGGCGTACTGTCACGGCCGTGGCCTGCATCACAGACCCGGTCTGGCGTACTGTCGCGGCCGTGGCCTGCATCACAGACCCGGTCTGGCGTACTGCCACGGCCGTGGCCTGCATCACAGACCCGGTCTGGCGTGTGGAGCTGGCGCGTACAAGACAGCCGCAGCAGCTGTCACACGCGCTCTGGCGTGCCGGCAGAACCACCATGACGGCGATCAACCACCACACGGTGGTGCACTCGGTGAACGCCCGCCGCGGCGAGTCCGGCTCCTACCTGCTGCGCCTCACCAACGACTCCGGCTCGGACGAGGGTAGGCCGCCGCGCCGCTCGACCGGCGCTCAGAGGCGGTGGCGCGCGCGGCAAGCGAACGGGCCATGTTGAGGCACAGTGCGGCCCGGCGCCGGCTCTGCCGATCTGTGGGAACAGGCTGTGTGCGATGATCTGGTGCTAGGAACAAGGACTTGACATCACGAGAGTGGTGATGTGCCCAAGATGATGTATACATCGAGCCGTTGACATCACTGCGCATGCGTAGTCGGCTGTGCATGTCGACAGCTGTGGAGGTTGTCTAATTTTTGCAAGAGCTGGGATGCAGTCGTCTTTCAGAATCAATTTTGCGTTTAAAATTCATCGTCGCGCACATCCAAATAGCTCACCCCCCCCCCCCCCCCCGCCACACACCACCACCCAGCAATAAGACTCGTAAAGTCACCGCTGACCGCCTTTTGGCTATGGTGCCCACTTTAACGGCACGCCCGGCGGGTCTCGACTGGCAGGCATCATGACGGTGATCGTTCTGGACAAGCCCGGCCCGCCGGAGGGCCCGCTGGAGTACGACGACGTCACTTCCAGCAGCGTCTCCCTCTCGTGGAAGCCGCCCAAGGACGACGGTGGCAGCCCCATTACGTAAGTGGTCCTCTCGGCGACCGGGCTCCTCTCGTCGCGGTGTGTAGATGCCGCAAAGATGTATGCGGTATGTCGTGAGGAGTAGCCATACAGTGATATGATCAGCGACATGTATGCGTCAGCATGTACTAGGTGATAAAGCATGTCACCCTTTGACTTCCGTCGGCGAATAGTGAATGGGTATGATTTGGTCTTTTCGAAGTCCAGAATTTTCCTCATTTGAAATGGGAAGATTGCGCTAACATTTGCGGGGTATGGTTAGAACGTCAGCTCTTTTATGCTAACTGAATCTCCGTCGACGTTCTATTAAAGTCAATAACTCCTATGAGCTGCATCGAAGGCTGGCGTAAGCCGCGGGGTGCAGTCAGAACAGAAAATGAGTCGCATCTTGTCAAAATTGCATTCAACCACATGTAACCAGTCATGTGTACATTTGCCGCTATAATTAGGAACACGTGTGTTTACAAATCTCGAAATATGCAGAACTATAAGCACGCACCCCACGCTTCAAAACGGCCCGCCCCGTCTGTGGCTCGGCTCTGCCTGGTACAAGGCGAGCGCCCCGGCGTTGTCCTGTCACCGCTGCCGGCGCCCCCAGGGCCTACATCATCGAGAAGCGGGACATGTCGCACGGCGGCGGCTGGGTGCCGGCGCTGCAGTACGTCGACCCCAAGGACACGCACGCCACCGTGCCCCGCCTGCTGGAGGGCACGCAGTACGAGTTCCGCGTGCGCGCCCAGAACCTGCAGGGCGTGTCGGAGCCGCTCACCACCGACAAGCCGGTGGTCGCCAAGAACTCGTTCGGTATGGCGTTCGCGCAGGGCTTCGTCGCTGGCCGATACGTGGATTGGGCGATGGGTGTTGTGTCGGTCGCCCACGGCGGGAGCTTCTGGTGGTCGCTGCCTTGTTATTAGTTTCAAGTCATCCGGTGTGTCTAACATTACTAAGTAAGCATGTTGGCGAATTTAGCTTTCTCTTTCTCAGCAGCTGAAATGCACACTCCTGGTGGTGCCTTAGGTCAGTTGGCCAGCGCAAAATATGACCGTGTGTGTCGTCCGGACGGTGAGGTTACTCATCCACTAACACCCGTTCTCCGTTGGCTTGTTCCCTAAAACTGGTCGGTGCGCGCAGGTGTGCCGGGCCGTCCTGGCCGGCCGGAGGCGGTGGACGCCGACAAAGACTTCATCAAGATCCGCTGGCAGCCGCCGCGCTCCAACGGCGGCAGCCGCATCACCGGCTACGACGTGGAGCGGCGCGAGCACATGACCGGCCGCTGGTCCAAGATCAGCCGCGACCCAGCCCCGGTGAGGCGGGCGGCGGGCACGGCGCCGGGCCACGCCTGCTCTGGTGGAGGGCAGGGACGGCCCCGGGTGAGGCAGTCCGCGGGGAGGGCGCCGGGCCGCGCCCGCTCTGGTGGAGGGCAGGGACGGCCCCCGGCGAGGCAGTCCGCGGAGAGGACGCCGGGCCGCGCCCGCTCTGGTGGAGGGTAGGGACGGCCCCCGGTGAGGCAGTCCGCGGGGAGGGCGCCGGGCCGCGCCCGCTCTGGTGGAGGGCAGAGACGGCCCCCCGTTGAGGCAGTCCGCGGGGAGGGCGCCGGGCCGCGCCCGCTCTGGTGGAGGGTAGGGACGGCCCCCGGTGAGGCAGTCCGCGGGGAGGGCACCGGGCTGCCACCGACGCCCGCTCTGGTGGAGGGTAGGGACGGCTCCCCGGTGAGGCAGTCCGCGGGGATGGCGCCGGGCCGCGCCCGCTCTGGTGGAGGGTAGGGACGGCTCCCCGGTGAGGCAGTCCGCGGGGATGGCGCCGGGCCGCGCCCGCTCTGGTGGAGGGTAGGGACGGCTCCCCGGTGAGGCAGTCCGCGGGGAGGGCGCCGGGCCGCGCCCACTCTGGTGGAGGGCAGGGACGGCTCCTCGGTGAGGCAGTCCGCGGGGAGGGCGCCGGGCCGCGCCCGCTCTGGTGGAGGGTAGGGACGGCTCCCCGGTGAGGCAGTCCGCGGGGAGGGCGCCGGGCTGCCACCGACGCCCGCTCTCGTGTAGCGGAGGGACGGCTCTCCTGTGCAGCAGCTGGCGCAGTCGGATGCTGCTGGCCGTGCTGTGCGGGCGTCTGCGGAGGGGGGGGGGGGGGGCGGAGGACGGGGACCGTGGGTTGGCTAGGTGTCGCGGGGTGCGAATGATGTGGGGGTGTCACTTCGATGGGTGGGGTGCCAGAGGAGCCGTGCAGTGCGCGGCTGGCTCTGAGCTGCGTGTGTTCGTCTCTTGGTGTGCATAATTGAACGATGTAGATGCGGGATTGATGCTGACTTTTTAAGGACACCCGCCTGTCATAACGGTGCAGGTGCAAGGCGTACGATCCAGTTTTTTGTGAAACATAGAGGCCAAAATTACAGTCAGCTATTCGATCATGCAAAACTGACGTTCCATGGGAGCACAGTGCTTCTTTCAAATATCATGCATGAAGTAAATGTTCCACATTTCAACCGCAAGAGCTCTCTGTCACACAACAGTTTTGTCCAGGTTGCGGAATGATGCTAACACCCGCGCCTCTCGCAGGGCACCGAGTTCCGTGACGACACTGTGCGCGAGCTGCACCTGTATGAGTACCGCGTGACAGCCATCAACGCCGCCGGGCCGGGCAGCCCGTCCGACCCGTCACACACCATCACCGCCAAACCCATGAAAGGTCGGTCACCGGTCCGCGGCTGACCAGCAGGAGAGGCGCGGAGAACAAGTCTGGGGAGAGAGTGGCGGAGAAATCAATCATGCTGATGTGTACCGCAATGTCTGCCCTTGAAACAAGCTGGAGTTTTAGCACTGAAGTCCTCTTGCAAATTATTGCCCAAATATTAAGATCAGATAGCGGACCGTTCGTCGCATGCCGACTGGGCGCCAACGGTGCTGTAAACGCCCGCATCTCCCACGTTCCCGCCAGAACCAGCTGTGACCGTCCGTGCCGCACCGCTCCAGCTGACCTGACCTGACCTGACCTGACCTCCCCGGCCAGAGCCGCCGCGGTTGAACCTGGACGGCATCCTGGGCCGCAAGATCCGCGTGCGCGCCGGCGAGCCGATCGACATCCGGATTCCGATTAGCGGTGCGCCCGTGCCGACCGTCGAGTGGGCCCGCGCCGGCCGCAAGATGGCGCCCGGCGGACGGGTGCAGGTGAGGCTGGTGGGGGGCGCTGAAGGGGGGAGGGGAAGCCCGGTGTGTGGGAGAGGGCTGATGCCGTGGGAATGGTGGCGGGGGTGGGGGTAGGTTGAAGGCGGCATCAGTGAGGAAAATGTGTTTTTTTAGCGAGATTTGGTTGCAAATCTAATGCTTGAGTAAGCAAGAGCGTAAAGGGCATCGAATATCCTCTGCAGATTGTCACTGCGGTGCCCACAAACGTTACGGTCAGTCGGCTGTATTAATGCTAATCAAAATCCACAATAGAAACTGATAGCCATGAGTTGAGTGTCTAGGTGCTGATCGTTAGTCAGTCCGCTCATTTCCCCTGGTCCAGCGGTCAGAAACATCACACTGACGACCGCTCACACTCAGTTCCTCCCAGAGCCCTGCTTCCTGACTAGCCCTCGACATGCGCACATTCTGCCTCTCGGGTGCTGCAGATGGACACGACGCCCGAGTACACCACCTTCCACATCCCCAAGTCTGTCCGGGAGGACGCCGGTCCGTACACGATCACGGCCAGCAACCCGCACGGCTCTGACAAGGCGGACGTGGAGGTGATCGTGGTGGACAAGCCGGGCCCGCCGCGCGGCCCGCTCTCGTACGACCAGGTCACCGGCAACCAGGTCACCATGTCCTGGAAGCCGCCGGAGGACAACGGTGGCTCTGACATCACTGGTGAGCGTTGGTAGAGATGGAGTGCAGGGTGCGGGGAGTGAGTGGGCCCGGTAAGTTGGCGCTTCAGGTCGCCGGTAAGAAAAGGAAAAGGCAAAATTAATGTGGACATAGCCTGAATATTGCACGCATGTAGAGACATAATGAAAGCGTTGCTTTTGGTGCCACTGCTGCTTTTATAAATGCAGTCGCTCTCGCTTATCGTTATTCATATGAGAAGTGCACGTTTCGTTCAATTTAAACAGTTCTAGATCTTCGCAATTGGACTGGTGTGCTCGACACTATAACGCTGGCTAGTCTTAAAACTGTCAACCATTTTTATGGTGTTTATTCACAGCCGACCGCTTAAAAGACGCCATTCACCCCAGAAAACGCAAAGTTCTCCGCGCCCGAGCCACCGCGTGCCGGCGTCTGACCGAGTCTTCCGTCCCGCAGGGTACCAGGTGGAGATGGCCGACTACGGCTCGGACGCCTTCCGGCCAGTGCCGGGCTACATACCGAGTCCGTCCTTCACCGTCAAGGGCCTGCAGGAGGGCAAGCGCTACCTGTTCCGCGTGCGCGCCGAGAACATGTACGGCCTCTCGGAGCCGCTCGCCGGCAGAGAGGTCAGTTGGTGGGCGTCGCTGCAGGGTGGCCCAAACAGGGGTGGTCCGCTCGCCGGCAGAGAGGTCAGTCGGTGGGCACCGCTGTGGGCTGGCCCAAGCAGGGGTGGTCCGCTCGCCGGCAGAGAGGTCAGTTGGTTTGGCGCCGCTGCAGGGTGGCCCAAACAGGGGTGGTCCGCTCGCCGGCAGAGAGGTCAGTCGGTGGGCACCGCTGTGGGCTGGCCCAAGCAGGGGTGGTCCGCGCGCCGGCAGAGAGGTCAGTTGATGGGCGCCGCTGCAGGGTGGCCCAAGCAGGGGTGGTCCGCTCGCCGGCAGAGAGGTCACTCGGTGGGCGTCGCTGCGGGATGGCGCAAACAGGGGCGCTCACCTTTTTGCATGGGGCCGCCTGTCACTGGGTTTTCTGTGGCGGGATGTTGGAGGTATTGTGGGTCCGTGGCGTCTAGTTGTGCGGTTTCTTCCCTTAAGCTTGGTACGCTTTGAGTCCACACGAAATACGATCTTTCCCAGCTGTGGTTATTTGCTGTTTTATCGTGATGTGGCTTTCGAGTACCTTGGTTAGATTCCAAATGTTTTGTTTGGAAGGGATCAGCGGCAAGGACAAGTGAGCACCGTTCCAGCGTCCCGAATGCCGTTGCCCATCAGGCATTTCATTTCCAGCTGAGCATGACCTCATGCCGCGTTTCCTTCCAGGCGACGGCCAAGAATCCGTTCAGCGCGCCGGGCCCGCCGAGCGCGCCCCAGATTACGTCGTACTCGCCAACTGGCGTCAACCTGAGCTGGACACCGCCCGAGGACAACGGCGGCAACCCCGTCTCGGGTGAGAGGTCTCCCGCCGGACCTCCAGCGCTGCGGGCTGGCGCCGGTCTGGACTCAAGCTGCGGGCGGGGATTCCGCTCAGTTTGAATGGCATTCTGTCGAGACTTGTCTGTCGTTACAAGAGGTTGCATGCATAACTCGGCAGTACCTCATGGGTCGTGACGCAGCCAGGATGAATGGCTCTGCTACTATGGACAAGGGATGGGGCAAATATTATACTTAAGTCCCGGTAGACCAAAGCTGAAAGACGCAGGAACCAATTGGAATCAGAAGAGAATGTCTGCACGGCAGTGCACTGTGTCAAAGGGACAGGCACTACGCGTGCGGCCTTTACGGGTCACTGACCACCACTGCTCGCCGCGCCGCAGGCTACGTGGTAGAACGGCGGGACCGCGGCGGCGAGTGGATCAAGTGCAACAACTACCCTGTGCCGGCGACCACCTTCAGCGTCAGCCACCTCACGGACGGCCAGCGCTACGACTTCCGCGTCATCGCCGTCAACGACGCCGGTCCCGGCAAGCCCAGCCGGCCCTCCGAGTCGGTCGTCTGCGGCACCATGATCTGTGAGTTGGCGCTACAGGTGGCGCTGGGGGCTGTGGCGTGCTGACCGGTGCGATACGGGGGCAGGCGTCCTGACTGATGTCGCCAGGGCCACGGGTAAGGTGTGTCGTCGCTTTTGAGGTCGCGCAGCAGGCTTAGCAGATGATGGCGTCGGGATGCTTAGGTGTGCCGCGTATTTTAAGCTCGCTAGTTGAGCCTACCGGAGGCAGATGTCCGCCGGGCGATAGGAATTGGGCGTTGGGTGTTGGCAGAGTGAACGAAGGGGTCCAATGCAATGGTGCGCAAGCAGGACTAACTGGAAGCTATATGACTTCCTCAATCACTGTCTCATGCTGTGTACAATTGGGCCGTGACCTTTGTATTACGCAGACCATGATATGCGTCACGATCCTCCGTAAAGGAGATGATAATCCACATAAAGCGATGACCTAGTGACTGAGCGTCGTCGCACCCCGACCTGACCCGTCCGTCGGCCGGCAGACAAGCCGAGTGCGCCAGAGGCGCCGCGGCCGGACCGCATCACCAAGGACTCGGTCACGCTCTCGTGGCGGCCGCCCAACGACGGCGGCGCCAAGATCCGAGGCTACTTCATCCAGAAGCAGCCCAAGGGCGGCAAGGAGTGGCTGCCCTGCAACGACGTGCTCCACCCGCTCAACAGCTTCACCGTCCCCAGACTGACCGAGGGCGACGAGTACTCGTTCCGCATCATCGCCGTCAACGAGGTCGGAGAGTCCGAGCCGGGCAAGGCGTCGCCGTTCATCAAGGTAAAGGGCCGGCGGTGGTGGAGCGCGCCGTGGCGCGTGCGTGAAGTCGGTATCGAGCGCGGTGTAAATTTGGACGGACCTGGTGTTTTTGTTTGTTTTTTTTGTTGTTGTTTTTTTTGCTCGTTTTTTATGAGATGCCTGTTGTGTTGAGACGATGCATTTTTATGGCTGGTGTCATTTCTTCGGTAAACTGGGAACCGATATGATGTCAGCTTCGGATGGTGGAGCAAAAGAAACATTTGTAGACCATTAGGTGTTTGAAGTGGCCATGTGTCCGATGCTTGCATGGAGATAAAATGCAGTGCAAACTCTGTTCTGAGATTTGCCTCAAGTACCAGCTATGGTAGCCTGGACGGTCACTCGCCGCCGCAGGTGGAAGAGCAGCCGAACAAGCCGCACATCGACATCACGGGTCTGCGCGACATCACGGTGCGCGCCGGCCAGGACTTCAGCATTCACGTGCCGTACCGCGGCTTCCCGCTGCCCACGGCCGCCTGGAGCCGCGACGACGTGCCCGTCGACGAGCGCGACTCGCGCGTGCACACCCAGCTGGCTGAGGACTCGGCCAGCTTCGTCATGACCAACGCCCAGCGCGGCGACACCGGCCCCTACAAGCTGCAGCTCAAGAACAACTCGGGCTTCGACACGGCCACCTGCAACGTCAAGGTGAGTGGCGAGCAGTTCGTGGGACGATGACTGGGAGCCCGTGACCGAGAGACACTGGACGAAAGCCAAGGGACGAGAGACTGTATTTATATATTACAGGCTGTATTTATATTTATATAATACAGGCTGTATTTATTCCTATTGCCTCTCTCTCCGGGAATGTAAAGAAATGCGATCGTCACAATAGTAGCCCACGTAACCTCATCTAATTCGCTGGTCAAAATTACGTAAGTTGTTGAGTGCATTTACGAGGACCATGATTCACTTAGGTAAGACAGTAGTAATAGCGTTATTCCTTTGAGAAAAAAAACAGGAGAATGGAGATATGGATGAGTTGATATTTCGGCAACATGCTTTCATCGAGAAATAAGACTACTACTACCGTTTTGTAATTCGCTTGCCATGTAGTGCGCCAATAATTTGCTTGTGGCTGGCCTTTCTTGCCCGACGTGAGCCGGCATTGCCGGTCACCGTCAAGCACTGAGTCGATCCGCGCCGTTGAAAACTTGCTTCCCTCCCTGGTATGAGCCGTCATGACCTGGCGTGACCCCTGGTGACCTGTGGCGTCCAGGTGCTGGACCGGCCAGCGCCGCCGCATGACCTGCGTGCGGACGAGTTCGGCGGGGACAGCCTGACGCTGCTGTGGAGGCCGCCCAAGGACGATGGCGGCGCCGACATCACCAACTACATTATGGAGAAGCGGGAGCGCGGCGCCAAGGACTGGACCAAGGTGGGCTGGCGTGCGGTGGTGTGCGAGCCATGGCATAGGCTGGGGAGCTGCACAGCAAACATCTACCTCCCTGGTGATCATGGTGTTTGTGGCGGTAACAGCTTTTGGTGTGTGTGTGTGTGTGTGTGTGTGTGTGTGTGTGTGTGTGTGTGTGTGTGTGTGTGTATGTGTGTGTGTGTGTGTGTGTGTGTGTGTGTGTGTGTGTGTGTGTGTGTGTGTGTGTGTGTGTGTGTGTGTGTGTGTTGTCTGTGTGTGTGTGTGTGTGTATGAGGATGTCGTCACTGAGATCAGGCATGATTTTCATCGAGCTTCCATCTTTCAGTTGCTGACCCAGATTATTTTTTATTTATTTCACACGTCGAGATTAGGTGTAACATGTTCCAAAACGGCGTTCCCAAAGTGGACTTGACCCGCGGTACGCCCGGGCGTCTGGACGTGGACGGACGCCGTGACCATCAATGCCTTCCGCCGTCCGTCTGAACCTGCCGCGGACGCTGACCCCGGACCGTCACCGCCACAGGTGTCCAGCTTCGTGCCCGGCACGGCGCTGCGCGTGAGGAACCTCGTCGTCGGACGCGACTACGACTTCCGGGTCAGCGCCGAGAACCAGTACGGCGTCTCCGAGCCGTGCCCCACCTCCGAGCCGGTCAAGGCCAGGCACCCCTTCGGTCAGTTCCAGGCCGCTGTCGCAACACACGCTGGGTCGTCAATCAGATCGGGTTTGATCAATTTGGTTAGAAAGCGTGTAGTAGCCTTCTCGGTCGTAGTGAGCGTGAGAATACGGTCGGCCTGAGATAGTGTTTTATGTGAAGTTAGGAGGCAAACCATTCGTGTTGCCGCTCGCTGCCAGATACTCACGCGTCATGGTTGACGCAGGCTGCGTTCCCGGTGTGACGCCAAGACGGCAGTGTGCCTGATGTCCAGATATCGTCCGCATCAGTGTCTTGCCAGCTGCCATCAGCGCTGACGTGGCTGAGCGTGGCTGAGATCAGCGGCGGTGCGTGGCTGACCGGCGCCTGACCGCCAGACGTGCCGGGTGCGCCGGGCGCTCCCCGCGGCCTGGACACGTCCGAGGACTCGATCACGCTCACCTGGCAGCGGCCGCGTCACGACGGCGGCTCGCCCATCACCGGCTACGTGCTGGAGAAGCGCATCCCCGGCGAGGGCTGGTCCAAGGCCAGCCACGCCGCCATCCAGGACCTGCAGTACAGGTAATGGCGCGCCGTTCGAAATCTGCCGCTCATGTCATGTCGTAGCATCCACGACCCACGGTACCGATCAGGTCGGCTTGGCGTGGTTCGCCAGGTAAGGTGCAGGACAGTGGAGCCGGGCTATTGCGGTTCCCCGCCTACAACCTCTACTGCACATCGGTGTGAGGTCTTACCCGGGGTCCCAACCAATGTCATTCACGGAGGACCCGGCTTCGGGTGATCACGAGATGTTTACTGTTGCTGATCAAGCTCTAAATGCAAGAAACAGGAATTCGGCCCCCTTATGGATAATGTCAAGTAAGCCAATAGGCTTGCGCATTTACATGGTTTTACATATGCTTTTTCATATTGTATATTTATTTATTTGTAGTGTTTTATTCACGCACATAGTACTTTCGACAGCGACCGTGCACTTCGTTTGGTATTTACTGCATAGGCATCAGGTGGTGAACTTTTCAGTATTGTTGGCAATGTATTGACATCATTTACGCACGCAAGTCTGAAAAACCCATTTGATGGATGGATTTTCGATCAAATTCATACACATGCGTACATATATACTTACGGTCTTCCTGAGCTTCACGCATTCGAAACCGATGCATGTTGAGGCACTGAGACACATATTACGGATTGACCTATGGGATGTACTCTGAAAGTACTTAACGTTGTTATATGCCACTGCAGCGATACAGCGTCGTTTTTTGGTGCTTCCCGACGCGCTCAGCTGCTGAGGCAAAATGACGTCACTGTAGCGTTTACAGCGTAACTGCCCTGTTTTTTTATGCCGACTGCCGAAGCTGACTCGTTTACTGCTGGCAATGACTGATGTGATCGCCTCATGTCCTCAGGGTGATCAACCTGACCGAAGGCACCGACTATGAGTTCCGCGTGGCGGCCAAGAACGCGGCCGGCCAGGGCCCCTGGAGCAACCCGTCCGACCCGATCCGGGCCCAGGCGCCGCCCAGTACGGTTACAGCCATCAAAATGCTCAAGGGGGTCGCTGTCAATGAATGGCCTGGAAAATAGAATATACGCCGTTTACTCCAACGCAGTGATGGTGGATTAGGAAGGACAGCCTCCCTCCCCCCCCCCCCCAATTTGCATAAAATTAACCATTTACTCAATTACGCTGCAAGTAAAAGAATGGCTTAAAACTGCATTTGCCCTCTCATTTTGAAGTTCGCTTTTCCGTCACTGCCCGAGTGCCCAAACATCAAACGTAGTTCTGGTTTTGTAGAGATCTGTCAAATTCCAGCAGTGAGCGGCCACCAGTGGTCTCATAGCTGCATTGCCAAACTTATATACTGCAATGACCGGGAATGTCGAAAGCCTAGTGGCTGCTGTCGGCACAGTCCACCCAATGTCGCTTCCACCGGCCCGTCGCGCCCCGCACGTGTCTTGTTTCAGCCCGTCTGCTGCTGTCCGGCCAGCTCTGACCTCTGACCTCTGATCTCTGACCTCTGTGGCCGTGTCCGCCCGCAGGCGCTCCGAAGATCACCTCTGACCTGACGATCCGCGACATGACCGTGATGGCCGGCGAGCCGTTCACCATCACGGTGCCCTTCACCGCCTCGCCGCGGCCGCGCCCCACCTGGAGTGTCGGCGGCGAGGAGGTGCTGCAGGACGAGCGCATCAAGTTCGACACCAGGTGAGCGGGACAGATCGACACCAGGGGCCAGCGGGACAGATTCGACACCAGAGGACGCGGGGGTCACAGGGGCAAGGTCGTGATACGAGTTGGCGAGGACAGGTAGGTCGAACTCGACACCGGTGGAAGGTGTAAGCAGGCCAAATTTGACATACGGTGGGGATGAGTGAGTCATGTTTGAGCCCGGGTTGGGACGAGTGGGTCAAGATGGATACCACGTGAGGGAGATGGTGGGTTAAGTTGGATGCCAGTTGAGTGGGAAAAGCGGTTCAACCGCAGGAAGTTGATCACCAGGTGAGGGAAGACCGAGCAAGATACCATTTGAGAGAGAACCGAGCGGGAAAAACTCATATGTCACGAGTAGGAATATAGATGCAAACGTAGCAAACGTTTGGAAATCTTTCTCGAGTCTCAGTGATTCACTGTCTAGTCGTATACCTGACATATTAAGTCGTGCTGCTTGATTTTGAGCTAAATGAGCTGAATTTTCCCATTCTGTTTCCAGCGACACCACCACCATCTTCACGAATAAGCGGGCAAAGCGCTCTGACCAGGGTAGCTACACCATCAAGCTGACGAACTCAGAGGGCTATGACACCGCCACCTGTCGCGTCCAGGTGGTGGACAAACCGACCGCACCCCAGGTAAGCCACCTGCAAAGTGTGGCATAATGACTGGAAGAACGATAGATTTTAATACGTGTTCTTCGCAAGTCTTTGAACCCATCTGATGCGACGAACACCCCGTCAAATGGCTACGAATGACCTGCGCCAGTGCGACAACGCAAGGCAGTCCCATGGGCTAGCGCCAATGGGACAAGTCGCTGTGCATGAGGTCTGTCGCGGTGCCACCAGCGCGTCTGAGGCACGGGGTCATCCTGTCTCCAGGGCCCGCTGGATAGCTCGGACATCACGCCCGAGAACTGCTCCCTGTCCTGGAGGCCGCCCGCTGATGACGGCGGCTCGCCCATCACCAACTACGTCGTCGAGAAGATGGACACGGCGGCTGAGGTGAGGACCCGCCCTGCGCACAAATGTTCTGTCCGACTGGACGGGTGCTGGGGCTCAGCATGTAGCCTCTGCGTAATCCGCCGGCTGAAACCCAAAAAGCTACAACATATCGTGGTATGGAACATAGGCTACAGCTGTTTGGATTACCCAGGAGCATTTGTGAATTTTGTAGGACAGATTTGAGCGTAATGAATCGCAGATACACGGCGACAGAGCGCCTTATCAATCGTTTATCACCAATGAATCACTTCGAATGAAGCCATGACGTGTCTGTGACGTCATGCACGTCCCGCCGCAGATTTGGGTGAAGGTGTGCAGCTTCGTGCGCGGCTGTAACTACGAGGTGATGGGCCTCGAGCCGAACAAGAAGTACCTGTTCCGAGTGCGCGCCGAGAACCAGTACGGCCTCTCGGAGCCGCTCGACTCTTCGGAGCCGATCACGGCCAAGTTCCCCTTCACCGTGCCGGACGCGCCCGGCAAGCCCAAGGTGCTCGACTGCACCTCCAGCTCGGCCAAGCTCATGTGGGAGCGGCCCATGTCCGACGGCGGTTCCAAGATCCAGGGCTACAAGCTGGAGATGCGCGAGGTCACCGACGAGCTGTGGCGCGACTGCAACGACTACCTGGCGCGAGACACCGTCCACCAGGTCAACGGCCTCCTGGAAGGCCGCGAGTACGAGTTCCGCGTCAAGGCCAAGAACGCGGCCGGCTTCAGCAAGCCGTCGCCGCCCAGCCACCGCGTCAAGATCAAGTCTCGCTTCGGTGTGCCGGGCCCGCCGGGCACGCCGCAGGTCAGCAAGGTCACGCGCAGCTACGTCGACCTCAAGTGGGAGCCGCCGGCATTCGACGGCGGCAGCCGCATCACCGGCTACCTGGTGGAGAAGCGCGAGCTGGGCAGCGCCTTCTGGGTCAAGTGCAACGACTACAACGTGCCCAGCTGCGAGTTCTCGGCCATCAACCTGAAGGAGGGCGGTGACTACGAGTTCCGTGTGTACGCGCTGAACGCGGCCGGTCGCAGCGAGCCGGCGCAGGGTCTGGCGCCGGTACGAGTACAGGAGGTGGTGGGCGGCAAGAAGCCCGAGTTCGTCAAGTCGCTGCAGAACACCGGTGCTGGTCTGATGAAGACCATGACGCTGCAGTGCCAGGCCACTGGTGAGTCCGCGCGGTACTGAGGGGCGGGGCTCTTAATGGGGTGCAAAGATGGTCGTTTAGCGAGCAGACGCACAGTTACAAGCTGAGTTTTCGCTTGCCGTCGACCATCGGGTGCGCTTACCTCTTCAAACAGCTGGACATTTGGCTCTGGGGACAAGGGATTCATTATTTCCGCAAATATCCACGCGTCCGCGCTCCCCCTCTCTGTAATTTGGCTATCGTCAGTTCACTCACTCTATGCGTTTTGACAATGTCGCGTATTTTTGAAGACACCTACTCGTGCTCCCCCACCGGCCCGGGGTGCCGTGCTGAGCCGCTGTGCTGAGCCGCCGTGCTGAGCCGCCGTGCTGAGCCGCCGTGCTGAGCCGCTGTGCTGAGCCGCCGTGCTGAGCCGCCGTGCTGAGCCGCCGTGCTGAGCCGCCGTGCTGAGCCGCCGTGCTGAGCCGCCGTGCTGAGCCGCTGTGCTGAGCCGCTGTGCTGAGCCGCCGTGCCGCCGCCGCAGGCACGCCGATGCCGACGAGCCGCTGGCTGAGGAACGGCCGTGAGGTCAACATCGAGCTGGGCCGCGTGACGGCCGAGGCCGACAAGGACGGCACGTTCAGGCTCGTCTTCAGCGAGGTCTGGGCCTCCGACGACGGGGAGTACGCCTGCGTGGCCAGCAACGCCATCGGCCAGGCCACCACCACCTGCCGCGTCCGCATCGGAAGTAAGGGTGCCGACGTGGCGGCTGCCAGCTGGCCGCGGCTGAGAGCTGCGTTCAGTGTGCTGGTGTGTCTGCCCATGTGCTTAGTATGCTTTTCATATGGGCATTTGGAAGGAGCGTTAGCCCACGGAAGCTTACGAGCAATTGGTCACAATAAGTAAACGAACACATATCTTTTATCTAGACATTCTGGAAAGTGTAGACCAGGAGGGAACAAAACAGATGATGCTGTAGATATTATGGATTGGCGTGCTTGTTGATCACGATGACCTTTCGCCATGTTCCACTTTGAAGAGATGCTGCTTACTGAACGCTTACCTTTCTCCAGCACCCCCGAAGATCGACAAAATGCCGAAAGACCTGTACCTGCCGGAGGGCGACAACACCAAGATCAAGATCTACTTCTCTGGCGACCAGCCGATGACGGTGTCGCTGCAGCACAACGGCCACGAGGTGCAGGAGGACAAGCACATCAAGTACACCGTCTTCGACGACTACCTGATCATCTTCATCAAGGAGATCCAGGCGTCCGACGCTGGCCAGTACACGCTGAAGGTGAAGAACGACAGCGGTGAGGTGTCGGCGAGCTTCAACATCTTCATCACGGGCCTGCCGGGCGCGCCACAAGGCCCGCTTCAGACCACTGAGATCACCAAGCACACGTGCACGCTGGCGTGGCGGCCGCCCGCCTACGACGGCGGCGTGAAGGTCACCCACTACGTGGTGGAGCGGCGCGACGTCACGCACACCCAGTGGGTCATCGTGTCCACCACCTGCAAGGACACGTCCTTCATCGTGCAGGGCCTGACCGAGAACCAGGAGTACCTGTTCCGCGTGATGGCCGTCAACGAGAACGGCATGGGCCCGCCGCTGGAGGGTCTGAACCCGGTGAAGGCGCGCTCGCCGTACGACCCGCCCTCGGCGCCCGGCGTGCCTTCCGTCAAGGAGGTGGGCGGCGACTTCGTCAACTTGAGCTGGGAGCGGCCGGAGCGCGACGGCGGCGCCAGGATCCAGGGCTACTGGATCGAGAAGCGCGAGGCCGGCAGCTCCGCCTGGCAGAAAGTCAATCAGGTGAGAGCAGAGCGGCACGGGGGGGGAGGTCGGGTGCGGTGGGACAGGCCATCCCAGTTTTAGTTATTTTTTTCAGTTGTGATCGGCCCTCATGTGGTACGTCACCAACATAAACAGGCGTGCTTCGACTGTACGGTTTAAGGGGTAAACACACATGAAGATGACGCGGCTGTTGTATCAGACGGTGTCGGGCGATTTGCACTTCAAAGATCCGATTTTGGGCTTACTGTTGTGGCATTATGGGAGTGAACCGTCTGCTGAAATGAAGTACTGAACCAGAGATCTTTCGTGCTCTGTTTGCACTCATCTGCCGCCATCATCAGGTTTATGGTATTGCATCTGTAAGGCTACTGTCGGCCTGTAGCTGCTACGCCCGCAGCACCTCTGGTGACGCTCCGCTTGCGCCCGCAGGTGCTGTGCACCACCACGCAGATCAACATCTCCAACCTGGTGGAGGACCGGCAGTACGAGTTCCGCGTGTTCGCCGTCAACGAGGCCGGCATGAGCGAGCCGTCATCGGCCAGCTCCTCCGTTAAGATACGCGACCCGCACGGTGAGGAGACGACCGGCTGAGAACTCAGCGCCGGCTCCGGGCGGCCACCGGACGTCGAGCCTGTCCGGCGTTCGGTCTCAATCACTGCACCACCGCATGTCCAAAATAATCCGTTGAGTGTGTATGTGAAGGGGAGACGGAGTCTTTCTTTTTTTCAGCATCCCGTCTTCGTATCAAGTGGCCTTTCTGTGTTGAGTCTTGGTCCTGAGCGGTTCCCATGTGCGGCGAATCTCTTGATGGTTCAGAACTCCCTACGTGGCACTGAACCGTGCGATGCCAAGCTTGAGTGGCGTGCCCCCAACTGAGCTCACACCTGTCGCATGGTACATCTGTGCCGCGTCTGTCAAGGTCACCTGTCCTACATCCAGATATAAATATGCTGAGCCTGGTATCTCGGGTCTCAAGCCGCCCCTCCTGCCGCCGTCCCACCTGTCTCATGACGTCCCTTGGGCCGCCGTCCCACCTGTCTCATACCGTCCTTCTAACCGCCGTCCCACCTGTCTCATGCCGTCCTCCTGACCGCCATCTCACCTGTCTCATGCCGTCCCTCTGGCCGCCGTCCCACCTGTTTCATGTCGTCCTTCGGATCGCCGTCCCACCTGTCTCATGCCGTCCCTCAGGCTGCCGTCCCATCTGTCTCTTGCCGTCCCTCGGACCGCCGTCCCATCTGTCTCATGTCGTCTCTCGGATCGTCGTCCCACCTGCCTCATGCCGTCTCTCGGGCCACCGTCCCACCTGTATCATGCCGTCCCACCTGTCTCATGCCGTCCCACCTGTCTCATGCCGTTCCTTGGGCCGCCGTTTTACGTGCGTCCCCTCTGCCGTCGCCAGCCGCCACGCCGCCGCAGATCGTACAGCCGCTGAAGAACGTGATGGCGCTGGAGAACAAGTCAGCCACGTTCCAGTGCAAGATCACCGGCAACCCCAAACCCACCATCACCTGGTACAAGGGCAGTCGCGAGATCTTCAACAGCGGCAAGTACTACACGGACAAGGAGGGTGACACCTACTATCTGGAGGTGCGCGATGTGTACGGCGAAGACGCCGACGACTACAGCTGCCGCGCCCACAACACAGCCGGCCATAAGTCCACCCGCGCCTCCCTCATCATCAAGAGTGAGTTGTATTGCCTGGGATGTGCCAATTTAAGTGTTGGGCGGGTATTTGGAGTCTGGTGTGAAAAACATGAAGGCTTGACGACAATGGGTGTCTACATTGTGGGCATAGGTGACAAAGGCGTGGAAAATGAAGCCTTTGTTTCACACAAAATCCTCTTAAATGGACATGAATTATGGGATTCAACTCTGGTTTCTTCACAGCTTCTTGGCACTCGCATGTTCAATCAAGTTCATTTCAGTGGTTAGAACTTATACTCACGTTATATAACAAGCCAGTCATTAGCCTCTCTGGCGCCAAAGTATGGGGTTTGACATCGGTCAAGTAGGGGTTTTAACTCCCTATCACCCCCCCCCCCCCTCCCCCCAGCCGCGCCCAAGATAAACGTGCCGCCACGCTTCCGGGACACGGCGTTCTTCGACAAGGGCGAGAACATCGTCATCAAGATCCCATTCACGGGCAACCCCAAGCCGCGCTGCACGTGGAGCAAGGAGGGCGAGACGATCGAGAAGGGCGCCCACTACGACCTGCAGACCACGGTACGGGCCGGACGGCGCCGAGGGGCGAGTTTGGAGGCGAACGGGAGATGGGCGGCGCCGGGCCGGCCCACGGCTGTCGGCGGTCGCCGGTCGGTGAAGCTGGCGCTAGGCGTTCGGCTTAGGAATTTTACTGGAGAGAATTGTCATGTGTCGTCATTTAGTTGATCGCTACATTGTGCCGAGCGTTTAATTCACTCTTCGTTTTGCCTGGAACACTGCTCGACGTTCTAAATTTATCTGCTCAAAGGCAAGCATGTGTTTGCCTTGTTCTAGGTGTCTCCATGTCTAGTGTAAATAACAGGTTTACGCGGAATACCGTTTGTGTATGGTACTTTCATTCGTTTGTCATATAATTTTGTGGTTGGGGATTCTTCACTAAATCATGCGTTTTGTGAGAGAGGCAGATGTGTGCGGTTCACTGACTCGACTTGTGGCGACCTGACCTGAGGCCGTTCGTCAGGACCGGCACGCTATCCTCACCATCCGCGACGTGGACCGCATAGACAACGGCCCCTACCGGCTGGTGGCCGAGAACGAACTGGGCATGGACTCGTGCATCATCAAGGTCCAGATCGCAGGTGCGTTGTTCTTAATGAAGCTCCACCAGAGAACACTGAATGTTATGGTCTAACTTTTTAAGCTTGCGATTACTGCGCTAGATGTATTGGAATAGCCAGTGAATGTGTGCTTCCATTGAAGGCATGTGTTTCAAGGAGACAGGAATTTTACACAACTTATTATGATCGGCTGTTTTCTGGGCAAAATGTACCTTGCTTACCACGCGCTCGGGCGCGGGGGTCAAGTTGACCCCCGAAGGTTTTTTTCAGAATGGTTTCTGAACGGTGTGGCGGCGCTGCGCCAAATTTTGCATAGCTATAGATAATTGAATAGTGGATCGTTTGGAATCAACAATTTAGATTTACCTTATAACGTCGCTGACCTATAACAGGTCAAAGTTGGGTCATGGTTTCCGCGAAGGCAATTTCTAGGGAATCCTTCAATTTGATCCAACAACGGAGTGTTAGACGAAGCCATACATCTCTGAGATGCTTTCTTAGACAATATTGAATGAGCATACAACATTGACCTAACGTCAGGTATGAAGGTCACACCAAGGTCAAAACCAACCCGTTTTGTTATTCTAGGGCTTGCTGTATGGGATAGTTTCTGGTGCTCATTTCGAATTTATTGATAGCAGGAACCGCATTTTTTATCATCCATGGACTTCTTAGATGTCAAAATAGGTCATTGGCCTAAAATGACCCAGGTCAGCATTTTTTTAGGAACATACTGTCTAGCGTAATCTTTTTTCGCTTAGACAAATGCAAAACTCAAAGCAATCTTGCATGATTTTGGTCACCTTGGCCTTCAAAAGGTCAAACAAGGTCCCGGACTTTAAATGAGCATGCGACCTTTTGCTTAGAAACGGTTATCTAGGTTCTGGGGGCACTTTGGAGATCAACCTGAAACTTGACATTGTTTGATTTGTTTACCCAAAGGTCATGATCTAGGAACCTGAAACTTTGACCTAAGTGATTTCACGTACAGGTTAACACACCCTGTAAACTTGGTGTCTCTAGCTTTTTAAGTTCCCGAGATCTAAAGGGGTCAAATTGACCCCCCTCCCCACCCGGGCGCAGGGTATATAGTCGGCCACCCGGGCGCGTGTTAAAGACTACGTTAAAATGCGCATCCCCGGCTATCTTGCCGACTTTACCTCTAGACATATGTTCATCGGGCTGTCATGTTTGCGAATGCACCAGCTGCAGCGCAACATCAGCAGCGACTTGCGTTTTCCATCTGAACGGGTGCCCTCCCGTCAGATCACCCGGAGCCGCCGCGCTTCGTGCTGGCGGAGAAGCCCACGCACAACACATGCATCGTCACGTGGAAGCCGCCCAACTGGGACGGCGGCAGCAACGTCACCAACTACATCATCGAGAAGCGCGAGCACCCGATGACCTCCTGGATCCGCTGCGGCAACACCAGGTCCGAATCGCGTGCAGGCGGCTGAAGGAATGGCTTGCAGCTGTTGCTGCAGCCGTTGCTGTGGTTAGGGAACTTATGGGGGAGCACCCACTTCCAATGTGTTCAAAAATTTGTGTCACTATCTCGTTTTTTCCACATGTAATTTTAGCAGTCCGATAGCATGTTGTATTATTTACATGCAGCAGCATCCATCCATCCACATCACACCATGCACCTGTTTACTCTCATTGTCCACATCCCTGTGATCATGCCCATCCCGCACATCGCACCCAACCTCAGTGGGTGACCAGACCAGCAGTGACCCGGGCACACCTCCCGCCAGGTTCACGACGCACGAGGCGCAGGGTCTGACGTCCGGCAAGACGTACTCGTTCCGCGTGATAGCCGAGAACATCTACGGTCGCTCGGACCCGAGCGTCGAGTCGTCGCCCATCACCACGCAGGAGCGCGCCAAGAAGAAGGGCGAGAAGAAGAAATACGAGGGTGAGCACTCTCGGGCGGCGAGGAGACGGACAGTTCTTGCGAACGAACGCATGGTGTTATCTGGTATTGCTACGCGTAGTGTGATGGCTTATTTTATATGTGGCTCAGAAATCGCCACATGGTAGCTTAACTGGTTTACAAATGTGGTAATGATGTGATCCGAGCTGAACAATGCTGGCTTGAATGGCCGCGGGTGCGATACCCACTATGACTTTCGTAAAAATCATTCTCTACTGTCAGTCCTGCAAATGGAAATATGAATACTTGCCAGATACCAAATCTTTTGAAAAACTGTGTTCATTGCACAATAATGCGCGCCGTACTGACCCACATACCGACTGTAGTTCCGTGCAGGCACCGCCACCTACGTCTCCCGCTGACCCGCCGGCTGCCTCTTCCACAGTGGACAGATCCCGCTGACCCGCCGGCTGTCTCTCCCGCAGTGGACATCTCCTGCTAACCCGCCGGCTGCCTCTTCCACAGTGGGCATCTCCCGCTGACCCGCCGGCTGCTTCTTCCACAGTGGACGTCTCCCGCTGACCCGCCGGCTGCCTCTTCCGCAGTGGACGTCTCCCGCTGACCCGCCGGCTGCTTCTTCCACAGTGGACGTCTCCCGCTCACCCGCCGGCTGCCTCTCCCGCAGTGGACGTCTCCCGCTGACCCGCCGGCTGTCTCTTCCTCAGTGGACGAGAACGGCAAGCGGATCCGTGGCAAGTCGGACCAGAAGGTGGACAACTACGACCAGTTCGTGTTCGACATCTACTCCAAGTACGTGCCGCAGCCGGTGGAGATCCGCCACGACAGCGTGTACGACCACTACGAGATCCTGGAGGAGATCGGCACGGGCGCGTTTGGCGTCGTCCACCGCTGCCGCGAGCGCAAGTCGGGCCACATCTTCGCCGCCAAATTCATCCCTATCAGCCACCCAATGGAGAAGGAGCTGATCAAGAAGGAGATCGACATCATGAACCAGCTGCACCACCCGAAGCTGATCAACCTGCACGACGCGTTCGAGGAGGACGACGAGATGGTGCTGATCTTCGAGTTTCTGTCGGGTGGCGAGCTGTTCGAGCGGATCACCGCCGAGGGCTACACCATGTCAGAGGCCGAAGTCATCAACTATATGCGACAGGTCTGCGAGGCCGTCAAGCACATGCACGAGAAGAACATCATACACCTGGGTGAGTGGAGTGGTGTTGATGGTCGGAAATATGACTGTGTTGCGATTGTAAATGCTTGAGACGGGAGAAATTCGTCTTGTTTGCTCGAACTGTCTCATTTGTATGTACGTGTTCTGTTGCCACTTGGTGCTACCTTTCGGGAAATAGTCTGATTTGTTCCTGAAAGTAGTGTTAGTACGAACCTTTTTTGTTTAGATATTTTCATATGTGTGTTGTGCTCCCACTTGCGCATGATTTCTTCAGAAATTAGCAATGGCTGAGCTCTGATGTAGTTTCCAAAACAAACCTACGACACACTCGTCATAGCCTTCCGACCCTTCCACCCTCAGACGTCAAACCGGAGAACATCATGTGCCAGACGTCCAAGTCGACCAAGGTCAAGCTGATCGACTTCGGCCTGGCCACCAAACTCAACCCCAACGAGCTGGTCAAGATCTCGACGGGCACGGCCGAGTTCGCCGCGCCCGAGATCGTCGAGCGAGAACCGGTCGGCTTCTACACGGACATGTGGGCCGTCGGCGTGCTCGCCTACGTCCTGTGAGTATGGCCGGGGTCGACGTGCTCGCCTACGTCTCTTGAGTACGGCTTAGACCGGACATGCCCGTTTGTGCACTTTGCATGGGGCTTCTCAAAACGTCCCGGGGAGCTGATGATGCATGCGTTTAAGATATGTTTCCACAGCGCCATGTTTCCTTACGGGTTAAACATGTCTAAGAATTTTAAGCCGAAGTTATTCTTATGATTGGTCAATTTGGCCATAACTCAGACTGATGCATAACTAAGACTGAGTCTATAGCTAAAACTGACGGTCATATTAGTGCACGTTGTGCTATTCTGAATTCAGCCGCTTTCGTTGCGTACCGGTCCAGCAGGTGTCACCTCATTCGTTCCTGCAGTCTGTCTGGCCTCTCTCCGTTCGCCGGCGAAAACGACATCGACACCCTGAAGAACGTGCGCTCGTGCGACTGGGACTTCGATGAGGAGACCTTCACCAGCGTGTCGGAGGAGGGCAAGGACTTTATCCGCCGGCTTCTGATCAAGGCCAAGGAGTGAGTGGCGACAGGCTGGGTCAGCGGGTCGCCAAATGACATGGTCGATGAATTCGTTTTTTTATTCATGGAATTCAGGTCCTGATCGTCGGAGTAACGGGTTTGCAGGCTACCATTGGCTGTCTCCTCTAATACCGTCATAATCAGCTGATTCTGCTGCGGGTTGATTTGCTTCAGTAGCACCACCTTTCATCGATATTTACTGTGCCAGTCCATTAGCACTTTCATCGATATTTACTGTGCCAGTCTATTAGCAAAGCTCTGCCAGCCTACCACTTTGAGTGCGGTTTCACTCATCGCTCGCATCACTCGCACTCTTCATCAAGCATACGTACGAGCGCGTCGTGACGAACAGCCGCCATGCCCGCCTTTTGACGTCGAACGCCATGCCCCCTTCTCCGCAGGAAGCGGATGACGGCACACGAGTGTCTGGAGCACCCCTGGCTGAAGGGCGACCACAGCAACCTGACCTCCCCGATCGCAAACTCGCGCTACACACGCCTGCGCGACCGCATGCGCGCCCGCTACGACGCCTGGGACCAGTTTATCGTCCCCATTGGCCACATCTCCAACTACTCGAGCCTGCGCAAGCTGCAGATGGAGCGGTTCCGCATGCACGAGGTGACGTTCGACCGTCTGCAGGCGGCGCCCCGCTTCGTCATCAAGCCGACGTCGGCGTTTGCGTACGAGGGTCAGTCGGTGCGCTTCACCTGCCGCGTCATCTCGCTGGCGCCGCCCACGGTCACGTGGTACCGCGACAACATGGAGCTGCGCCAGTCCGTCAAGTACATGCGTCGCTACCAGGGCGACGACTTCACGTTCGTCATCAACCGCGTCAAGCTGTCGGACCGCGGCGAGTATATGATCCGCGCCGAGAGTCACTACGGCTTCCGCGAAGAGCCTGTCTTCCTGAACGTGCAGGCGCTGCCTCGCGAGGCGCCCAAGGCGCTGGAACCACAGCAGCCGGTGCGCCGCCGCCAGCAGCTCTTCAGCTATAAGCGCGTCTGGGACCAGGAGGTCGACCACCCGCCGCTCTTCACCTTCCACCTGCGGCCGCGCGTCATGCAGATGCATCAGACGTGCAAGCTGCTCTGCTGTCTCTCCGGCAAGCCGGCGCCCGCCGTACGTACAGGCTGCAGCGGTGGTGGGGACCGTGTTCGGGTGAAGTGAACCGGCGCTGCTGGTCGTACCGATGCGTGGGTGGGGGGACAGGAGTTGGATTTGGCGCAAGGAGTTCGCGGTTACCGCGGGGGTATTTGTGACAGCTAGAACGCCTTCCTCTTGTCCAGTTGCATTTAAGGCCTGCTAGCGAACCGCACTTGGCCATCATTCGGATCGTCAGTTTGGCCGCATTGCCACCGTCCCCTGGTGCCGTCGCCACCGTCCCCTGGTGCCGTCGCCACCGTCCCCTGGTGCCGTCGCCACCGTCCCCTGGTGCCGTCGCCACCGTCCCCTGGCGCCATCGCCACCGTCCCCTGGTGCCGTCGCCACCGTCCCATGGTGCCGTCGTCACCGTCCTCTGGTGCCGTCGCCACCGTCCCATGGTGCCGTCGTCACCGTCACCGATCCCCACGCACCGCCGGCCCCCAGATCAAGTGGTTCAAGGGGAGCCGGGAGTTGAGCAAGTACGACTACACTATCACGCACGCGGACGGCGTGGTGACGCTCGAGATCGTTAACTGCCAGCCGGAGGACTCCGGCAAGTACCGCTGCGTCGCCACCAACCACCTCGGCTCCGACGAGACGTACTGCGTCGTCATCGTCGAAGGTAGGTCCAGCGGCGAGCGAGGCTACGACACGGGAGCGGGGTGAGAGGAGTGGAGTGGGTCGAAATGGGGTGAGGAAGGCGTTTGATCACGCTACCTGGGTAATTGGGTCGTGTATGCGGCGATGGCCTGTGTTTTCTTCCTTCTCGCCTCTTTTTTTATTTGAGGTTTTCACAGCGGTACGATAGCATTTCTCTTGGTTTACGGTGTTAGACGGCACTATGTTGTTTGTACACACATGCGCTTATAATTTTCAATTTTCCGTGAAATGCGCTATTCATGCGCATAAATTGGTATTATTATTAGTAAAGACATGTTTTTTGCTGTAAGGGTGTTGTAGATCGTGACCATGATTTACCTGATTCAACATCAGTTTGACAGAGCGTTTTTTTGTAACTGTATTGTTTTATTAAATGGTGATTGTGCTCCTTGATAAGAAGAGCCTGGGTGTTTCAGAGGCAAGATGTGGGTAAACTCGGCATCGTTATCGCGATTCATCGCAGCACATTTGTCCATAATTGCTGTGCCGCTGTCCACACTTGCTATGCTTATATTTTCACGGAGTGAATTTCGCTGATATATTCCTACATTTGATAGGGCCTGCTGCGTCACTTACTGGCGTTTTCCCATCTTTTTGAGGCAGTGATATCTGCTTCCTGGCATGCTGCTTTCGCTTCGCAATGTCACTCACCGTAAATGCGGAACATCATATTGCTTAATCGGGATTGATAATTCCCAGGTGGTACCCCAGAACAGGAGAAACAAATCTTCGATAAATTTAGTAAAGAAGGTAACTAAGCTTAGCTGGCTGAATTTTCCATCGGTGATGTAGTTTCCGTGACTTATACTAGTTACGCGTCAAACAAGTAGATCCCGCACATGGCGTATTTGGTGGTGCAACTCGACTTTCCTCCGATCTATCTAGAACAGTTCTTGTCCCTTCATGTGCCATCGCCATGCGTCACTACATGGACAGTTGTTCGCATGGCGTTTGCACATCGGATTCATAGCATCATTGGTGACCAGTACCTGTATGCAGCATCTCTCTATAGCAACCAAGGAGCATATCAATAGGATATATCATTCAGCCCGTCTTCTCTAATAGGTCTTTTATTCTCTGGGATTGCATGGGTTCTTGGTCCTGTCGGCAAAATGACTGATGAGTGCGTTGTCCATGAGCAAGTTTAAGCGTAACAATTCGCTTTTGTTTACTGTATTGACCTGAGTGTTTGTGCATGCTTTATTGCACGACTAACTGCATCGTGTGACTCTCCCAAAGCCACCGTCGGATTCCCATCGTCAGTGGTAAGTGTTGACGTCACTCACCTCTCTTTCTGTACTCTATCTCTTTTACATGTCGCCCATTACGTTATGTCATCATTCGGTTTCGTTACTTGTGTTCCGACCACCTTCAGTTTATCACTGCTTCTTACAATATAAATATCGTCGAAAGCGTTCCCGATATAAGCTGCATTCACTCTGGCTTTGCGTGATGACGCCGACGCCCGGCCCTCTTCGCACCTCTATCGCGCCCGCGCGCCTCGTGCAGCCTGTAGACCCCTCCATCGGTGCTGCCGTCCCCACCCGGTCTGACCCGTATCGACGCTGTCCCAGACCGCCGGTACCTGCCCACCGTGCCGCACCCGCAGCCGGTGACGAATGGCTACGACAGCTCGGCGGCGCACCACTACTCGGCCTCGCACAAGACCGACCTCAAGTCGACCCAGCAGAGCTACCAGGCTAGCGCCGCGAAGGTCAGTGGCACTCGGAGCAGCTGGCGGATTCGCGCCACGGTCGTGTCCTGGGGGAGGGGATAGTTTGCAGAGCTGGTGTATGATCTTGAATGCCCATAGATAAGGTGACGCGAGCAGCGTTCGGAAACCGATGAGAGCTTATGTAAGATTAATTACCAATGCGTTTTGCGACGGAAGGCTATTTAAAGCAAACATAGGCGGGATGAGATCTAAGCCCCGCTCACCAGCCCCAGCTGCACGCCCGACCTCAATGTCAGCGCCGTACTGGCCGTGTTCGCAGTCGGTGAGCGCGGCGTCGGCGGGCATCAGCCGCGCACCGGCCAGCGCGCCGGAGTCGGCCGCCGAGCCGGCCGAGAAGCGGCCACTGAAGCCGTACGGCAAGGGCCTGTCGTCGGGCAGCGGCAGCCGCTCACGCTCGGCCACCAAGGAGCTCGAGATCCCGCCCGACGACTCGCTCATGCACGCGCCCGTCTTCGAGGACAAGATGGCGGCGACGCTGGCGGTGCGTGACGGCGAGGCGCTGGCGCTGCGCTGCCAGGTGCGGGGCGACCCCGACCCCAAGATCGCCTGGAGCAAGAACGGCGAGCCGCTCAGCTCGTCGGACGTGGTCGACCTCAAGTACCGGCAGGGCGTGGCGTCGCTGGTCATCGCCGAGGTGTTCCCCGAGGACGAGGGTGCCTACGAGTGCCGCGCCTACAACTCGATGGGCGAGGTCACCGCCACCTGCCAGGTCACCGTCACGCGTGAGTACCGGCGGGAGGAGGTCAGCTCGGGCGCCGGCGCCGAGCAGCGCCCACGAGCGCGGTCTTCTGCGCCGTGCATTGCGGGATTGCGGCTGAACCACAGGAATTCTAAGAGACCAGCTCCTTTGTGATCACAAAATTAGCGGGTCGGTTAGTCGCACGAGTGCTGAGCAAAAAATAGTACTTCTCCCCGTCTGACCCATTTATCGTTGAAGTGGGCTCTCAAGGTTTGTATGAACACGGTCACTGAAAAAACGCAACAACTATCAAAACGGCACACGTGTGAAGAGCATGATGAATGAAGGTCCATCTGGTATCGGCTTGCATGATTGGTGATTTACGGTTGTCTACATTTATTTGAGCATCTCATCGGCACGTGGTTATTATGGGACCTTTTATTTTCCTATGTCTTTCCGTTATGCATTTGATCCAGGGCAGGGAGAGTGGCATTTGCCTTGTCCGTCGTCACATGCACACCTAATGAGTGAAGAGAAGCTCGGATGGCGTACGTTTGCGTGTGAATGGTGCTACCTCGTCCACGTCAAAACGTAGCCTGCGGTGGAGATAAAGTTATGTTTTAAGGCGATGCCAAACAAGCGGACATAGCATGCAGCATCTCATTCCACTTTGTTTTGTCGAATTGCTTTTGCACGATGTTGATGTATCTTGGCCAATGCTTGAACAGCGTTATGTCCTATATAGGTTGCATTAGCATCCGCGGTTAACTGCAACGTATGCAAAGATGTCCTCGCGTGCAAACGAATGCCCGTAATTGCCCGTTCCGTGGTCGTTCCCTAAACATCGGCTTCAGCATATATCACACCGTGGTCTGTTCGTTTTTAGCTGGTGCTGCTGCGGCCGCCAAAGGTATCGTCCACCGTGTGCTACTAACCCCCACACACGCTTGTATACCAGCGCTGTTGCGATGTCAAGGGCGTAAGCTTTGCGCTCCGTTCAGATCAAATACGCTCCAAGGCATCGCTTCTGCACTACCGCGTGCTACATGACGCGCTGCTTCCCATAGCAGCGCGCTCGATGAACATCAGTACTTTGACGACCGAGGTTACCGGTTGTCGATGCCGTGTGCAGTTCAGCAAGGTTTGGTGTGCCCAGCGTTCCCTTTGTGGCTGCTAGCGATGGCTTTCATATTGCTGCCACCGATGAAATGACGTCATAATGTTATTGGTGGCTGCCAGCATTGATAGTGATGCAGTGCTTCGCGGGCGAAGAAAAACTCACATAGTGTGAGATGCCTCGAATAATGCGGAACTTTCCGTAGTTTCATAGCCTCAAGTAGTTACGAAATTGATGCTGGCTTCAGATAGTTTCCTTCTGCTAAGAACGTGCCTGGGTCTGCAAATACTGAGTGCATAGTCGAGAGAAAAAATTATACTTACCCACATAAAAGCCATCGACTAAGTATATCAAGGTGTTTGATATGTCATGGTTAATAAGCCCGGCGTATGCTTTTTCTGAGATCATGAGTTATTCACCAGTCATTCTCGCCTGAACACATTTTGCCGGCTCATTATTGTATCGACCTGCAGCGCCACGCACTGAGATAACCGTTACAATTAATATATAAACTCGCAACTGGGACGAACGTCATCGCATCGTTCGAGATCTCCAACGGCTCCGCCCATCAGTCCGCTTTGATGCCCCTCCCCCTCAATCCCGTGCCCCACCTGACGCCGTCTGTGGCCTGCGCAGCCATGGAGGCGGCGCCGAAGAAGGGCGATAGCGGTGAGGAGCCGCCGCGGGTGGTGGAACACATCCAGTCCCGCGTCGTCAAGGACGGCGACGCCGTCGTGCTCACCTGCCGGCTGAAGGGTGAGTCCTAGCCGGGTCACTAGTGGTGCACCGTTTGTTCCATTCGTTACGGTTGTGATATTGTTAGCGCTTAATAATTAACAGCAGGTTGGCGTGTAAAAGAGCTCTGTAGGTAAAATCGTCCAAAGGATATTAGCAACGATAACTCATCGCCCAGTTACGTGAGCTCGCCGGGTGGCTATGGACAGTTCATTTCGAGTCTTGCGGCTAATATCACGAGCTTGCTGGTGCTTTAGCACTTACCCCGGTGATGAGTGAGAGCTCAAACGTACCCGAACTTATACTTATTTGGAAAATGTTGTGTAGGGTAATGTGGTGAGCTTATCTGTACTGTTTCTATCTCGTCAGTGTCGGCTTCCATTTGACTCATTTCCTCTCTTCAGGGACGTCCAAATTCGACGTGGTGTGGCTTCACAACGACAAGGAAATCAAGCCGTCCAAAGACTTCGAGTACGACAGCGACGGCGACCTGTACCGTCTGAAGATCGCCGAGATCTTCCCCGAGGACTCGGGCGCCTACACGTGCGAGGCCTTCAACGACGCCGGCGAGAGCTTCTCCTCCTGCACACTGGTCGTCCTCGGTGAGAGCCTATGGCTCGGACATGAACAGTAGCGAAGCTGGCACCAGTTTGCTAAATGTCGGATTCCGCGCGCTTTACGTTCGGTGGTTCGGTGATGTCAATCGTTGCGTCATATCGTTGCGGGATGTAAGGCCTCGTATGCATGTTTGTGCGTATGTGGGGTGTGCGTGCGCGCGTGCGTGCGTGCGTGCGTGCGTGCGTGCGTGCGTGCGTGAGTGAGTGAGTGAGTGAGTGAGTGAGTGAGTGAGTTAATGAGTGAGTGAGTGAGTGAGTGAGTGAGTGAGTGAGTGAGTGAGTGAGTGAGTGAGTGAGTGAGTGAGTGAGTGAGTGAGTGAGTGAGTGAGTGAGTGAATGAGTGAGTGAGTGAGTGAGTGAGTGAGTATGTGTGTGTGTGTGTGTGTGAGTGTGTGTGGGGGGGGGGTCTGTCTGCCTGCCCTGCGTGCGTACGTGCGTGCGCGTGTGGGCGCGCGCGTCTTGAAGCTGGGTGTATCATCAATACAGCAGCTCCGTTTAAACTCACAACAGTTGAATGCTACCATTTTGGTATCGTGCCAGACCAATTGGGCCTCCAGCGTCCAGAGCCAATGCACAACCGTTCAACCGCTCAACAACCCGTCCATTCCATTACAGTTCCGAACGAGGAGGTAAAGCAGCCCGCCTTCAAAACATTCCCAGCATCGGCCACGGTGGCAGAGGGTCAGGCGGCCAAGTTCTCAATCGTGCTCGAGAAGTCAGCCACAAAAGGTGAGGCAAATCTGGTCCCCGGGTCACAAGTGAAGAAAAGTATTCAAGGATGCTTCTCTCAGAGGAGCCATCATTTTCGTCCACCCGTTGGCTGCGGCGCAGTATTGGCCACTGGGCCGACGGCGGCTCAGGGAGACTGCAACGCCTGGCGTCAGGTTTTCTGTCGCTAAGATTTGCGTTCCCGCATGCTGAAAGCCACGTTACATAAGCAGTATCACTAATCGATTAGCGTGTTCAAAGGTATTTTTTTAGAAGCGTCATCATTTGTGTCCACCTGCTGGCTAGGGCTCAGTATTAGCCGCTGGGTCAACGCCGCGCGGCCTACGGAGACTGCAACGTCTGGCATGGAGGCTTTTGTTAAGATTTGTGAGCACGTATGTTCAAAATTACGCTACACAATTGGCATCACTAATTGATACCGTTTGAATGTTGAACATTTCCACACAAAGATGGCTTGTCCATGTTAATGCACATTTTAAGACATTTTTATCTACAATTTACCTTCGCGGAGTCTTAATAGGCCTGTCGAACCCATAGGTATAAAAAATCTGACCAAGCTTCTGAATTTTATCGGTTTAGAAGGAGTCCACTAAGCAATTTTGAATTATGAGCACCGGTAATTGGTTCCACGCAGTTATTCAACGCCTGATTTCTGCGGCTTATTGACTTCAAAATGCCAACAGAATAGATCCCGCGGTGGCTTCTAGTTTTTGTTTCTGTTCTGGTTAGAAGGTAAAAGTAACAATATAACGAAGATGTTCTTGTTCATCGTTAACAGCTAAGTTATATACGGCGATCTTTTTTAGGCGGTCACCATCAGTGGGGGGGGGGGGGTTAACTCGGTGCCCCCTTGGCAAGGATCTGTTCACGCCCCTGCCTACATGCAAAAGTAGATTAAGGCGGCTACGTTGAATGAGGGTCAGCTGAGTGTCCATTGGGCCAATTCATGCCTAAGGCAGGCAGCTTCCTGAGAGATATATGTTTACACACCAGTAAGTAGTGGTGCTGACCCACAAATATGCAGTGAAGCAGCCATACGATCAGTTCGCAGTCAGTCCTGGAGGGGGGGGGGGGGGCAGCCGGGCCAGTGGCTGCCGACGGCGGAGGAGAGCAGGGTTCAGATAAGGAATATGTGTCAGAAGTGTCTTTATTCTGTGGCTTGGTTTTTTAAAGGCAAAATTCCAATTCTATGGTTTTTCGCACTGTTTTTGGCAGTTCGTATTTGAAGCTTTCGGATTTCTTTCCGCCTAAAATGCTGCGACAAATTTTGTCTCTAGCAAAGTAGTCCGCGAAATTTAAGTGCATGACATTTCAGAGGCACTGTGGGTTATCGATTCGCATGCAAAATTCTGACCAGCTTATGTCGAGGTCGTATTTTGACATTTTCCCTGTGTAGGTAGATGCCCCCTCAATGACCCAAAATGCCTACCCGCTCGTGGAATTTTGGGTCTCGAGGGAAAGCAATGTTGAAATGGACGAATAATCATGGGAAGCTGGAAAGCCTTCTTTACCGAATGATACAAGATGACTCGAATAGTCGAGATTGTGTACCACTGCAAAACAGTTGTAGATGTATATCTAGCCAACAATGACATTTCATTACTTCCAAAAAAGGGTTATGTGAATCAAGAGTGGACAATAGTCTCCGTCTCTAACCCACCCACCCACTGGTCACCGGGCTTGCTTCCTAGAAAAAGTTTCTGAAGTGTACCCTGAGCCTGCCCTCCCCCCCCCCTTGAAAGGTCACCACGCCTATGACCCTCTCCGCCAGTGACCTGGTGCAAGGACGGCAAGCCGCTGGAGGACAGCGGCACCCACCTGAAGATGAGTGGCGAGAAGACCAAGCACCAGCTGGAGATCCCGGCCTGCGTGCCCACCGACGTCGGCCAGTACTCCGTGCGCGCCCAGAGCAAGAAGGGCGAGACGAGTGCCAACTTCTCCCTGAACGTGGTGGCCAAGCTGGACTGAGGCGCGCTGCCGGCCGCGCCCATGGTGAGTGCATACGGGCTGGTACTGTCGCGTGCAAGACGAAACGATGCCTTTGAGGATGGATGGTGTTTGGGTATGTTGTGGTTAACTGGTTGTGGCGAATGGACAACGACAATTATTTGGGTCTTCATAGATCGTGATGTGGCAATTGGACTAAACGCTGTTCATGGCACGTTTGCCTTTACAATTTTAAATATAGTAATGAATATAACAAAATAATAATATTATAAATAAATCATATAAATTTCTAATATAACTCATGTAGATTTAATATAAAAATATAATATAAATTAAAATAAATAATAATTAAATATAATACAATTGCAATTACCATCAGACACATTGATCTAAGCTGTCACAAATTGAAGGATGCCTGATGCCTGTATCAAACGGAGATGCGGTCAGTTTTCAGAGTGCTTGACCTGACCGAGTGCCTGCCCGACTGAGCGGTGGATTCCGCTCTCCAGTTCTTCCACTGGAACGACGCTCGCTGGTTCCAGGTGACCGTGACGAACGAGACGAACGTTTGAGGCGGGGCGCATGTCGCACGTGCGACCAACGAGAGAGCACGTGCCGTCCACGAGCGGCGATCGCCCGCACGTGCGCACGGCGTGGGACCGCCGGAGCCACGTGTCGGCCCGTGCGAGGCTGAGCTGCCGGAGCCAGCCGCCCTGTATATAGGTGTCACAATGCCGTCGCCCGCCGCGGACCGAGCCGCTGCCGCCGACACGCGCGCCCGGGCGCCCCCGCTCGCCGTAGATAGAAGCGAGCGGTGGGACGCCCGGCGGGCCCGGACGGGCCCCGGCGGACCCCCCGCCGACTGCACCCGGCGAGGGGCCCGCCGCTCGCCTGCCCGGGCCCCGCCCACCGGCCGGACCCCGCCCCTCTTTGTAATGCGGTGATATGGGAGTGACGTGCACGCGCGGCGAGCCGAGAGAGAGCGGCTGGGGAGGAGAGAGCGGCCGGCGCGGGCCGCGCGAGAGGAGCAGTCCCGCGAGCCTCTGCAACCGGATGAATATACTGTCTTGTGATATTGGTTTGTGCCTTTGGTCGTGCCGAAGCGGGTTTGTGGTGGCTTGGGATAGTGCAAAGTTATCGTAATCAGTAACTAATAAACAGGCGGTGGAAAAGAATGCTAATGTGAGGCTTGAAGTCGAATTTGAGCCAAAAACGAAACCCGGAGCATACATTTCATGTTGAAAAAGCTTTCTTGATAAACGCCTACAACCGTCCAGAAAGGACAAGTGCAAAGCTATGCGTACTTGCATGTTATTGCCGCAAGTGAGGGCGCAGGATGCGTGCGGAATCCGTTCCGGATTCGGGCAGCATACGTTTGATGCTATAGGCACACACACACACACGAACTCAGGGGAAAGAAGCTCTGGCTGCCAGACCGACGCTTGGTGCCATAACTGGATGGATTTTATAGCATTTTGTGTCCATTTTTGCTTCGCATCGCGGTATGTGCGATGCCACATTGCAAAGCTACTGAAACGACGCGCCTCCCTGCCAGCCAGCGGCCCGGGAGGCGCCGCCTCTCGGTCTCTAAATTTTATTTATTTGTGCGCCGATTTGTGCTTTGCATATCTCACTTACATGGAAAACAAGACAAAAAAGGAAAAAGGCTCAGCAGACAATGCAAGAATACGAAACTTAGCCCATTTTGCAGTATGTACCTAGCTCAAAATTTTGGCATTTCTTTCAATTGGTGGAGAGCCGATCAGACTGAGCAAAAATACTCTCGCCTTGTCCGCAGCTGATTCCTAAATCACGAACAAACCCACCGACATTTTCCCGATTACCTCCAGTCCAAATCAGATCGAGCATGCATGCAATTTCATTTTCTGCCTTTACCTAGAGATAGGGAGATTATTTTACCTTGAGATTAGGTCGCCATCTTACCCTTTTAAATCCGCATAAGATCCTTCATAGCACTGCAAAGGAATGCACACTGAGAAAACTGCTGAACTGTTCGACCCATGACCGTTAGCAATCCACATGGTGACCACGTTCTCGCCAGCTGCAAGCTGCTTGAGTAAGATCCAAGCAGAGATCGTAAGATCGTAGATCGATCGTTGAGAGTAAGATCCAAAGTCCAAATAGAGATCGTAAGATCTCTGTTTGGACTTTAAAACCGCACACACCACTTTGAAACATTAAGTAAAATCCACACTCTCGGTACCATGGACCAGGTCAATACAAAAACCACCTTATGAACAACAACTAATATATCCGACAAGTGTGCCATACTGGCAGCTGACAGCATTATAGCAGAGCTGCCGAATCACAAAGTTGTGTATCCGCGCACGATAACGATATTTTTCACGGGCCGTGGTATGCTGACGATCACGTTACGGGTAGGCCGAAGAAAGGGTGGTTTGAACGAAAAGGTTATGTCCGCTGACGAGGGATTTACCTTGTCGCACGATAGTGCTACAATGACTCCGTGTTGCAGATGACTGAAATTATTTTAAACCGGACGCCAGCAGTTTCAAAATGCAGCGGCGGCCGGCCGCCAGCATCCAGCTGCCGCTGTTGGGGTCGACCGAATAAAATGAATGCTGGATGCGGCTAGTGAACAAATGTGCTGTTCTGCAAGCTGATTGTCAATAGCAGCGCTATCAAATGCATACAGCCGCACTCTTCGTGCGTGCTCGCAAGGTTTTCTTCCCAGGCCGTCGTGTGCTGGCTATCACTGTACAGAACGGTCGGGCGGAGTTAATAATGCACAGTGAAGAGGTGGATGGAACAAAAAGGTCATGTCGGCAGATGAGCTATCAACATTGCTGGCCTATAGTCCTCCCACAGTGACATCACGTGCACATGGTCGTACACGCAGTGCATGACTAAAAATTTACGCCTCGACGTTGAAAATCGACGCTGTCACCGGCCAGCCATAACTGAGTGAGAGGCCCTCCGGGTGTCTTCCAAACAAAATGGACCTCTTAACCGGACAAATTTGTTTTACTGGCGCGTATCTGATTCGATATCTGTATCTGATACCTTATGTTTACCCTATGGGATGCACACAGCCACACTTTGCGTGCGATAATAGGTATAGGTATTGTTCTCGGGTTCCCGCATCCTGGTCATCACGATACAGGCCGTCCGGCCGCGGGTAAGTACAGGCTGTCTGGCTGCGGGTAAGTGGAGAAAGTGACGATGGTAGAGTGGCGAAATCTCGTTGATTTGAACAAAAATGGTCGAGTCGGCCGATGAGCGAATCGCAATGCTAGCCGATAGTCCTCCGACCATGATATTGTGTGTTAAATTGTTCTCGCAGTGGCTTTGGAAATCGACGCTACATTCAGCCCACCGGTATTGAATGAGACGCTGCCGGGTTGGGGGGGGGGAGGGGGCATCCAAAAACTTTCGGTTAGATGTCGTATCTTTGTTAATCGCCGGTGGTACCTGTCCATCATAATTGAGTGAGATGATACTGGGAAGTCGACCGGCTAAATGGATGCCAGGATCTGACTTGTGATGTACTGGGAGTTGAAAGCCTTATAGCATCGCTATCGATTGCACAATCGCGCCCGACGCGTGAAATTGCAAGTATTTTGTTTCCAGGGCCGTCGTACGCTGTCCATCGTGCTACGTGCCAGTCATCTACAGTTATCAGCGCGCTGTCACAGCGTTATTTAAACACAAAGATTGATATCTGCAGGTAGGGGTTGTATCATTGCAGACGGATAGTGATTCCGCAATGACTTCGTGCGCACATTACCCTGCCCGTCGCATACGGCAGAGTGTATTTTATAATGGCCGTCATATATGTGCGAATCGCCACGGCGGCGTCCCAGGAGCATTGCTGACAGCCTTGAAGTAGTGCTATCGAATGCGCACGGGCTCACTCCTCGCGCGCGGTGTAAGTTTTCTTACCGGGCCATCTTATGCTGGCCGTCACTCTAATGGCCGGATATCCCATGTTAGCAATGCGGCGTCGAGTGGCGATTTAAAAAAGGTTATGTAGGCAGATGAGCGATTTATGTAGTTCGGGGATAGTGCTCCCATAATAGCATCGTGCGCATATGTTCGCACCAACGAGGAAAGACCAAAACTTGTATTCCGAATTGGACGGATTGATTTTGAGAATTACCGCTGCGTCTGGCCCGTCGGCATGTAATGAAATGCTGTAGAGGGACCGAACAAAATGCAAACTCAAAGATGTAACTGCAGATCGCCGCTACACCCGGCCCGCCAGTAGACGCTTTCGGGGTCCATCTAATCGAATGAATGCTGCATTCAAACAAATGCGTTGTACCTATAGCCGATAGCCCCATAGCTGTGCTATTGAATGCTTACAGTGGCATTCATTGCGTGCATTTATAAACATTTCACCCGCTCCACCGCGGGCTAGCCACCACTTTACGGGCTGGCAGGTCGTTGTTAGCAATGCACGGTCATGAGGTGATTTGAACAAAAGGTCATGTCGGACGACAAGTGAGTTACATTGCCGTCCGATAGCGTTCCCACAATGAAACCGTGTGCACTGGCTTAGTGGTAGCGTAGTGGCTTCCGCTGCTCACGACAAAGCGTACTCTAAACTGAGCACTGTCACTTCGCCAATCGCCGTTGCATTCAGCGTTTTATTATCGAGGGAGGCTCTGTCGGGGTTCGCGTTATAAAACGGATACCATAATGGGAGAACTTTGTTGCATTTGCAGCTGGCTGCTCTATAGTAGCGTTATCCAATATACACAGAAGCATTCTTCGTGAGCGACCACAGGTACTTGGTCTCGGCCCACCGCATATTTCCAAGAACGCTACGTGGCGTCGACCGGCTGCAGTAATCAGTGCCGTGCCAAAAAGAAAATCCCTGAAAGAAATATTTCAACACAAGAGGTCATGTTGGCCGAAGGGCGACTGTGCTTCCACAAGACATCCTGGCTCATGATGACACCGGCCGCTCACGATTAAAAGTATTTAAATTAGGTTTGGTTCCTTTTGCAATTCATCGATGCAGCTGGTCTGAGAGTGTTATGTGGTGGATTTTCCACTTTATAACGTCGTCCTTTCCTTGAACTTGATTTTTTGCTGTCCGCGTAGCTAGAAGTACTGGCTCTTTATTTTTTTCCAGCAATATTATCATGCTCTCCCGATGGATTTTTCACCGACACCAAACAGTAATCACGGGATTCCCAAAACCCAGCTTGCATAAAGGCAACAAGCGCCGTAACAGACTCAATGATTTCGGTAAAGTTCCCGTCTGTTTTTTGAAGTTACGTATTCGTACATGACGTTGTGTAATGCATAACGTTTTGAATGCATTTCTAGAGGTAGCGGCTGTACTGTCTACTAATCAAGCTCATGACAGGAAAAAGGCTCCTTGGGTGTAATATGTCTACCGCCAATAAGCATACTTGCTTGGAATAATTATACATATTGTTAATGGCGGCCGTTAGTTGATTCACCCCCTGTATTGATTCGCAGGTAATTATCATGGAGGCATATCATATCATCAATCATCCCCAGCACAGAGCAGTCACCTGGTGCAAGGCTCATCGTGGCATCATCACGTAGACCCCACCTTCTCTTGTTTCAGAATAATGCCGGAATCCCTCGCCGGCACGCCGGTATCCCTCATCAGATCATTATCCTCAGTCGCCGGAATCCTCATCGGCGCGTCGGAATCCCTCGTCGGTTCTTGATATTTTGCCGCCGGAATCACACATCGGCAAGCCGGAATCCCTCATCGGCTCATATGTGCGAACCTCGCCTTCTGGAATCGCCGTAATAATTCTAGCAACGGTACCTTCAGTGCCGGAATTCACTGCCGCTGGTCAGGATCAGTTAACCATGGTCATCTCAGCAGACACTCTTCTGTGGCCGCGTGTCGATCTACATACCGATGGGAAAAATAAACAAACTTTTCCGACAGCCCAACGCTCTTTTCCGACTTCCACCTTCTGGAAGTCGCAAGAAGGCAGCTGAAAAGCGGGTCTCACGTTCTGCGAGTCACGAATCCATCAACGGCACCAGTCACGTGCTACTGTTATTCTCTTACTAGCGGCCGGCGACGTGCAAAAATGCGTCCCACCTCATCTATGAGGCGCGGAGAGATCGACTGGCAGTCAACTCCCTAATTTCTGTAAGGAGTGGGACCTTTCAACTCACGACTAGACAACTGCCTTCGGACCGCGTGGGACTTTTCCATCGCTCCCCGCGGGAGTCATAACGCAAAGTATCTGTGACTCATTTAGTTCGTGTTGACAAAAATTATTTAATTACACTCGTGAAAAATTCACTGTCGCCCCAAGCTGTACGCAGCATTTGAACTATGCAAGATAATTAGTGTGACGTATAAACATGGATCTGACCACGACAAGTCCTTTCACCTGGCACAAAATTCAGGCCGCACATTATTCCCTGATCTGCTATTTTCCAGCAGACTGTTTATTGGAACGCATAAAGCAACACCAGCCAGGCGTCAGCACGCCATTGAACGACAAAAATCAGCGACATATATATGTATTAGAAATGCAGTTTTGCTGCGATGCGATGCAGGCACGAAAGGAGTGCACGACAATACCGGATCAGAAAAATGTGCGAGTACGTAAGCTCGACATTCCTACAGAACGCGACTTCTTAGCTGTCTTAATAGAAGAAACAAGAGCCGGGGATCTCAGCATCGCCGAAACGTCGACGGTTCCACCGCCAGGCTTACGCTTTGGTGATGTGTAGGCGCCGAGCGTCAGTGCGTCGGGCGATATCTCCCATCACCTCGTACGTGCCAGCGTTCCTCCAACAGCCGGCTCCCACTCCCACTCTACTGTCCGAATGTGCCCATGTACTGGTTGGACGCCGTGTAAACTCCGACAAGGTTGATATTTTTAAAGGGCCGCCCCCTGCTGATCGTCCTGGCGCGCATGTCCGGAACGAGCACCCGGGCCAGGCGTAGCAAAGAAAAACCGTACTCGCACATTGAAAAAACAGCATGTGGCATGATGCGGCAGATAAATACGCCGCGCGCCACATGTGAAGATCGCCTATTCTATCCTGTCCCCAGGATAACAAAAACACACGTCATTAGAATGACCTACTTGCACTAAATTAGTTTGAACGTTTGAACGACACGTGAGCCTCCTCACCGGCCCTTCCGCCTTACTCCTAGGGTGCCGCGAGTCCTGCGCTTGGTGTCTGTGTCAGCGGTGGCCTTGGCTCAGCTGACTTGTCGGCGACCTGTGCGATGGATGGATGCCTCTTCATCGCAGCAACGGGATCAGTCCTGGGCTCCGCTGCCTGGCACGACCTTGTTGTGCTGTGTGATGTTATTGAGTCCTGGCAAGTCCTAGGTAAGAAAAACCAGGACTCCTAGCCAATAGGGAAAAACCTGCAATGTTTGCCAACTTATACAGGAAAAAACCCTTTATTTAAATGAAATTATCTCATCCTGTACTGTGTAAAAACTCAAAGAGGAGAACGAGCAAATCAGGATAAGGATCACCTAGGGGAGAATGGAGGTTGAATAGAAGCCGATTAGCGTTGGTGTAATCGGTGAGCGGTTGCCTTGATCGGTTGCCTTTTGGTGTGACAACATAGTCTGACGTGATACATAGTCTGTGATAGTGATGCTATGCATCATAGCGAGACATAGTCTGGCAAGCAGCACGTCATTGATGCGATCATCTTGATTAATTGTCGGCCAGTGCTGAAGTATAGGTTTGATTGGGTGAAGGTGGTGATGAGCGCGTTGATCCCACTTGGATTGGGGATAGAGAAGGAAATGTATATTGATGACTGCAATAATGTCAGAAACGGGACAATGAAGATGATTTCGTTCCGGAAACATGAGACTTCGTTTTTCTTCTTCGTCAGCAGTGCTGTCTCCATGAATATTTGCGAGTCCAGGTATCCAGAGAAATATCACGTGAGCTCGTTGAGGAAGAGAGCAGAGCATTCGTCGTACACCGTTTAAAGTTGGGTGGGATGGATTATTAAGATTGCTGAGAGCTTGTAACGACGAATGAGAGTCGGTGCATGTGCATGTCCTTTGTAGGTTACCTTGCTTGATGTAGAGCAGGGCTGCCAGGATTTCTGTTAGTTCAGCCTATACACAGTATTGTAATTTGACAGGCGGTTTGATTTGTGGTAATTATGATGTGCGAAGACATCTCCCGTGCGGCCATCGCGTCGGGAGCCGTCCGTATAAACAAAAGTGTGCTGGTTATGTTCTTCTTTGAACTCATCAAAGAGTGCATGCACTCCTGCTTCTGATGCGTTTCGTTTTTTTTTGTGTTTCAACAGAAAGATTACGTTAAGAATGGGGTCGCTCCAAAAGGGTCGGGGACTGGGAGTTTGGCTGCAGGGGGTGTCCGGGAGATTAAGCGCTCGCTGCGCTCGAATAATGCGAGTGCTGATGGTTGGATGCTGGAGTTCCGCGTTGGTAAGCGTGCGGTTGGGGCGGAGGTGTGCGACGGTGTTGTATGTGGGGTTACCACCGCGCGCTGTGGCGCGTGGGTAAAATCTGAGAAGTTGCAATTTTCTTCGGCGTGATAGGGAAGAGATATTCGTGTCAGCGAGCAGATTTGGGACCGGGGAGGTACGAAGTGCAACAGTCACTTTTTGAACGACTGCGTTCTGGATGGTCTCCAAGGTTTCGAATTTTTTAGGATAAAGCACCAAAAAGAAAGGCATCATAGACCAAGATAAGGCGTATCAGGGAGGTATAGAGGCGGAGAAGAGCGCGTCTTTCGGCCCCCCACTTCCGCCGTGCTATGCATTTCATTCTGTTCAATCGTCTGGCGTGGCGTTGTTTAAGGTCCGCAAAATGAGCATTGAAAGTAAGACAACGATCTAATGTTAATCCAAGGTATTTAAACCTGTGAATTGGATAGATTATTTCACCATTAAGATTCAGTGAGGTGGAAGGTTAAACATTATTTCGCCTAAAGAAGACAATTGCAGCTTCCTGCGGGGAAATCTGCAGTCCCCACCGTGTACACCAAGCGTGAATATCATTTAAAGCTAATTGTATATAATACAGTGCGTGACTGACATTAGCATGCGTGTGCCACACAGCCAGGTCGTCCGCGTATAAAGAATATTGAAGATGTGGAGAAACATTATTAATGTTATTGGAGACATCCTTCATCATCACAAAAAAGGTTGGAGATAAGACACCGCCCTGAGGAAGACCGTGATCCTGTGCATTCAGAGAACATGTATTTCCGCAACGAACAGAAAACGGCCTATCAGTTAGGAAGTTTTTAATGAAAGCGGTGAGCCTGCCGATAACTCCGATTTCATGTAGTTTAATCAGGAGTGCATTTGTCTGTCTGTCGAAAGCGACCTTCAAATCCATCAACAGTGCTACCGTACTTAATTTAGTCTGAAATCCGAGCTGAATTTTATCTATAATATGGGCCGGGCTGCCCACCGTTGTGCGGCCGGGGCGAAAGCCGTGGTGAAAAGGTGAAAGAAGGTGACTGGACTCTAGGAACACCCCGCTACGTCCGTTGACCATCCATTCGAATATTTTAGAAGCACAGCTAGTAAGAGAGATGGGGTGATAGCTCGAATGGTTAGAGGGAGGCTCAGAGGACTTAAGTTTTGGGATAAGTGTGCTAGAGCGCCATGAGGGAGGGAAGGATCCATTAACTCACATATCGTTGAAAGCCGACAGAAGGTTGGTGAGCCCAGACCTAGTAAGGTTTCTATAGAAGGGGTGGGCTAACTGGTCTGGATTATCATATCAGAAAAGAAGTGTTTACGCACTTACTGATCGCAAGGTCTAATTCATAAGGTGTGAAGAGTGCGTTGAATGTCGCAGTGTTAGCAGACGTGAAGCTGAGCGTATGATTGTCCGGTTGCCATTGCTGTCACTGAGGTTTTACCACACACTCAGGTGCTGAGGCTTTATGACGTCGCCTGTCTCTCACCCTGGTAGGAAGAAAGAGCACCTTAGAGAATCGAACCCTGTACCTCTTGTTTTCCAGACGCGCAGTGGTTAAGGCAGGCGCGTTAACCACTACACTGCCGGCACCCGACTGTCCAGTTCGACCGTCACTGACGCGTCGCTTTTGGCTTACCTGCGCCACTTCGTGCTGCTCTTTTTGTTGCCGTAATTTGTGTTTGCTCAGGTTCAAGATCACGTCTTGTTGTGCCGGTCTCGTGTATGAGGCGCTGGGGGCATTGAAACAGTGTATTTGGAATAACCGTTAGCACTGTGGGTGTTCGTGCACGGGCCAAGTGATAGGTTCAGGGCAATATCAGATGCTCATAAGGTACAGGAAAACGAGACTGGGTATCAGGGAAGGATAACGACGGAAATTCTACGGAAAGTAAGTTTATTTGTATGTGGATAATTCGTGAGGAAGCTGGAAAGTTCGGTGAGATCCGTATAACACATGAGACATATGGTACGCCAATATACATCTAGCACGGATATACATGCTGAGGTAGATAGGTATGGAGGTACACAGCTTCATAGGTGCATAGAAATCAAATACTGCATTTGTTGATCATGAATGATAGGGGTATGACAGATGACATGCTTGTACTTCCTTTTCTGTTTTCTCATGCAGAAATCAAGACATTTGCTTTTGTTCAAGGTGCTTGTTTAAAGATAGTGGCATTAAATTATGTCTCTGTTTAGCTGTCAGATTGGGGCAAATGTGAACAATGTATGTCATAGCTTGAAAACATTCTTCTGTTTGAAGTTCAATCTTTTGGATGTTTAAGGATGAACTAAGGAGTGATTTAAGCACAATTTTGCCAAATAAAACATCATTCAATATGCTATCAGTCCAGTCTGCAGACTGCTACAAGCTTTGACAAGATCTTGTTGAACAGTAGGCAGCAGCAGTCAGCAGTTTTGCTCTAAGTACTGGGCACAGAGTCTGCTTTGATCACCTGATGTGCATCACATTTTTTTAGACTAGTCCTTAGTTGTGGGTCACTAAGTTACGAGCATCATAAATCAATGTCAGTGTGATTATAAATAAAAGCAGGCAGGCCACATTACAGTTATGAAATTGAAACACCTGAGATAAGAAATATGATAGTCATTGGTCAGGCACCAGTGCTGTGGAAAGGATGAAAATAATTCAAGTTTATCAAAAACATGGCATAAAATGGCCTGGATTGCAGTGGTGAGATTACCATATAGGTTTTGTTTATTTTTACCAACTGGCTGTCCTACACCCATGTCTCTAATTTAATCACTTAAGCTAGATATGACACATTCTGGACTGATGTTTCTGAATCAGTAGTCTTTCTCATAACCTTTGTTCCTTGATGAGTCTAACCCACATAATTGGTTCATCTCTCTGCAGCGATTGGTTTTTCACGGAACTTGAGTGAAGCATTGATGAGAACTAAAAGGCTCTTCTTTGTGCTCATTGAAGCAATCTTATGGGTGCTTAACTGCCAAGTAGTTTTAGCACCCTAAAGCCTATTTCATCACCATCATTACTTGAAGCAAGCTCATCATGTCCCATTCAGTAGTTGAACCTCTAGTTGGACTTCCCTACATCACACCTACATCTGTTAACATTTCTCTTTGTTAAAAGGCAACTGCCATTTCTTAGCTTAGCTTTCCATATATCCAAGATCAGCCTGAAGAGACTCATGCTCTGGGAAATGGACACTTCCCTGTAAACCTTTACATCATCAACAAAGAGTTTTTCAGTGCCATTTACAGCACTAAGGAGGTTGTCAGTGAAGACAAAAGTAACACAAGCCAAGCACAGATCCATGTGGGATGCTGCTGGAGCCCTTGTCTATCTCAAGATCTCTTACTCCACACCCACACACTATCTTCTGTTGCCTAGAAAAACACTGATCCAGAGCAGCACTCTTTCTATACCATACACCTGTAACAAGGGGGAAGCCTCAGATGTTGCTGACAGTCAAAGGCCTTGTGGAAATCCAAGTATACTTTTCAACAGCACTGTGAATGTCTGCAATCCACAGGCACAAAGTGACAACTGCAGCTGATGTGCCTGCAAAACACCAATGAACAACAAGACTGTCTGCAATCCAGAGTCCCTCTTCAGAAACCATGAGCAGCTGCAACACACAGTGTCTGCCATCAACACAGGAACCCAAACTGATCTTCAGATAGCAAGTGTACAGAAAAGACGGTTTAGAAGGATGTGTCAAACAAATCTGTACAGCTAATGGCATTAAACTTAAAGGCTAGTAATTTGCTGGATGGCTGGGATATCCATTCTTGGAAAAGGTACCATGTCACCTTTGATTCATTCTGCTGGACTGCTGGCAGCCCTCTAAATTTGAAACATCTTTTGAATAATATTCTTCAAAGGCATGCATAGTGGCATCGCCAGCTTATTGGAGAGCTAAGGATGCAATCTTATTGGGTCCAGGTAGCTTGGTGACTTTAAGATTTTTAAGCATGTTTCTAACATCATCCTCATCTATATATTTTCTTCTTCTAAGATTTCATCCAAACCTTTTGAATGGTTGGGTTTCTGAGATTGAAGCTCATGCTTAGCAGGTTAGTTGTGAGAGCCCACTCCCACCATTCGCTCGTACAATTCCAGGTCAACAGTATAATTTGGAAGCGGGAGCCTAATCTGCGGCCATGCTAGGCACGGTCCATCCTGCACTCTGACGTCACCTGACCTTCACGCGGGTGTTGCCGTCTGCCACAGACCACATCTGTCAGGATAAATAGCGAGTGCCTAGAGCGATCCGAACCCACCCCGCCACGGGTGGGTGGGTCGAAAAGCAGGCGCTCTAGCCAACTGAGCTATCGGGATGGGTGAACCAAATCTGTTAGTTATTCCCATGGAGACCATAGTCCATCTGTTCATACCTGTGGTACCCTCTGTGGTGAAAACACTGCAAAATTGGCTCAATAACTCGGCTTTTTCCCAGCTCGAGCGGACCCGAGATCCATCTGATACCTTTGGTTTTTCATTCCTAATCCTTATCCTCACCTTGGATCCAACATATTTTGATATTTTGTTTAGTTTTTTGGTTCATTCTGGACGGGCTTGCATTCATATGTGCTTCGGAGCTGCCTTGTGCGATTTCTCAGCTCGTTTTGCGCTCGCTCGAATGACGGCTTGGTTGTGGAGCCGCCAGTATGTCTGCAACTTGCATACAGCTGGTCCTTTTTCCTCATGGCGCGGAGCAAGCGCTTTTATTGAGGTTTGTTCTTCGTATTCTTGGTTTTCGATGGAATATGCTCGTCCTCCAGTCTTTGCAGCAGTGCAGCCACATTTTCCAATCCAGCCGGCATATCCATAGCATTCAAGCTTTGTGCAGCGCCAGTCTGCGGTTGCACGCACCATAGACACAAAGTCAGCATGTTTCCAGTCCTTTCCTTTCAGGTCTCTTTTTGTGGCTTTGTGAGAAACAGCCATGCGCCCGCGCCCGGCTGAAGGGGGGGGGGAGGGGGAATTGACTTGCCCCCAATTGTTTTTTTTAGTGACCTGGGCCAGGTCAAAGAGGTCAATCTCTAAAGAGTCTTGACCCCACCAGTTTTTGTGGATCATTTGTTATTGTTCAAATTTGTTATAGTAAAAGAACGCAATAGTACTTACAGTTTGTCTTTTTGAAATATTTTTTCCCAAAAGGCTGAGGTCAGTGACCTGAAGCCAGACAAGTTTTTGCTATTTTCGTAACGCATGCAATTTTATACACATTTTTATGAAGCTTTGGTGTTTGTATGTGAGGAAAAGGGTACTTACTCACGTGCACAACCATAATTTGACCACAGGGCATATTACCTCGGCCCAGGTCATGACGTATCTCTGTAGGCACCCTCCAAAAAACACATTCTGGGCTCAAAATATAGATAGTTTTGCCAGGTAATTTTGTACGCAGAATTTAAATACTTGGCTGAAAATATGTGGTGCCATTTTTATAGTTCATAACGCCAAGTTAGGTCACGTGAGGTCATGCAAGGTCGTATGAGCTCATCCAAGGTCAGCGGAATATATTGTCTGCAATGGAAAGGCTAGATGAAATAGTGCGATGCGTGTAACCACCTCAATCGTGTTTGTGGAGCTAATGACGTATAATTTGATGTACCAACGTCCCTGTTTTCAGTTTGGTGCAAGTGCATAAACAAACGTCAGGGGAACGATGTGTAATGTAGACAGCAGCTATGCGGTCTTGATTACCTGTAGATGTGCAATACGCTATTTCTGACCACAGAAAAGCATTGCATTGGTCATATATACCCAGTTAGCACTTCAATTTGCTCTATTTGAATGGCCTATAAAATTTACCTAAGTCGACCTCAAATGACCTCTTGGTCAGCTTTAAATGGCATTTGTGTTTTTGATATATATATATATATATATATATATATATATATTCACAGCTGCGCCTTATGAAATAAGCTTTGTCAGAAGCAGTCAAAAAGCATCGCTCTTGAAGGCTACTGGTAAACCAATTTTTAACGGTGATGTGATCAGCCCTAACCCTTGTGGGGGAGCAGGAATGGTCGGAATGGACTCTTCACGGTCTTAGCGCTTGTCTAAGACTGTGGTGAGTCTTTAATACCTTTTTTGCCCTACTGTGGGGAGTCCCCAATATGCTTTTTAATGTGTTAACATAGGTTTCAACTGCATCTATCAGAGCTATCGTTGTTGACTGTTCTTAACCTCTGGTGACCTGATATTTGACCCAAGGAAAAAAAACTTCGTATGTACTCTCCATAATTTGACGAGACCTTTACAACGGTATCTGTGTTTTTCTCATACGGCGTCTGGAAGTTGGAGATCCCAGGGGAAGTCAACTCCCCCCCCCCCCCCCATCTGGCCGGGCACGGCTGTCTCTGATCCCTGGCCGGACGCAGGGTAAAGGGAATTTTCCACATTTGAAAGTATTGAAACAGGCATGAAATGTATTGAAATGTAACTACTACTCACCCTCTAGGTAACGCGATTTCTTTGTTTAGCAAATGTGCTCCTCAATGCGTCATAATTTCATTACGTCATCGAACCTTGCACAACATTGGTCTGAGATCTGGGTGCACTTCTGACACCAACCGTGGGCTCGATCTTGTGGGACCTTATTTGATCCGAAGGTCATGACTTATGGAACTGTAATTTTGACACGGTTGAGGTCATATAGCCCAACCCGCCCTGAGAATTTGGTGTCCCTAATTGTCTTAGTTAGTTTTGAGATCAAAGGGGTCAAATTCCCCCCCCCCCCCATTCCCCCACCTGGGTGAAGGGTATTCAACCGGCCACCCGGGCGCGCATTTGAGATATCGTTGTTTTGTAAACTAGACGCAGTTTTTGATCGAGTGCAAATTTTTAAACTTTGGATGCAGTGGTATTCAGTGCGAGTATCTGGGCATCAACATCTGCGTCAGTTTACCTGGCTGGCATGAAGAGGCCATCTACCAAACAACTATAAAGTTGACTTGGCTGTGTTGGCCATCACATGGCTTTGTATAGCGCAAATGAGGATCTCCACAGTTAAGTCTAGCAAAGACACTGGCAAGTTAATATGATGCTGATGCTTAAGGACAAACGCACCTTCACCATTTGTGTAAGAGCTATCCTGAAAATCGTTTAAAGATTTGGTTGATCTAGACGGGGTTGCGTGTGGATTGTGCTATAAATGGCTATGTCACGTCACATGTGTGTTGACTCGATCATGGAGTGAGGTCGACTGCGATTATCAGTATCCATTTCAGTCCTTCCGATTGGTAAGCTAAATCCTGAGATAGCAAAGCCATGTCTTTTTTAACTCCCCAAAGTGTCAACGTTTTCAAAAGGTTCCAGGAAATTCTGGATTACATGACGTTTCGGGTGCTTATTCTGACATCATCTAGTTTTGTCTTCAGTTAGCGGTTAAATGAGCAGGATGCCTCTTGTGCCTACATGAACTACAGTTTGCATTAAATGCGATTTTCCGTCGGTTCGTGGGACAATCTGGGAAGATAAGTTCGTTCACTTTGGAGTGCTGGATTTAACTACAACAGAGTAACAACGGATTAACTACAACGCATTTAACAACAACAGTGGATTTAACTACAACGCGATTCTTGAAAGAAGTATGGTCACAGTTGGCCAGCGAATGCAGGTGTCCTTCATACCTCACAATTCGGTCCCCTGATTTCCCGGGGTATAGGCTGCCGCTGTGCCGGGTATAAGGTCCACCCAGCGCCCGGACCGAGGTGGTCTTGTACCGGGTCAGTTGGCTCACTCTTCAGACATACGGTCAGTAGGATGGAGCCTTTCTGGACGTCGGGTCATGTATCGTTGTGACCTCTATCTAGGTCAAGGATAGAGGTTAACGGTACGGTGCCGGCAGGCTGGAGCTTGGCTTTGACAAAAATGCCCTCTCCCAGCGTGATGGAATGAGACGTGGCTGCTGGGATTCTGAAGTTTGACCGCGATGGCTCATGGTTTTCAGTGCACTGGTAGTTGCATGGTGCCAGTGCTGCCCAGAGCTTTGTTTTGGGGGACTAGTAAGACTGCCTGTCGTGCAAATACACATATACCGTGTTAATGTTTAAATGTATGTGTTTTATCTCATTATATTTTACTTCTTTGCATATATGTTATGTTATGTTTTTCACCATGCTTAACATGCGCACATGCTTAACACCATGCGCACATGCTTAAAAGGACATCAGTATGCATGCACTGGAGGAGCTGCCCCGGAACAGGGACGGGATGCAGTGGAGGAGCTCCCCGGAACAGGGACGGGATGCAGTAACCTTCCCTGCCGTAACGATCAAGGCGGGCGACGGCCTTGTGGTGTTGCATATCGTTACAAGTGGCATGCGTTGGCAGTCTGACGCGCAATGCCAGCGCCTGGCTGTTCCCCTCGTTGGTCCACTTCCCTGATGCACAAACCGTCTATCGAACGTTAAAAACAATCACTCAATCCGCGTCCGAAGGCTTATCTCGATTCCCCCTCCCGCGGAACGTGCTGCGACGCAGCACCGTCGAACAGACGGTCCCTTAGTGACGCGCGGCCGGCACGGCAGCGCCTTCCATTACCCCACATTCACGGCACTGGCCGCGTTTGGCGCCGTTTTCCACGGGCTAAAAGCATCCGCCGGTCAGTTTTTACTGCACGATAAATGAACGTTAATTGTCGCTTGTCTCGCGGACCGGCTGTTTTTGTGCGCCAAGGTCACCAGCGAGTGACGGGTGTCGGGGGCCGCTGTCGGCCCGTGACCCGGCCACCTCAGCGCCGGCCTAATTTTGACCGATCTGCTGGCGACCGGCCACCGGCCAGCGCGCGGTACTGGCTGGTTCCGGTCATTGGGGTCGGCACAGGAACTGGTCTGGCCTGGGGACAGGCACGCCGTGGTGTCGGGGCCCCCGAGAGGAGGCGGTCGGACCAGGTGGTACTAATGCCCGTTGACATAGGTAGGAACCGCTTGGCGGCCGTGTCTCCCGGGTCGGCGGCGATTCTGCCGAGTTGCTGCCACTGATTGGTGCCAATCTGTTGGCTTATCGGTGGTTGAGGCTTGACCTGACTGGCAGCTGTGAGTCCGAGCCGTTCCGTAATCCATATCAAGTTCTATGTCTTGTCGTCTTCGCCGAGATCGGTGCCAGCACCTCCACGGTAGCCGCGGCCACGTCCTGGCACCTGTGTCTTGATGTCTTCGCCAAGATCGGCGCCAGCAGCTCCACGATAGCCGCAGCCACGTCCCGGCATCTGTGTCTTGCTGCCTTCGCCAAAATCGGCACCAGCAGCTCCACGGTAGCCGCTGCCACGTCCCAGCATCTGTCCTGCTGTCTTCGCCAAGATCGGCACCAGCAGCTCCACGATAGCCGCTGCCACGTCCCAGCATCTGTCCTGCTGTCTTCGCCAAGATCGGCACCAGCAGCTCCACGATAGCCGCTGCCACGTCCCAGCATCTGTCCTGCTGTCTTCGCCAAGATCGGCACCAGCAGCTCCACGTTAGCCGCGGCCACGTTCTGTCGTTGCGTCAGCCCGGCACCGCTCCCGTGATACCACTCGGCCTTTGTTTGCACTGCCGCCGGTTCGATGCTGCTTTTCTGACCGGCTGGCCCGCTGTTTGGCGACCCCCTTTGGAGCGTCTGAGCGTTTGGCCAGCATTATTATGAATTGGGCGGGCTGCGACAGCCCTCATCGGGCACGCCGTTATACTTGGGCTGGCGACGGTGGGAAGCGAGACTGGGCGCCGGGAAGGTTGACGCGTTCCCAAAGCTCGGTGACAACTCTCGCGGTGTAAATGGCGGCGAAAACCGTTAGGTTGTGACTAAGACGCGATGCTTGACTTGTTTTGGCTTTCCCGTTTAGTCTTAAATTCGGAGATCTCTCGTAGGGTATGTCCTGCGATGATGCACGCTCGTTGTGTCGGGTCGTTCCTTGTTTACGGCGTGCCGGAAGCCATATGATATGGTCTGATGATGCAATATATTCGTAGGGCCGGTCTGGTGGAGGGTTGTGTGAAATACGATTCACGTGACTTTCCTGGCGGTACGCCCCCGCCGCGCTGGACCGGTGCCTGCCCCGCGGTCAGCGGGGCGCGGCGCCGCACTGTTGACCCAGGCGACGCGGCGCGGCGCGGCCTGGGTCACGTGCCGCCCCCGCTCCGCCTGTGTACACAGACAGCGGCCGAGGCGGCGATCTGTTGCCGGGGCTCTCGGTCGTGACGTGACGGCCGGCGGCCCGTGCTATCGCAGCCGTCGGTCGAGGCGAGCGGCCTACCTGCGCCTTCCGGAGGATCTGTCTCTACCCGCGCCCGCACCTACCGGAGGATCTATCTCTACCCTCACCTACCGGAGAATCTGTCTCTACCCGCGCCTACCGGAGGATCTGTCTACCCGCGCCTACCGGAGGATCTGTCTCTACCCGCGCCTACCGGAGGATCTGTCTCTACCCGCGCCTACCGGAGGATCTGTCTCTACCCGCGCCCGCACCTACCGGAGGATCTGTCTCTACCCGCACCTACCGGAGGATCTGTCTCTAGCCGCGCCTATCGGAGAATCTCTCTACCCGCACCTACCGGAGGATCTGTCTCTACCCACGCCTACCGGAGGATCTGTCTCTACCCGCGTCCACCGGGGGATCTGTTTCTACCCGCACCCACCGGAGGATCTGTCTCTTCCCACGCCTACCGGAGGATCTGTCTCTACCTGCGCCTACCGGAGGATCTGTTTCTACCCGCACCTACCGGAGGATCTGTCTCTTCCCACGCCTACCGGAGGATCTGTTTCTACCCGCACCTACCGGAGGATCTGTTTCTACCCGCACCTGCCGGAGGATCTGTCTCTACCCACGCCTACCGGAGGATCTGTTTCTACCCGCACCTACCGGAGGATCTGTCTCTATCCGCGTCCACCGGGGGATCTGTTTCTACCCGCACCCACCGGAGGATCTGTCTCTTCCCACGCCTACCGGAGGATCTGTTTCTACCCGCACCTACCGGAGGAGCAGCGCCCTGCCGAGCTGACGAGTGAGGAGCTCTGATGCTGTTGTCAAAGAGGGCATATTGTTTCGGGAGTTTCCCCTGTTCCCGACTGTCTGAGACACTTGTCTTGTTCACGTCGTGCAAAACACGTGATGTGCTAGTTAATCGCACTCGCTCCGGCCGAGCCCTCGTGTGGCACATTCGGTTTTCCTAGTTGATGAACAGCTCGCTATCCTAGCACGGGACCACTCTGTCGACACAGGGTCCTCGCCACGGCGACAGCATTCAACGTGAACCAGAGTGACCACGGGCTGGTCTCGACCTGCCGAGGAGGTCGTGTGTCGGTGCAGGTAGCGCGGGTGTCCCGTGTGATCGCGCGGTGCGGCTGCAGGCCGTGCGTGGGTCGGCCTGACGACAGCACGTCTTCATCGCTGTGTCATGGTGTCGGGGTGACAGAGGTGGGGGCTGCCACACGCTGACCGTGTCGTCCCTGTGTGGAAGACCCCCCCCCCCCCCCTCCCCCGGGACTGCTGGCAGGTTCTGGATGTCGGCGTTGCTCGGTGGTGGGCATTCGCCGATCTGTGTGTGCCCGAGGGTGAGTCAGCGGCCGCCGCATCAGTCGACGGCCGTCCTCTGTTAGCGGCAGTGAGTTGGCACAACCCCCGTTCCGGACTCGGGTTCCGCTGTCTGGAGCCAGACGGTGGTTTAGGGCCGCCTGCCAGCACCCGCGACCTACGGTCCGCGCTGCTCGTTTGCGACCCGCCCCTGCTTCATGCCAGCTAGGTGTTCTTGTCGACGTATGCCTAGAAATAGGTTGCGGAACATCCTCCAACTGGAGTAGATGTCTAACAACAATGCTATCGCAGAGCATGGAAAGGAGGTATCCAGATTAAGCGTTGGCCCGTCCGCTTCATTAGGCGTTCGTTCTTTCCGGTTTGTCGACGTTCACTGTGCACGATTGGACCACCGGATTCGGTAGACAACAGACACCTTTTCGCGTAAATCGAGCCGGTCCTGTTAAGGCCGGTTTTCTCCTGTCGTAAGTGACGAGATCGTCTCAGCGGTCCGCGTGGGAAATCCCTCATGCTCGACGTCAATCCCTTCGGTCACGCGCAGCGGCCGTTCCTTTTTGGGAAACGCCTCCGAAACGCTGACAGGCGCCGTCACCGCCTCGGCCGTCGCGCATGCGCGCGCCCGGAGCGGCGGCGGTCGCCGCGCCGCCGCGGCCTCAGTCGGCTGGCGTGATCGGACCGCAGTGAGGTGACCGGTTCCCGCAGCCTGCTTCAGCCGTCGCCGGCGCCGGGACGCCGTCCAGCGCGAGGTCAGTGGACGCGCGCCGCGGTCGCGAGCGGCCCGGACCACGTGTGGCGCACCGGCGGCCGTGCGGACGCTCGCCGTTTGGGCAGAGTCGGGTCCGGGAGGCCCGCCAGAGTTGGCTCCTTCGCGTTAGGTATGTATTACAAGGGTTTAGGGTGGCGAGGTCCCGTGGCTCGGGCACGGACGCTCGCGTGCGGCTCTGCCCGTTGCATCCTGACAACTCGATGAAAATGATTCGTCGCCTGTCCTGATTAATCCAGTGTTTCCCGACTATCTGGCATCGCCGGATGATTTAATTCCTCTGGCTGGTCCGCTGGGAACAGCCCCGGCGCGTCCGAGATCACTGCACGTGGTCTTCAACAGGAAGGCGGCCGCTCGTGGCGGTGGCGATTTCTCACGCGCGCCGGCGAGCCGCCTTGACGGACCAGTCGTGCGGCCCAAGGTCGCGGCGCCGCTTACGCCGCCGCCGGGTTTGATGCAACCGGCGCTGGGCGGCCGGAAGTCCCCAGCGTGGGACAGCACGCCGTGACGCGCCAGCGGTTCCGTTCACGGTTCCGCTGCTGTGGGACTGTGCCGACCGTTGCTTCAGCGTCGTCGACATCGGCGTAATGCCGCCCGTGGAGCGGAGCGGGGTCAGTTGTGCGTGCGGGGCTGGGGTGCCGTCCACGCTATTGAAACCAGTGGCCCCGTTTCTGCTGATGGTCTCGTCGCTTGTATCAGTGCTGTCGACTCAGTTCTGCTATAGGACCAGCCCGGTCCGGCATAGTCTTAGGCTTGAAGCCATGGCTCTGCTTCACAGCCATGTTTCGTTGCGACTTGGTGTGCTTTGTTACGTCATCGGTCCAAATTTCAAGGTCATGCGCATGCGCGTCAGTCTGCCTCGATTGGAATATATCAGAACAGAAACGTTGGATCTTCTGAATAAATGCGGCTAGCAACAAAATGTGATCAGCCCCTTTCCATGCTATATAGGGATTAACGTTAATTGTTCCAGAGATGGCAGGTGAAGAGAGACTGTCGTCATCGCCACTGACTTCGGCCATCCCTGTGGCAGGGCCCGCGTCCGTGTCTGTGCCTGTGTCTCTCGTATGATGCAATCACGGCATCACCTCCGCTGATTACGTGTCCCCTGTCGCCACTGACGGCACCGCAACCGCTGTGGGTGTCATCGTACGGGATCAGACCCGCTGGCCCGCGCTGCATGCCACCGCCGCACACCCCGGCCGTGGAGCGTGTCTCGCGTGACCGCGCTGGTCTGAGCGGTCTGTCGAGCGGCCGACGCCGCGCCTCCGCTGTAGGCCGCGGCCGGGACGCCTCGCCCTGGCCGAGGTGTCCGACGCTGCGCGGCGTTTATCTGGTGTCTGTCCGGCCTTCGGCGTGCCGGCCGCGCGCGCCGGGAGGGCACAGCGAGCGGCCGCAGCGGCGCGGGCGCGGCGCGCGCGTTCCGGCCGGAGTCCGTCGCGTTGAATTGCCAGGGAATGTCGGCCGTGGTCTGGGTGTGTCAGTGCGGCGTGCCAAGCGGACGGCGTTCTCTCACCCCTCGCCGCCTCACCGACCGGCAGCTCCGCCTCCAGGGTCCCTCCTCGCCTCCAGCAGCCTCTGCTGCAGCTCTGGGCGTGCACGTCCTGTATACGCGCGTACCGCTTCAGTGTTCGAGGACTCAGTCCGCACGTCGCCGCCGGTCTGCAGGGGGGGGGGGGGGAGGAGGGGGAGGGGGCTGTCCGTCCATCTGTCCGAGTTGTTTGCGCCGCCGTGGCACGAGCGGTGATGCGGTATCGCTGCCGCGGCGAGACGCCGGTCGGATTGCTCGACTTGACAGGGCGTCTGCCGGCGGCGCGCCCGGCCGTCCGCGGCGCGGCCCGTACCGCCGCAGGCCGGCCGGCCCGGCCGCGCGCCGGCTCCACCGGCGGCACGAGTGCGGGTTGACGGCCGGCCAGGGTCGTCCTGTGTCGCCGCCGCCGCCGCCGCCGCAGTCTCGGCGCCGGCCGCGCACTTGGAGCTGCGGCGCCACCGACAGCTCTGTGGAATGTTTGTGCGGAGGCGCCCGGTGGTATGTGAATGGAGCTAGGGGGTTGTGTCCGGTTCGTGCCGTTCGTAAATAGCAGTGAGAGGAGCGGGTAGGTGCTGGGGGGGGGGGGGGGGGGGCATTGTGCCGGTCTGTTTGCTGCGAACTGACGCGTGTTGGGTTATTGCATTGCAGAGGCGGCTTGTTGTTAATGAGAACAGATTTGAACGTCGGGCGCCGCCGCGTCTCGCCAAAGATAATCGTAAGGCTAGTCCGTTAACTGGTCTGCCTTCCTGCTGGGCCTCGAACGTCCGTGGTTTTCTGCTCCACGTACCGCGGCCAGCGCGAGGCGGGCTGTCCGTGGCCGAGCCCACGCCCGCTGACTCAGCACGCTCGTCTGTCGTGCCCGTACGGACGGCTTACCGGTGGTCTAGCCGCTTCCCCCCCCCCCCCCCGCCCCGTCTGCCGTCCCAGCAGCCCTGCCAGGTATTCCCCGTCCCCTGGGGTGGGTGCGGCCCGTCGGCGTGGGCGTCTGGACCGGCGCGCGGTGACTCATGACTGAGCTTCGTGGCGGACACCCGGCCGCGTCGCGTGTCCACCGGGCTCCGCGCGCCGTCGTGGGCGTGACCGCACGCTAAGTCGTCCAGTGAGGCCCACTTAAGGATGAAGCACGTGACTGAGCTTGGCGCGCCGCGGCGTGCGCCGGCGCTGCCGCGTGCGGTCCCCGTCTGCTCGACCGTCCCGCGAATGTTTTCTTTGTGTCGGTGGCTGAGAGCGGTGCGAGCAACAGGCGGTCGGCTTTGCGACGAGGCTGACCGGCGCGCTGGCGACAGTGGAAGACCAGCCGTGATGGGCAGCACGCATTTTCTCTGTGCGTCTCTCTGGACCGTGAAGAACCTCCGCGCGCGATGAATAAACCATGATGTGAATAGTGATCGGACGGGCTATCGCTGAGAGACGTCCGGTGCACGGTGACGCTACAGTGCAGATCCCGAGCCTGGATCTGTAGGACGGGAGCTTCCTTGCTGTCTCTCCAGTGTGCGGGAGCGAGGGACGCCCCCCCCCCCCCCCCATGAAGGCTTGTATCATCCTGTCTTCCTTGGTGCCGGAGTATTTGGCCTACTGTTCCTGAGGTCATGGAAAGTGAAAGGTGGCGTGATGTGGCCCAGCGCGCTTTAGTGGACGATAACTCTGAATCACCCATGCAAGCTCGTAACCGCACACGCGAGCTCTTAATGACGCCACCCGCTCCTCTGCGGCGGGCCCCGAATGGCTCCGGGCCCCAGGGGATGTACCTGGTGAGCGACGACCCGTCAGGTCTACTGCACCGGTCTGGGTGATGCCGTGGACATTTGGGACTTTGGACATCACCTGGGATCGGGTCAAGATGTGGCGATGAGGAGGCAGCGACCCGGGCTAACGTCCAGGGTCACTGCGGGGTCGCGCCACCTCTGGTCGGGCGGCATCCGCTACCCAGGAGCCATTGGTGAAGGGGCTGACTCAACTCGAGTTCAAACTTCTGTCAAAGAGCACACAGACGTTAGCTGCGATGGCATGACCAGAATGCCGTGCTCATGTGTCGTAGATGTGACTAAGAGCGTACTGTGCTGGTTTATCAGCCTCGAAGTGATTGCTCAGTTGACTCAGACGGCGTCTCTCAGAGGGTAGCGTGCCTCAGCCATACCGTGTAGCAGGTGCCGGTGTTGGGATGAGGGGCTCACAAGCCACATCGTATGCAGGGAGCCTTTGTTCTAGTTGTCAAACCGCTGCTGTTGGGGCACACCATACACGGTACAATCTCAGTCGTGTTGTCAGGTGACTAGGCTGCCTTGGTTGGCTGTGATGGACGTGAGCCGTGCGCTGTCCGTTTCCCTCAGGCTGAACGTCTCCACACCCACCCGTCCAAACCGTGACGTGTCTTGTCGCCACCACTCTCCTGCTTTGTGACCCCGCTCGGCATGCGTTGCCCGCGGCGTCACACCTCCCCTGCCCCGCCCCGTCGCCTCGGTGCCGTGGCTTGTAGCGCGGTTTCCGTCGCCGACATTGTCTCAGCGCCGACGTCGGCGGCGCAGCTGTGACGGCCGCCCAGGCGCGGGCCGTGTGTGACGCTCTCGTCGGCGGGCGACGACCAGCGGCGCGTGCCACACCTGGCGCGAGCCGGGGGTTTGCGCAGCTCTCCGGCGGACGCGGCAGACCCGTGCCGCGCCGGTTATTGCGGAGAGGTGGTGACGAATGCGTGGCGCAGTTTGGCGACGGACGCGACAGACCCGTACCGCGCCGGTTGTTGCGGAGAGGTGGTGACGAATGCGTGGCGCAGGTTAGCGGCGGACGCGGCAGACCCGTACCGCGCCGGTCGTTGCGGAGAGGTGGTGACGAATGCGTGGCGCAGTTTAGCGGCGGACGCGAATCAGCGCGCCTGTCATCTGTTTGCTATAAAGCTTGTGTGTGGGGGGGGGGGAGGGAGGGGGGGAGGAACACGAGTCGGAGCTGCCGTGAAACGACCGTCGGGCCGTCTCTCGTCGACCTATGACGGGATGCAGTTCAGCTCTGCTTCGGTGTGCGAGTTTTTTGTTGGGCCCAGCCCCGTACATTTCGGACGTGGTGGTGCTGACGCCGGCGTGTCTGCCGCTGACGATCGCGGCTTCCAGTCAAGTGTCGATTGATATTGGTAACCCGCAATTGGTTTCGCCAGCTGGCTTTACCTTTTCCCGTCCCGAGCGGACCTTTGCGTGAAGAACAGCTGGCGAACCTGGTCCCTCATCTCGCAGATAAGGGCGTCCGCGGCAATGCTTAAGTGATATCTGAATCGTGCCTATGGCGACTGGCGTCTCGATGTGCGTCATTGTATCGATCCGCACGGTTTCGCCGTCCGGTGGAGGCGCAGGTCGATCCGCGTGTCATTGCGAGGCCAAGCTCTGCGGTGTACCGCAACTGAATACGCAAACCACCGCAGACGCCAATCTTCCGACGGTCGCGTCACGGCTGCGCCTTGCCCCCCCCCCCCCCCTCCCCCCAACCGTCCGAGCGTCCGGCGTAATGTACCGCGGAGCGGCGGGTGTCGCGATGGCGATGCGCGCCGTGCAAGCGTACTCCGCTGCTGTTCGCCGGTCCGGCTGTGAATGCACTGCAGGCGGCTGTTCGCGGTGAGTGTGCGGTTTGAGAGCAGCCGGCGACCGCCACCGCCGCCGGCGACCAAGATTGCTGGCGTCCCGCCGCGCGATATCGTATCTTATCCAAGCGCCGGGAGGCGGGGGGAGCGGGTGCCCCGCGATTCGGGGGTCATCTCACCGCCGGCGCCGCGCTAGTGGCTGTGACGCGGACTGAGTCAGCGGGGAGGGAGACGCCTGGCTGGGTGACCACCTGGCGAACCGGAGCCGTCGGCCTTGTCCGGCTGCTGTGCTGGCCGTGCCTCGCTTCACCTCCGCGTGCGGCCCTCTGCTGAGCGCCTACGGCCGATAAGAGGCGGATGGCGTTAAGCCACTGTAACCAACTGGTCCACGCCGGCGTGGCGCGTGGCAGGGAGAGCGACGGCTGCAGTCAGGGATTGCCTACGACCGGCAAATGACCTCTGCATGGTCATTCGTGAAAACAAATTTAAATTCCCCTGCCCTTCCCTAATGCGCATGCAATTCCCTGCTGTTTGCGCAGGCACGTTTGTGATGACGCATGCAGTTGCAGTGGGCAGGTACTCGTACTCATTGGCTAAACGACATGATAGGCCTGGCTGATACTAAAGTAGGGCATTTGCGGAGTCGGTCCACTGGAGGCAGGCGGTGGGTTCAGCGCGCCCCCTCCTGGCCCAGTGCCAGCAGGCCGAGAGGGAGGGTTAGGCTTGCGCCGACTTGTTGAATCATGTCCAGACGTGTCGCGGCCAGCCACCTGCAGTGGGAGCCGATACAGTGGCGCACGTCGCGCGCGTCAGCAGGCGGGCCTCGACACCAGCGGCTGGACGCGACACGGCGCCGTGCCCCGAGCCGGCGGCGCGCTGAGCCGCCACTCCCGGCGGCGGAGCGTGCGCTGGCCGGAGCGGAACGGCGGCTGCACCACCACCTGCGAGTGGTGATCTGCGCTGTGTAGCCGCGAGCCGCCTCGAAATCGTCGACTGATGGCCCGGTGTTGCGGTCGTCTTGTCGGCGGACGGCGGCCGCCCGAGGTCGTCACCCACCTGGGAGCTGGTGTTTGGCGGACGTTTCCTGGCGGCCGCCGCCGGTTGCCTTGACTCCCCTCCCCTCCCCTCCCCCGCTGGCGTCCAGTGGACCCGTTCCAGCACCCAGCGGCGGACCGTTTTTTGCGTTCGACATTGAACGGCCCCGCTACGCGCCGTTTTTTGCGGCGGGGAGGGGCTGTCGCTCAAACCGCGCTGGCCCAAGGAGCACGTATGCCGGTATGCAATGTCCGCCCGCCATGCCGTCGGGCCGGGATCGCTCACGGCGCCATGCTAGCGGAGGGGGGGGGGGGGGCAGGACACCACGTCCGGCTGCCGCTGGTGGCCCAGACCGTGGCCCGCCTCACCCAGCAGAGCAGTGCCGGCACGCGGGCGTCTCCGCCGCCCGCCGCCCGCCGCCGGCAGCGAGCGTTAGCTGGCCCGGCGCGCGGCGCGGGCGTGACTCATGGCGCCGGCCGGATGCGTGGCCGGACCGCCGCTGGTCGTGTGCCACCGGGCTGGGCCGGGCGCAAGTTGGAGCCGGCGCGCTGTGAGGTGCACCGCGCCGCCCCGTGCTGGCTGGGGGCGATCGGCTGGATCTGTCGCCGGCAGGGAGAGCTTCTGGTGTCAGGAGATTGGGGAGTTTGAGCCGCTGCCGAGGAATGCCGCATGGGGTGCGTGCCCTTCGGGCTCGCCAGCGATGAGCGTGGCAAATCAGCCGTCTCCGCCCGGGCCCTGGCCGGTGGTTTTGGAAAGTCCCCGTGCTGACGCATGGCCCGACGGCTATGTTTGGACGCCGTGGCCTGGGCGGACGAAGGATTTGGACCACGGTCCTCACACGGAGAACGGGATGGAAGTCCCGCCTTTGCCATGGACTCGGGGGCGCTGCGTTTCGTTTTGCATTGGCCATGGAGGTTCGGCGTGCTGCGCCGACGCGCCGGTCAGGCCGGATGAGACTCCGCCTTTTTGTTTGGAGCGCCGCGCCGGTCGGTCGCCCCATTCCGGACAGCTGTGAGCCGGCGTGGCGTCCCGGCAAGCCATCGCTTGGTGCCTCCCCGGTCTCCTGGCCCCGATGAGGCAGCCAGCGAGGCCGCGCGTGCGAGACGCACGTGAGAGGACCCCTGCCGAGGGAGCGCGGCGCGCACCGCGGTCTGGGGCCGCGACGGTCGCGGACGCGGTGAGGTTCGCCTGGTACCGATCGTCGGCCGGACGCGCTCGCACGGCCAGCGTGAGGCGGTGTGTTAGGTGGTGTTGTGGGTCGGACGCCCAGGGCGCTGAGCGTTGATTACGGTGTTGTTGGACGGATATTGATTATCAATCAAAGAGGCAGGCTTGTCAGACGCTCTCTGAGTTCAGGAGTTGCAAGTGCCTCACGAGCGTCGGCGGCGCGCCAGATAACGATAAGAAATGAAACCTCGAGGAAATGGCCTGTCAACGGATTCACCCGAGTGTCATCACACTATGTATACGACAGTCCGTTCTTAAGAATGTTTTGTCATTGTTTGGTCATTGTTTGATCCACTGCATTTTTATGTGGCGCCAATGGTTAGCGTCGCTTGGTATTGGATTACCAGAGGTATTTCACACAACAGCGGAGAGAGCTGTACCGTATAAGCTTGCTGGAATACTAGTTATTCAGCTGACTGGTCAGACACAGGTAATCTGGCATTATCAAATCGAATTGATTGCCAGGTTGTAGTTACGGCTGTCGGGGGACCTGCACTCATGGTCTATGAAGAGTGGGCGTGACCGCCCTCCTCGTCGCCGTCGCCGTGTCTGACTGCCCTCCTCACTGTCGTCACCCTGTCTGACCGCCCTCCTCGTTGCCCTGTCGCCCTGTCTGACCGCCGTCCTCGCTGCTGTCGCCCTGTCTGAACCACCCTCCTCACTGCAGGCTCCGCGCACCGTCGCCATGGAGGGAGCGACAGAAGCGAGCCCTGACTCGCGCCCGCTCCAAGCTGCTCAAGACCTGGACGGTGGCGACGTGCTGGACCACCTGCTCTCCCAAGGATGATTATTAACCACGATGACTATGACGTCATTAAGGCTAAGGTGTGCTCGCGGCCCACGGCGGCCACCGCGTCGGCCGACACACGTGCGGAGGTTGGACGGCATCTTGGCGTTGGCAGTCCAGAGCGGATGTGGAGGTGGTGGTGTGCGGGAGGACGTAGCAGTATGGGTCGCGAGAGCGGAGGGGGGGGGAGGGGTTGGACGAATCCTGTGGAGATGGAAACACCGGTCAAACGGAGATAGTGGCGGGCCAGCATTGATGGCCGACTGATGGCTCAGGCTCGCGGCGTTAAAGTAGTTGGGTTGTGCTGGTCGTGGGAGGCGTGGGCACTGTGAGCTATGATGCTGGCCATGCCCTGTCCAGTTGTGACTTGTTATTTTGCCTCGCTGTCTTTTGTGATTTTGAGAAGGTGCGACGTGGTAGCAGCGGCAGCAGCAGCACTGGCACTGTGCACCGTCATTACCCATGGCCTTGGGACTCCGCTGCCCCTCCCCCTCCCCCCTCGCTACGAATTTACCACAACGCTTCCCCCATTCGATGTCCTCAGCGTGCTGGTCGCTAGGGTCGTGGTTGTTGGGACGCGCTGTGGAAGCCCTGACTCTGCTGCCACCCCTGATCGACCGCGCTGCACCTTCGTCCACTGCCTGTCGCGCCCGCCTTGCTCGCCGCTCACGCCTCCGCTCCGCCGGCAGGAGACGCGCAAGGAGCGAGTGGCGGCGCTGCTGACGCTGCTGCCGCAGCGCGGACCGCAGGCATTCGAGGAGGTGGTGGAGGCGCTGCGGCCCAACAACTCCTGGCTGGCCGACGAGCTCGAGTCGCAGCTGAACGAGCTCAACGACTCGTCGTCGACGTCGGCGGCCGACGAGCTGAATAACGTGATGCGCGCCGGTGCCGTGCCCACCCTGCCGGCCGTCCATGTCCCGCGGCAAGTCTACACGGAGGCGGTGCGCGCCGGGCTGCGCGAGCTCAAGGAGGGCCGCTTCCTGGCCGTGCACGGCATGGCCGGCATCGGCAAGTCGGTGTGCGTCAATCACGCGCTGCGAGACGCCGAGTTGGTGTTCAGCCATTTCCCGGGCGGCGTGTTCTGGGTGAGCGTCGGTCAGGCCGACACGGACGTGCTCATCAACAAGGTGCAGGCGCTGTGCGAGCGGGTTGTCGGATGACCAGGGCCACGGCGCTGCTTGCCGCCCACCATCGAGATCGCCGTGGAGAAGCTGCGCAAGCTGCTCAACCAGCCGGCACTGCGCAACTGCCTGCTGGTGCTGGACGACGTCTGGAAGCCGGACGTGCTGGCCGTGTTCGACCTGGGCGCGAGCGTGCTGGTGACCACGCGCGACGCCGCGCTCGTGGAGCGGTTCGAGGGTCGCGCCGCCATGGTGCAGGTGAGGGCGCGAGCGTCGCGCGCGGTGGGGCGTCCGGCTTTGTGGCCGTCGCACCGTGGCCCGCGTGGTTGTGCTTAGCGGGGCGGTTGGTGGGCGGGGCCTGGGTTGTCGTTGGCCGTCTTTTCGCGGGTTGGTCGTCGCGTTTCGTTGTGATGTTAGAGGACCGGTTGCTCTGTATAAGGGTCGTGGCATAAGGTCTGTATAAGGTCCCTTGTGGGCGTCAGCTGAGTACCGAACCTCGCGCTTTGATACTGATTGCCGACGCCGAGCGCTTGGCCAGTTCGAACCGAACAGACGGCGCCTCCGCCAGACCGGAACAGCGCGAATCCGTGGAGCCGGCGCGCTGCCGGCCCCGGCTGTATGCCGCCGCCGATGCCCGACAGATGAAGGACGGTTTCAGCCTAGCCGAGTCGCAGGAGCTGTTTGCCAAAGCGTCTGGGGACATCCGAAGCAAGACCTGCCTCGCGAGGCGAGCGACATCCACCGGCGCTGCGGCGGCGTGCCCATTGGTGATCGCCGCTGCTGTGGCTCGTACCTGGCGGGCAAGCGGCGGACACCGCGAATCGCGCGACCGCTGGCAGAAGTGCCTCGATAACCTGAGGTCGGCCAACTACGAGTGAGTGGCACCGGGGACGGGGGCGGCGGCTGTTCCGTCCGCACCCGCCGGCCGTGGCTGCAAGGCTGCCGCGAGCTTCTGACGAACTCTTGACTGGGGCGTCTCCTCTGCAGAGTGCTTCTTGACGAGGGAGCGTTGCGCTTGAGATGTTTTTTGAAAATGATCCTTTTGATCTTTTTTTGTAGGAATATGACAAACTTCAGATAATGGATGAGCTACCCAGGCGGTGCCGATGGTGTGGGTTTAAACGCATCTGATGTAATGGTTTAAGGCATGTGCGTTGACTATTGCGCGTCCTGGGAAACTAGGGGACCGGAGTTCGACTCCCCGCGGTGCCCGCACTTCCTGCCAAGGTGGAGGGGTGGGCGGGGCCATATGGCCTCAGCAGCTGGGTGCGTCGTAAAGCCCAATGACACACACACACGCACGCACGCACGCACGCAAGCACGCACGCACGCACGCAGCACGCACGCAACGCACGCACGCACGCACGCACGCACGCACGCACGCCGCACGCACGCACGCACGCACGCACCACGCACACACACACACACACACACACACACACACACACACACACACACACACACACATACACACACACACACACAACACACACACACACACACAGGTGGTGCATATAAGACGCTGTCATGATGATACTATTTGAATTATAGCATCCCAACTGAAACGTTGCTTTAAACTTAGGCTAGTTATTTCAAAAATGATAATGCGGAGAGGTGAGTCTCGCCACTGGACCGGACGCGGCCGCCGCCTTCTCAGGAAGCTGCGGATGCAGTCCAGCGCGCACGAGAACGTCACCGACGCCATCGAGCTGAGCGTCAACAGTCTGGACGACGAGCACGCCGAGTATTTCCGCCGCCTAGCCGTGTTCGGGGCCGACATCAACATTCCCCGCCAGGTGAGCAGGACGCGCCGCCGCTCACTGTGAGGGGGTAAGTGAAGCGCTGGGACGGGGATGGTCGGTGTTCGGGGCCGACATCAACATTCCCCGCCAGGTGAGCAGGACGCGCCGCCGCTCACTGCGAGAGGGTAAGTGAAGCGCTGGGACGGGGATGGTCGGTGTTCGGGGCCGACATCAACATTCCCCGCCAGATGAGCAGGACGCGCCGCCGCTCACTGCGAGAGGGTAAGCGAAGCGCTGAAGACGGGGATGGTCGGCGTCGGCTCTGTGGAGTTGGAGCGGGCGGTCTGTCCTGGAACACTCTTGCGGAACTTAGAATCGCCGTTTGCGTGCGAGTGCGAGCCAGTTTTCGTGGCTGGGTTTTAGTCGCCCGCGCAGGGCAAGTAGGTAACGAAACAGAAACGGCGCCACGTTCCGTGCTCTGCTGCTTGTGACGCAGTACAAGAAGGCCATTGCCCGTTTCATGGGCTGCTGCACTGCCGGCCCCACTGACCCCACATGCAACATTACCTTCTGGGCCACACATGTAACATGGTCTCCCGTGTTGGCCGTAACCTACTGTGTTTAGCTGTTTCATTCAGCGGCACGTACGTTTAATCAGCTGTGGGATAGTTAGCGCTATTTTGCATTGGCTTCCCTGCTTGCAGGTGCTGTGCACCTACTGGAAAATGACCGCCGACGACGTGGATGACTGCATGCTGTACCTGGTCAAGAAGTCACTGGTCCAGGAGATGGAGGACTCAAAACTCGACACAGTGTCATACAGCATGCATGACCTTGTCATCGACTACATGACCAAAAAGTACACGCCGGATGAGGTGAGTCACACGCAAAAATGTTGCGAATCGAAGTACTGTCTGCAATGCGTAGCTTTCCTTAACACCCATGATTGCGTAATAGCTTCCCTTACGCCCAAACGTGGCGCGGGCTGTTCGGGTGGGCGGCGCGCCGGCATAAACCGACATGCTGTCGAATCTGGACCTGGCGTGCAATCAGTGTCCTCAAGGGACGTCTCCAAACGCGGATCGTCCCCCGTCGCTGATTCACCAGCCACTCTCTGTGTGCGCCCATGTCGCGCCGTGAGCGCGCCGGCCCTGACTGGAGACCGGTCGGCCGCGCTCTCTCCCCCCAGAAGCGGGAGCTGCACGCCCTGCTGCTGGACCGCTACCTGGAGGCGTGCGGCGGCGACTACGGGCCGGCTGCCCGACGATGAGTACATCCTCTGGTTCATCGGCCACCACGTGCACGGAGCCGGCCGCTACGAGCTCTTCCCGAGCCTCTACTTCAGCCTGGCGTTCGTGGGCACAAGCTGCGTGCGACTGGACCGAGCGACCTGCTCAACGACTACCGGAAGTACGCCGCCTTCCTGGACCAGGTGAGCGCGCGCGGGTGGGTCGTGCGGCCAGCCCGTCGGTCGGCGTGCCTGAGAGTGCGGGGACGCTCGCTGCGGCGCGGTGTGAGACGGTGTCTGCGCGGACAGCCGGGCGTCACGTACTGGTTGACGTGTCGCGCGGCTGTGGCTTTTGGCGTTTTCTTCCGACTGCCGTGCGCCGTCCAGTTGTGGACTTCGCGTCCTGTCGCCGCCCTGCGTAACCGTGACCATCACTTGGGATGCCGTTGTCCCGAAGGGCTGTTGCACACCATCTCCTTTGCCTGACTGCCTCCTCCTCCCCCACCCTCAGGGCGGGAAAGACTCACGACGGCGCGACTTTGAGAACTTCGTGCGCACGGCCGGACACCGGCTGCCGGCGCTTGCCCGCTGCCGCCCAGCGCCGTCCGCGACCCCAGCGCAGCCGTGGTGCAGCTGGCGCTTTGCGAGCGCGACGTCTCGGCCGTCTACGAAGCCGCCAGCAGGGTGGCGCGGACAGCCGGCGACCAGCTCTTCTTCCGGTGGTGGTGAGTTGGGCGGCGGGCGACGCTCCCCGCTCCTGGGGTGCTGCTAGTCCCGGGCCCTGGCGGCCCCTAGCAAAGGCCTGTGCGACAGCGGTAGCCTGGAACTGACCTTGTGCTTGCGCCCAGCCTTTCATTGTGTCAACCCCGGTGTGCAAAAGTGTGGTCTGAGACATAGACAATGTGCGTTCCTCGATGCCGGTGCTCTTGCGTTTCAGCAATAAGGAGGCGATGCGCTGGTCCCACGTGCTGCTGACCAAGGTGTTCTCGGGTCCGGTCTGCGACGTCGTGTTCACGCTGGCTCAGGACAACCTGGCGCTGACGGCCTACGGCGACGGTCACATCAAGGTCAGTCGGCGGACGGGCGCCGCCTGCTGGGCGTTAGCTGACCGCCGCCATCGCCGTCCTGCGCCGCGAGCCCCGGCCACTGACTGGCTGTGGTCGTATTGGCGACAGATGAGCGTTCTGGACTGGTGTGCGCGATGTCAGTTTTTGTTTGTCTTCGATATACGTTTCATAGTGTGTCGCATCGTGTGCAAAACGACGAAATGAAGTGCCAATTAGCGGGGACAAAAAGGCGGGGACGCGCCGAGCAGCCGCCTTTGGCGGCCTGGGCGCGAGTGGCAAGTTCGATCGAGGCACCGTCCACCGGTCGCCTCCGTGACCTTCGTGACCCTCGTGCCCGCCGGCCAGCTGTGGAAGTGGTGACGGGGGACGAGCACCCGTCGTTCTACGGCCACACGGAGCGCGTGCAGCAGCTGACTGTCAGTCCGGACGGCTCGCGGTTCGTCTCGGCCAGCGACGACCAGACGCTCAAGATCTGGGACCTGGAGGCGGCCGTGCGTGCCGCGTACGGTACTGACGAGCACGACGGTATGCGGTGGCGGTGGCGTCCGGGCCGGCACTGACAAGGCATGCGGCTTGGGCGGGGCGGGGGCGGGCAGAGCGGTGGGGTGCAGTCGCTGGGGGAGAGAGGAAGGGGTTTGAGAGGAAGGCACCGACCGAGTGGTTGGTTGAGGTGGTTTTGGTATTCGGGGTGGTAGGGGATACGGCATGGTGCGTGACGGTGGCATGCTTGAGTGGCACTAACGGCACGGTACCTCCATGTTGTGCTCACGGCATACGGTTTGCGGTGACGGCACCACCATGACCTGACCAGCACAACACAACTACGTCAGCGTAACCCACACCGTGTTTCGCGAGTACGCGGATGCTCCGGCTCCATGCGCCGTCTGTGATGTCTGACGCCTGCGGCGACGCGTGACACGCGCACGTGGGCACTGCTTGGAGCGAGCGGCGTTGTCCTCGCCGCCGCTTGCGCCGCCATGTGTGACGTGGCAGCCTCTCCACGTTGCACGGATGGCATTCAATCCGCCTGCACGACACGCCGCCACGCGCCGCGGGAGCTGCGTACAGCGACGACGCCGCCGGCCGGGGTGGCGCGCCGACGCCCCGGCCGGCCGGCGCCCGCTCGCCCGCGCCCCGGCCGTGCCCGCTGACCCGGCGCCCGGCGCCCGCAGTGTCCTCCGGCCAGCGGTCGCCGTCGCCGCGCGTGCGTCCCTCGTCGGGCGCGTTCCTGTTCCCGGAGGCAGCGCCGCGCGACGACAGCCTGCTGACGCTGCGCGGCCACCGGGCGGCCGTGCTGTGCGTCGACTGGTCGCCCGACGGCGCCCACCTGCTCTCCGGCGACGTCGAGGGCACGTTCAAGGTGATCGGCGGGGGCGGTGCTGCTGCGCCGCGGCAGCGGCCGGCCAGCGCGCTCAGGCGTCCCGGCCGGCGCGGGGCGAGGGCGGCTGGGTGCTAATCCGGTGGCGGCAGATGCGGGGATGCTGGTAGGAGGTGCACTTTGGTATCGCCTGTGCTAGTGCTCTGAGGTGATATGCGGTACCAAGGGCCGGAACAAAAAGGAGCGGCTTGCCCCGATAAAGGGTCGACATTTTGCTGTCTATTTGCTTCCCCACTGCAAGCGAGACCACGGACCGAGCGAACCCCTGTGGAACGCTGACGTCATGCCGACCGTAGCGGACCGGGTCGGTCACAGCTGTCACTATTTTCGCTGGTCCTAACAACCGTGCTGGACGCCTCACTGGTGCTGCAGAGTCTGAGGCACCCACTTCCAATAACGGGGCACGGGGTGTCTGCTGGGGATGGTTATGTAAAGCATCAAGGTTTTTCGCGTTGACATTTAATGGTAACAATGACACTATATGCACGTAACAACGGTATAGGTCACACCTGCAATTTGCAAGAAGATGCTTGTTTACAGACAGTATATCACAAATAGCGTTAACACATTGTCATGGCTCACTCGATTGAAATGCGTTGGTGTTGGTGGTCTTCCGCTCACGTAAACGTTTACTGTTGTCCCAAATGGCGCAGGCGGGCGTCGCGCCCTCACAGACCACTTGTCAGACAATCCTTGTAGCCATGTGTTACACCGAGAAGCTGCTGTTGCGACATCGCGTGTGCCGCGCCCGCCTGCCAGTGCTCACCGGCACCGGCCGCCGCTCCCCCACAGCTGTGGGACGTCCTGGGAGGTCCGCTGTTCGAGAAGGAGAAGGCTCACAACGGCCACATCACGTGCTGCAACCTTCTCGCCGGACAGCACCTACTTCGCCACGGGCCGCCGCCGACGGCCGCGTCCGGCTGTGGAGCACGCGCGACGCCTCCCTGCTGTACACCTTCAGCCAGCACCACCTGCGGGTCATCCTCGCTCAGCCTGAGTAAAGGTGAGGCGTGTGGCCCACCGGACGAGGGGAGGCGGTTTTGGGTGGGCTTGTCATGGTCCGTCGCTGTTGTGGCCAGCTGCTCTCGCGTGTTGTAGGCAGCGGTAGTCCAGTCGGGGCTTCAGATGAGGCGTTGTGCTGTAGCGGACGGCATGATCGGGCCTCTTACAAACATCAGACGGCACGGTCTTCCGAGTCGCAGATGACACCACGCTGCAGACACCGCCTGTGTCAGGCAGCTGCCATACAGCACCTCACCTGTCCCGGTCGCCCCCGGCGCTGCAGACACCATCTGTGTCAGGCAGCTTCCAGACAGCACCTCACCGGTGTCCCGGCCGCCCGCCGGCGCTGCTGACGCCACCTGTGTCAGGCAGCTGCCAGACAGCGTCTGACCGGTGTCCCGGCCGCCCGCCGACGTTGCAGACAACAACTCGATCGTCTCTGTGGCTGATAACGAGATCTTCTGCTGGGTGTGGGACACGAGCCGGCGGCCGAGTCGCGACTACGTGGAAGTCAAGAATGCAGGGCGCCGAACGAGCACGACCTGTACCTGTGCTCGCGCCTCAGCCGCGACCAGCGGCCAGCTGGTGGTGGGCACCTCGTCCAACATGTACGAGACCTGGGACCTGTTGGAGCGGGCGCGTCATCTCGACACAGCGCGGCTTCGCCGGGTGGAGTCAGACGGCCCGGCGTCGCTCGGTCGCCTGGGCTGGCCGGCGGCGGCGGGCCGGGCAGGAGAGACTGGCTGTCGGTGGTCGGAACGCCTCGGGGAAATTAAAGTGGTTGCTGTCTGAGTACAGTATTTGTGCTTCACCAGGGACTGGTGTGTTAGTTTTTTGCGTCGTTTTGTGCATGTTTGTGTCCCGCGTTAGGTCAGCGTGACGTAGCTACTGGTCAGGGACGTTATGACTGCACATAGATGTGTTTGATTTATGATCGTGTTGTCCGCTCTTGGGTCTGATCACATATGGTACAAAGTTCATGGCTTTGATGGAGGCTGATTCATGGAGACGGCTGGCCTGATGCAGGGAATTTAGAACTGTCTTAAGCCTCTGCTTTCGAGTCTCTCAAAACCCTGACACAGGCGATGCTTGCCATGGCTTCTCTGGTGGTGTGGCGGCGCTCCCCGCTACAAACGCTTCGACTGGCTGTCCGGTGGCTGGCTCGCGTCCCTCAGCTGACCGGCCGCCGGCGGCCACAGGTCGGTGACCTCACTGGTGTTCTCCCACGACGGCGAGCGGCTGCTGGCGGGCGCCGGCGACATGGTCACCTCGTGCAGCCTCACCAGGACGCCCAAGGTGGAGGACAGCCTGCAGCCGCTGTTCTCGGCGCGGTTCGCCTCGCCCGACCCGAGCTCGCTGGTCGTCGCCGCCATCACGTCCAACAACGGCGTCCAGGTGAGCCCTTGGCTCCCCCCACCGCCCGCCGCTGCCGCCGCCGCTTGCAATGGCCGCCCCGGACGCATGTGCGCCGCTGACGCCGCCGCCGGCGACGGCGCGTCCGACGGGACAGTAATGAATAACAATGACGGAACATAACTGTCCGCTGCCCGAGCGAGCCGGCTGTGGGGTCCACTAACCGCCTGCGGGACGCGGCGGGGTCGGCCGGTGCGCCGGTGGGTGCAGTGGGCGGGCGTCCACTAACTGACCGCGACGAGAACGTGTGCCCAGAGGAGCAGTCCGGGCCCAGCAGCCGGGCCAGAGCTGGGGGCTCGCTCACCGCTTGGACCGGATAGGTGTGGTCTGGTGTAGAGCAGGAGACAAGGACTCGGCTGCGCGCCGGAGGTTTGCGTTGTAAGTCGCTGCGGTGTAGAGGTAGTTCGTCAGAGGGTAGTTTGTTGTGGGGTCTGATCTAACCGTGTCATTTAGAGCAACTAGGTTTTGTTTAGTCCGGGCTGTGAGCGTGTGGATTTCTCAACGTTAGTGCTTGCAACGGCTGGAAGACGCTACAAGCACTCGGATCGGGTGCAGTCAGTATTGCCGATGAGTTTCGCAAGTCCTTATGTACCTAGAGCCTCTTGCCACGAGAACGGTACAGAAAGCATGCGGCACGGGGAGAGACCGCCGTTGTGGGCGGCGTCCTTACGTGACTGCCGGGAAGCTGGCGGTAACCGTAGCCGACAGGCCGCGGGATGCGGTCGTGGCATGACCGCGGCCGAGCGGGACCGTGCCGCGGCGACGGCAGGAGTCGGCGCTTCGGCGCGATAGAGGGGTGACACTCGTGTCTTGCTGCCTGCCGGTCGGGTCGGGTTCTCTTGTCGCCTGCTACTGTCGGGTGATGCCGCGTGGGTGGACGGGGTCGATGACCGGCCAGAGCGGACGGCAGACGCGGCGAGAGCCGACGCTGCTCAGGTGATCGTCGGTGTGGCCGTCGTTGTTGACGTCGGCTCGGACCGAACGCGTCTGGCCCCGCTGCGACCCCCTGTCACTTGTTCTTCGGAACTGTCCGGCCGACGTGCGGTGGCCGTCTCCTGCTTGGTTTGTCTGGCTGCTGTGGCGGTGAGCACCCTCTCACTGCTTGGCCTGGGCGTCCTGCTGGTCTCCACCTGTGACTTGGGCGTGACGTTCGTGGCGCTGCGTGACTATTCGCCGTTCACGTCCTCGCGTGTGTTGCGCATAGGCGCAGCCAACGTACTTCGGCGTGCTGTGGTGGACCCCTTCTGTACGGATGCGTCCCTGAAGGACTTCAGCGGTATGAAAGCGTGCATGTATGACTTGTGCTGCGACTCGGCACGCTTAGCTTCTTCAGTGCAAGGATGTCCATTCCCGCCAGCTGCTGTGAGGAAGCACTGCCTTGTGCCTGAGCCCCTTCCTCTCGTGGAAATCTTTGTCGTGAAGTGTCCTTCGATCGATGCTGTATTGAGACGTCCCGGCCGGGTTGGCGCGCGAGGAAAGCGTCCGCAGCCGATCTTGGCTGCACTTTAAGGGTTTTGTACAGCACTCGGTCCATTGGGGCGCCCCAGAACGATGTGCGCAGTACGAGGGCACCGTCACCGGCCGGCGTGTGCAGCTGCACGCCTTCCCGTGGCGACCTTTTTCCGGGCCGAGGTGCTCTTCTGTGACTCGTGCTGCACAGCAGTGTCCTTGCGTGACACCTTTGGGACAAACTCACCCCTGTGCGGTCAAAATGGCGCCACTCAGACGCCCTTCATCACGCTCGCCTTCGGCGCATTTCTATAAAAGTGCATCCTTCGACTGACGCTTCACAATGTGTCGTGCTAACCTGGCGGTGCGGTGATGTGCGCCGCGCGCCGCCGACTTCACCCCCGCGGTCTGTCCTCATGCGGCGTCCGTGTCGCCTGGTCCGCCTCCGCCGCCGTCCGGCAGTGAGCTTCGTCAGCCGTGACGCCCGCCTCTCGGGTTTGCAGGGCCAGTTGGACCGTGAGCTAATGGGTACGTCCTGCCGGGCTGCACGGGCCACGGGCTGGCCGATACCGCCCGGGCGGCGCGCCTCGGCGCCTGCCGCTCCCGCCCTCTCTGCCTCTCTCTCTGGCTCTCACTCTCTGTCTGTGGAGCTCGTGCGCTGCTCGGTGCGCCGCTAGCTCCGGCTGTGAGGCCGCCTCGTAGCTCGGATCACGCTCCTGTCGTTTTACAGGGCTCGCGGAGAGTGTAGTTGTTGGCTGGTTGCTAGGCGACGGCGGCGGCTGCGGCTTGCCGCCGCGTCCGACGTTGTGAGATAGGGCCTGAGGGCCTGGTAGGGCCTCAGCGATGGCTGAGGTGGCATCACGGCATGTGCATGCTGTTCTTGTTGTTCCTCTTCGCACGCTCTTGCACATTAGCACGGCCTCTTAGCTAGCTTCGACACTGCTCATTGGTATTGGTTTACTGCATGCATGTTAACCAGCTCCCCACTAAGAGCAGGACTTAGGGGCTGGTTGAATTTACTTTGCTAGCGTAGCCGCTATAAACGCAGTCAATTTCTTGCGCATGTATAAAACCGATGATGCACTGCAAATTTGGCTACGTTGTTAAAAGTTGACAGCTGTGTATTTGCTTGCGATGCATGGTTTCTTGGGATTAAAATTCGCGCCGAATTATGCAGTCCACGCTCAGTTTGGCTCCGCGCGCTGTCAGTTTGGTGGTCGGCTTCATGGCTGGTCTCTGATGCTCGTGTGATATCGTGATATCTGCGTTCTGTGTGCTGCGTTGCCGTCGCGGCATGGGCGCAGAACGACTCGTCTGTTGAGGAGCGTCGTCCGCTGATGCAGTGTTCCGCTGTTCCAGGTCCTCAGAGGACTCGATGGCACCATTGTGACCACGACGAAGCCCGTGGGGGAGAAGATCTGCATCACGGAGATCAACCAAGCCGGAACTATGGTGCGATTAGTGATCTCCGACCGGCATTTGTCTCTGCGCTTTACAAAGTCGAAATGTTGCGCGTGTCTTTTGTGCCCTTGTGCGGCACAGACATCAGGTACATGGCTTTCGATCAACCGACTTATCAGGCCGCTTTTGACTGAGGTTTAGTTGGTTCTGGGATCTTCGAGTGTTGAGTGAGTTCATTGGCCATGGTCGATGAAAGAACTTTGAACAGTTCCCAACGAAGATTCATCGGTTAGAGCGGACGACAATGGCTGCGAGCGAGTGTAGTGCATGAGGACGCTTACGATGCTCCAATATTTGCCGTCAGCATCTTCCACCCTACACCCGCCTTCCATGTCACGCCCGCCTCTCTTCTCCCAGACCCTCCCCCCCCCCCCCAGCCGTCCTCTCAGTCCTCTGCCGTGAGCAATCTCGCCGTCAGCTGCTGCCTCCCTGTCGCCCGCTCTCTCGGCGCTCACGGCCGCCGCGCGCCGGCAGGTGGCGTTCGGCTGCGAGGACGGCTCCGTAGGCGTGTACGAGATCGCGGTGGCGTCGGCGAGCCGCGCCGAGCCCAACATCCTCGGCAAGCACAGCCAGCGCGTCATCTCGCTGCAGTTCGGGGCCGGACGGCGCCGTCGTCAGCGGCTCAGAGGACAGGAACATGAAGGTGAGCGGATCAGCGGACAGGAACATAAAGGTGAGGCGGCTCAGAGGACAGGAACATGAAGGTGAGCGGCTCAGCGGACAGGAACATAAAGGTGAGCGGCTCAGAGGACAGGAACATGAAGGTGAGCGGCTCAGCGGACAGGAACATGAGGTGAGCGGCTCAGAGGACAGGAACATGAAGGTGAGCGGCTCAGAGGACGGGGAACATGAAGGCGAGCGGCTCAGAGGACAGGAACATGAAGGTGAGCGATCACGGACAGGAACATGAAGGTGGCGGCTCAGAGGACAGGAACATGAAGGGTGAGCGGCTCAAGAGGACGGGAACATGAAGGTGAGCGGCTCAGAGACAGGACATGAAGGTGAGCGGCTCAGAGGACGGGGAAAATGAAGGTGAGCGGCTCAGAGGGACGGGAACATGAAGGTGAGCGGCTCAGAGGACGGGAACATGAAGGTGAGGCGGCTCAGAGGACAGAACATGAAGGTGAGCGGCTCAGAGTGACGGGAACAGGAAAGGTGACGGCTCAGAGGAACAGGAACATGAAGGTGAGCGGCTCAGAGGACAGGAACATGAAGGTGAGCGGCTCAGAGGACGGGAACATGAAGGTGAGCGGCTCAGAGGACAGGAACATGAAGGTGAGCGGCTCAGGGACAGGAACATGAAGGTGAGCGGCTCAGAGGACGGGAACATGAAGGTGAGCGGCTCAGAGGACGGGAACATGAAGGTGAGCGGCTCAGAGGAGGAACATGAAGGTGAGCGGCTCAGAGGACGGGAACATGAAGGTGAGGCTCAGAGGACGGGAACATGAAGGTGAGCGGCTCAGAGGACAGGGGAACATGAAGGTGAGCGGCTCAGAGGACGGGAACATGAAGGTGAGCGGCTCAGAGGACGGGAACATGAAGGTGAGCGGCTCAGAGGACAGGAACATGAAGGTGAGCGGCTCAGAGGACGGGAACATGAGGTGAGCGGCTCAGAGGACAGGAACATGAGGTGAGCGCTCAGACAGGAACATAAAGGTGAGCGGCTCAGAGGACAGGAACATGAAGGTGGGCGGCTCAGAGGACAGGAACATGAAGGTGGGGGTGCCGCGCGACCGGCGGGACCTGGGGACGATGGCGGCGCCGTCGCGCCTGGCGCGGGGCCGCTGCAGGTGGGGCGTGCCCCCGCCAGTCCGACGCGGTCCGGCGAGTCTGTCCTGCCCCCGCGAGTCTGTTCTGTCCCTCGTGAGTCTCCGTTCTGCCCTCCCCCCCCCCCCCGGGTCCCTGTCGTCCCCCGCGAGTCCCTGTCCTGTCCAACGAGTTCTGTTCTGCCCCCCCCCCCCCCGAAGTCTATTCTGCTCAAGCAGGTCTGTTCTGCGCCAGGGAGACGCCAGCACGTGGTTGATGTCACGACTATTGTGCCGCTGGAAGTATGTCGATGTGCTGTGACTGGGTGAGGCGCAAGTGGGTATCCCCCACCTTCTCGCCTTTGTGAGTCCATGCGAGGGATGGCCCACAGCCGCCTCGTTGAAGTCTGTCTCCCTGTCGGCCTCCCGTGGAACTGGCTGGGGCGCGCCCAGCTTCGTTCTGCCTCAGTCCTGTATTCGCCTTCTGCCGGCGTTTGCACCTGCACGCCTCCGGTCGAAACTTGCGTGCGCTGGCTGTTCCCATGACCTCCCCCTCATTACCTACTGTAGTGTTGTAATAGTTATCTCCTTCTTGCAACGCTTCGGCTGTTTTCACGTCCACGGGACGTATTATTTTCCAGGCACCCATGCACCTTCGATATCCACTGAAACACATGTTTTGGCGAATGTAAAATGCCGGCAGCTGCCGTCACGTGTGGAAGCGCACATCGTAGGCTACGCACCAACGTCACGTGTATTCCGACCTCGCCGCTCGCCTCTGGCAGGTGTGGTGGCCCAGACCGCACCAACGTCACGTGTATTCCGACCTCGCCGCTCGCCTCTGGCAGGTGTGGTGGCCCGAACCGCACCAACGTCACGTGTATTCCGACCTCGCCGCTCGCCTCTGACAGGTGTGGTGGCCCGATCGCACCAACGTCACGTGTGTTCCGACCCTCGCCGCTCGCCTCTGGCAGGTGTGGTGGCCCGACCCGCACCAACGTCACGTGCAGCGGCAACGACGGCGCGGTGACCCAGGTGGGCCTGTACGACTCGAGCGAGGGCCTGCTCGCCGTGTCCTGCTCCCGCGACGGCACGCTGAAGGTAGGCAGACGGCGGCCGACGCCGGCGGCGGCGAGGGAGGGGCGGGGCGGGAGCGCCCAGGTGAGTGGGGTCGGCTGTGACGCGGCAGAGGCCCGAGAGTGGCGTGACGCGTCCGGGCGCCGCGGCGGCGACGTGACGTGCCCCCGTCCGCCGAATCTGTCGGAGCTGGCGTCGTGCGTCCGACGCAGGTAGCGTTGGTGGTGGCGGCTCAGCGTGTGTCCGGCTCTAACCCTGCCGATTCGGGTAAGCTCACCTCGCATGCTTGCTAACCTCACATGCTAACCTCGCATGCTTGCTAACCTCACAGCAGCCCGAGTGGCGGCTGCTCCCGAGGCGGCCGCGCCCCGACTCGCGCCCCGGGGCGCCGCGCTAGCCTGTACACGACCCGGCCTCGCGCGGTGCACCGTCTGCATGCCTCCGTGCCGCCCGCCTGGGACGGGCCCTGGCTGGCGCCGCGTCAGACCCAGCCCGTGGCATGCTGGCTGTGGTGGCCGCGCTAGCCTGTACCCGAGCCGGCCTCGCGCGGCGCACCGTCTGCATGCCGCCGTTGCCGCCCGCCTGGGACGGGGCCTTGGCGGGCGCCTCGCCAGGCCCAGCCCGTGGCATGCTGGCTGCTGTGGCGGGGTGGCTCTGCGGCGGAGGATGATGCCGCAGTGTCTCTCTGCTTCAGGAGGACTCCGTGCATGGGTCCACCCGGCGCGCGAGGACTCGCGCTGCTCGTGCTGGCCTTCTTCCGCGTTGATAACTTGATTGCGAAAGTGAGTGGGGCGTGGCGGGCCAGGGGGTTCGGGCTTCAGGTCACCATCGCATGCTTGCCGCGTTGACCCATGGTAGCTGATTCACAGGTGGGAGCTTGTTCTTGTGTGGAGCTTCTGGATTGTACTCTGGTTTAGCCTGGCCGTGTGGTGTCCTGGTGTTTCCTGGTTGAGCCTGTGGCCGTGGTGTGTCCTGGTGTTTCCGAAATCGTGACCTACGTAGATCTGCTTAGTGTATTTGTTCATGTTTTGTGTCTACGCCTAAATATCTGTGTGGGATTCAGCATATTGAAGCGCTATATTTGTTCTGGCTTTGTTTGTATACCATTAACGAGATGTGCGTATATTGGTCTCCTCTTATGAATACGGGTGCTGGGCTGTAAAAATCGCGAATTTTCAAACTGTATGGTTAAGGGAGTCCCTTTTTTTCACAACATTCAGATTTCACCTTTTTACGATTCCGCTTGTGAAAAGTGGTTTGGGCCATGCCGGTGCCATGCTGAACTGCCGTCAACCACGGCCGTACCCACCCCGCACACGCTCAGACTCCAGCAGTCCATCACCCCGCTCCGAAAAGGGCTAACGCTTCTATCCCCAGCTTGGTTACGTGTGGCTTACTGCTGCTGCACGATCTAGTTCAAGTGGAAAAGACCGCTGTGGGCAACTTTAGTTGCTGTTTAGTAAATATGCTGCTCAACGCGACGTGCTTTCGTTACGTCATCGTGACGTCCATAATATTGCTTGAGGGCCAGCTGACGGCCGTTATATCTGGAAATCGCACTCACGAACGTCAGATATAAACGCATCAACAATGATATTTTTTGTCCTTGGTCGCCTCACGGCTTGCGGAATCGCAGGATTTTAATGACGCTTTTATGACGTCATGAATGCCAAGGTGACTCGAATACTCTCCACGATATACCTTTCTCTATTTTCGCGGGCGTGTAGCTCAGGAACTACAGGGGCTGAGGTCTTAAGAGGGACAGGATGCGAATAGCACCGAAAGGTCTCCAAGGTGGCTATTTCGGTTCAAACCCCATATCAATGTGCAACACTCCCTTTAATTGCAACGTTCGTGCGCTTGTAAGCCCTTTGCCCCTGTCGTGTGTTATTTCTGGTGTCGAACCAATCCTCTGGAAACGAGGAGCAGGGAACAAGGGCATCTTAAAGTCCAACATCTATGTGATATCGGTTTCCCCTGTTACCAACAACAATGAGCTCTGTCCCGAGCTCAAGCCAAATGTCATGATCACGGCCGCGAACAATTGTGTTGGTAACCACATTCTCGAAAGACGAAAGCTTAGATGGAAAACAGGACTACGCATGTCTATATCGGCGAAGACCACCGCCCTGCCGCAACAACGAACGTGGCAGGTGCTCCGCAGAGCCATTGGTGTAGCGCAGGGCGGCCCTGGTTTGCCACACCTCCTCCGCGCGAGCACGTGCTCTGCCGCCTGCCCTGCCCACTGTATGACGGCGATGAGGCGGAGCCTGTGACGCCACCTCGGATCGACCTGGCGCGCCCCTCGCCGCCGCCGCCGCGGCGTCGGCGCTCCGTCCCGTGACGCGGCGCACGCCCCGCCGCCAGGTGTACCTGGCCGCCTCCGGGAAGCTGCTGTCGGCGCACGTGGCGCACTCGGGCTCGACGGTCACCTGCTACCGGATCGTGCGGCTGGCGGCGGCGGCGCGCGCGCCAACGGCACCAGCGGCCGCGGGCGAGTCGCCCTGCCCGCCCGACCTCGTCGTGGTCACAGCAGGTCAGGCCGCCGGACTGGCGCAGACGGCCAGGAGGCAGGGCCATCGCATGTCGTCATTGCTCGTTCGGAAAACCGCTACCTTTGCCTGTTTGTGGTTTTGCGGGGCTGGCGGTTTTCGGGATCGGGGACGTGCTGTTGATGGGAGGACGGCAGTCCGGCACGGTAGCTAGCAGGGCGCAGCTCACCGGGCGGCCTCGCGCGTGCAGTCGGAACGCGGAACGCCCGGCAGCGCCTGCGGCTTCGTCCCCCACACTGTTCAATGTTAAGTTCTCGGCGGGTTAATCGCTGCAGCTAGCTGCCGCGGGTCGGCAGCGTCGCCATGTTAGGTGAGAGTCGAGACGAGAGTAGATGTTTCCTTTGGAGGAATCGAACCGGTATTCGTGATTCGATGTATGACGTGCTACGCATGGGACGGCTCTCGACCGCCTGCTGGTCACTGGACGCCTGCTGGCCGGCAGCCGTGGACGGCAAGGTGAAGATGACGCGGCTCTCGACGGGCGCCGTGGTCAAGTCGTTCACGCTGGACCAGGGCCCCGTGCGGACGTTCCAGCTCTCCGGGGACGGCTCGCTGCTGGTCACCGGCCATGACGACGGCGACGTGGTGGTGAGTGCGCCAAACAGAGCTGCCCTCCGCTGGCGGCAGGTGGATGATGTGCACCCCCCCCCCCCCCCAAACGGTGGGGAGGGGAGGGACGGGCGCCGGATCGCGTGCTCGTCGCCGCGCCGTGGCCGGATCTGCGCGTGCGCGACGAGTGCTAACGTCCGCCCGCCGCCGCAGGTGACGCGGACGGACATCCTGTGTCCGCCGCTGGTGCTGAAGCTGCACCAGAGCTGGGTGCACGACCTGGCCGTGTCGCCCGACGGTCGCACCATCGTCTCCGTCGGCGACTGCCTCGCCTGGTGGCGACTCTCCAACAAACGTGAGCCGCGCATAGGGCCGGGGCACGGCGCTGTGGCGACGGGGCTTCATGTGGCCGCATGCGGTGCACGCTGCTGCGGCTGCTGTCAGTGTTTATGAACGCGCCGCGCCCTGGCCTGACGTGTTGACTGAGGCGTAGATGTGTGGTGTCCTCGTGGAAAGTCATATGATAATTGTTACGGATTTTCTGCCTCCCAAAACAAGGGTGCACCAGCGATCACGTGGATTCGTCATAATTGTATTCCTGGCTTCGGTTTGCGTCCTCGTTTTGCGGGTGGACTGTCCCTGCGATGTGCCGGTCTCTGGCGCGCGTGACCTGTTGGCCTTGCGCTGCCCGTGACTGCTGTCCGGTCCCCGTCGCCGGGTATGCCGTGCGTGCCACGGCTCACACCTCACCTCGACCCTCCCCCCTTCCCCACAGAATGCACGCCTGAGCACGGCCGCCTGTCGGCACAGGCGCCGGGCTCGCCGCGCCTCCGGCCGCCGGAGAAGCAGTACTTCTCGTACTGGTCGGGTCGTCCGGTGGAGCCGCCGGCTGGTGGCGGGGTCACCGCCGAGCTGCGTCAGGTGTTTGCCTTCCGCGGCACGCTGGCGCGGCGGCTGGCCGTCGACGACGACTGGACCACGCTCGTCACCATCGACGACGCCGGCGTGCTCTACGTGCTCCAGGTCATGTGACCGCGCTAGCGGCTAGGGGAGCGTGGACGCTAGCGGCCGGCGCAAGTAGCTGTGGTGCAGGCGGCGCTCGGGACGTGGCGACGGGCTGCGCTCGCGCGTCGGCCGATGCGAGTCCGCGCGCGACGTCGGCGCTCTGGTGATCTCAGATGACTGGGGGCATTTGGCGAACAGGCGCTGGCGGTCACGACGTCGCTCACGGTGTACAAGTCAGCGGTCCGCCCTCCGCCTGCTAATTCGCTCAGTGAAGATCGCACGGACGCTCCGCGGTGAGAATGACGCGTTACGCGGTCCCGGCTTCCAGCGTTGCCATGGAGATTCTCCGCGACGCCTGCCGGCCAGTCGCGCTTATCTTTCGCCCCGCCGGCGCTGGGCGGGGCCAGCCGCGGCGTGCGATGGGGCTGGAGGAGGGCGCGCCGGCGGGGCTGTGATCAGTGTGAGTCGCGACCGGGTGAGCGGGCCAGCTCAAAAGTGAGGTGATGAGGCCCGGCCCTCCACCGGTTGCGGGAGCGCACAGGTGGACCAGTCTTTCGCCATGTGTGCCTTGCGCAGTGGGCTAGTCAGTGGGGACCGCGGCGCCGCGCGAACGGTGGTAGAGTAAGAGTGATGTGCGTGCTAGGGAGGGCGATGGGCCGCCAATGGCAGCGTTCCTCGGTAGTAAGCTCGTGACGCTGAAGTCCCGTTCACTTTGGTGCATTTCAGGCCGTTTTTCGGCATACCCTGTACCCAGGGCGTCAGATGAATTACGTACAGCACTCACTTTCGTGCAAGGCTTTGGACCCTTGCCTTTAATCTAATGTTAGCGACAGTTATGGACGGTTACTTGCCTTGGCTCACAGCTGACATAGCTTAGCCTACTCAACTTTCGCCAGGCCGCTGTCGAAATTCCCGCCCTCTGTGACGGTCTAGCTGCAGTCTTCCAGGTCATGTACAGCATTATCCGCCGCAGATTGATTTTTCATTGGCCTCCAGAATGAAATGGCGCCACACAGTTTTGCCCGGGGCCACGCTCGAAGCCCCCGGCGTACGACAGGCTGCCGCCCGCAGAGAACGGACGCAACAAAGTGAATGGGGCTTGAGCTGCCTCCGGGTTTGACTGTCCGACCTGACGCTCGAGAGAAGCCCCCGGCTGCCGCTGGGGCGCCGGGCTATTCCGTGCATGCTGTGGGGAGGCGGGGGGGGGGGGGGGGGGCTGCTTTGCGGGAATCGCCCAGCGGTGACCCGTGCCCGATTCCAGAAGCAAACAGCTGGTTGTGTGTGGCTGTACCCGGCGTTTTGAATGATGAAATGTGCGAGATTGTTCAATCGTGAGACTTTTCTCGCAGTTGCTTGTATTTTTTGAACGACGCCTTACGTTGATGGTGATCGCACGAGGATGAGTGCCCTGGAATTTACATTTCGTTCTAGATATCGTTAAATTCAAAGGAGATTGGTCCTCCGGTGGTGCCTTGCCAACTTTTTGTACCAGACAACGGAAATAAATGCGTTAGCAAACCGTTTGTTTTCTTTAGAGCGGTAAAGTATCACGAGTTTTCCTTCGGAAAGAACAAGCTAGAAGGTAGTAGACAGCGCAAGCACTTTTTACCTAGATCTGCATAATGCGATCCGAAATGTTTGCCGGCATTGCCCACAAGTGCGTGTTTGCTCCTCCCCTCCATTGTTGGTGCGATCTGCTCCTCCCCTCCATCAATCCGCCCGAAATGATCTGCAAAAAGCTGCTAAGCTCCAGCTAGAATTTATCCCTGCTTGCTTCCATTCCTATGCCATCGAGGCACGTAAAATACCGCCTGTCTTTTCTGCCAGATGCTGGCAGAGCTCTTATTGCAGTAAACTGTCACTGGAAGCGTCATTGTTGCACTGACGGTGTTCCCTCGTCCTGTCTAGGCGGTGCGCCCTTTTCCGTTGTGGCGCACGGCTCCCTACCGGATTCGTCCGGGTGTCGGTCCGCACCGGCCCGTAGCGACGCGTCAGCGCTGGGCGTGCTGACGACGGCCCGTAGCGCCATGTCGAGCATGCTGACATCCCGCATCCCCGCCCCAGCGCTGGGCGTGTTGACGTCCCGCATCGCCACCCCAGCACTGAGCGTGCTGACGACGGCCCGCATCGCTGCCCCAGTGCTGGGCGTGCTGACGGCGGCCCGTAGCGTCATGTCGAGCGTGCTGACGTCCGGCATCCCCGCCCCAGCGCTGAGCGTGTTGACGTCCCGCATCGCCACCCCAGCACTGAGCGCGCTGACGACGGCCCGTAGCGCCGCCTCGGTGCTGAGCGTGCTGACGGCAGCCCTGCAGCGCCGCCTCGGTGCTGAGCGTGCTGACGGCGGCCCGTAGCGCCGCCTCGGTGCCGAGCGTGCTGACCACATCCGGAGTGCCGTGTATGACGTCACGCCGCAGCTTGTGCCGGCAGACGTGCCCGGGCCGCCGTAGGATCCATTGCGTCACGCTGACGTCACCAAGTCATCCTGCACGCTCAGCTGGGAGCTAGGCTGGGAGGCGGTATCAACGTTCCAGACGCCTCTCCACTGACAGACGGACTGCCCGCCGCTAACTCGCCATACGGCCGGCTCTCTTTATTTCACGCGAACACATTTGTCAGCGTCGGCAGGTCAGGCGCCGGCCGCCAGGCAGGACAGGCTGCTGTGGTCCGCCTTGGCGCTGGCGGTCCGTCACAGCAGGCGCCGGCCGGTCCAGCAGGTCAGGCTGCGGTGGTCCGGCACAGCAGGCGCTGGCCGGTCCGGCAGGTCAGGCTGCGGTGGTCCGCCTCGGCGCCGGCGGTCCGGCACAGCAGGCGCCGGCCGGTCCGGCAGGTCAGGCTGCGGTGGTCCGCCTCGGCGCCGGCGGTCCGTCCACAGCAGGCGCCGGCCGGTCCAGCAGGTCAGGCTGCGGTGGTCCGGCACAGCAGGCGCTGGCCGGTCCGGCAGGTCAGGCTGCGGTGGTCCGCCTCGGTGCCGGCGGTCCGGCACAGCAGGCGCCGGTCGGTCCGGCAGGTCAGGCTGCGGTGGTCCGCCTCGGCGCCGGCGGTCCGGCACAGCAGGCGCCGGCCGGTCCGGCAGGTCAGGCTGCGGTGGTCCGCCTTGGCGCTGGCGGTCCGTCACAGCAGGCGCCGGCCGGTCCAGCAGGTCAGGCTGCGGTGGTCCGGCACAGCAGGCGCCGGCCGGTCCAGCAGGTCAGGCTGCGGTGGTCCGCCTCGGCGCCGGCGGTCCGGCACAGCAGGCGCCGGCCGGTCCGGCAGGTCAGGCTGCGGTGGTCCGCCTCGGCGCCGGCCGGTCCGGCAGGTCAGGAGGTGGTTTGCCTCGGTGCCGGCGGCCCAGGCTAGCAGCGTCATGTAGCTGACAGAGCCCGGCGACGCATCGCCACCGGTGGGATCCGGGGACGGTAGCGGTTCGGTCTGTGCTGACGTCATACCAGCGACAAGGCCACACGCCGAGCACGGTGCCGTGGGGCACGTGGACGCCCTGGCTCAGCCCACAGCCCTTCGCCACAGAGTTCCGGATGCAACGCAGCGACAACAACGTGCTGGTGACAAACTGAACAACGGAAACCACATTCGCCGCCCAGACATTTCCAGTATATAAGCATGATGCCAGCTTCGCGGAACATTACGCGCCCAACCAGCGCACCGTCTCAAATTGTACGTCACATGACACACCTGACCTAAAATGACGTCGGACATCCCCGCAGAAGGCCTGCTCAGTCGCTGTGTCACGCTCTGCGACGGCGCACATCACGCAGAACATACCGCCCATCGTCCCCATGGGCGAACGCGTACGAGACATCACGAAGCGGGGGAGAGCCATGGCAGATTGCGACGGGCTGCGCCAGACCCAGCGCGCGGGCGCAGGAGGTGCAGCCGCGCGGGGCCGCCGCAGCCTAGATTAACAGCGCGTGGAGTGTGTAACCGAGTCACGACATTAAAGCACGATAAAAAGAAACGTTCGCGGAGGCCAGTGAGAGCAGATGTCAGGCCGCAAACACTGACAGTTCGTACTGGCCGATCGCGAAATAAAAAAGGCATTTAACGTTACGCCAGGCCATAAGCCTCATAAGTCAAGTTGTTCAAATATTAACGGTGAAATTGATCGCAATGAACAAACTCATAGACAATGAACGATGGAAGAATGCAATTCAGCTCAGATTTGGCCGCTCGATAAGACCAGTGCCAAACGGCAGGCGAGCGGACTGGAGGATGAAACATCTTCGAGCCGACTCTCACACACGTCCCAAATCTTCTGGGCGACAACGGCGCACCCGCGGGGGCGAACCTCAGGGCTATCGCACCCTGGCCGATCTGCTGACTTTAAATAATTTTGCTGACGTCTATGAAGTCCAGTCATATACAAAGGAGAAAAACTATTGCCGTCCCAAGAGCATGCGACTATGCTCAGTGGCCTTCAAATTTCATGAATTTGAAGCTGACTCAAAATCGCTGAAAGCCAAACGGCCCCCAGCTGAGTAGGCAAATCACTGCCACCATTCATTTGTCTACCAAAGTCTTCCATCTTAGGTAAATGACCAGAGTGCGGTGCCCTTTCCGTACCGTCAACGCGTTGGTGGTGCGGATGTGCCGCGATGGCAGCGCCCGGCATTGCACCAGCCTGTCGCATAGTCAAAACGACCACAACGCGACATCCACCGCGTCGACACGCAACTGCCGGTGCAGGCTCCTCCGAGCGTGGTCGGGTGTCGGCGCAGGGGCGTGATCACAATCGATAGAAGAGATCCGAGCTGGAGCTGCCGCTGGCCTGCCCTTCCGGTCACCGGGCGGGGCGTCCGCTACCCTGGCCGGGACCGGGCGGCGCCATCGGCGGGCCCTCACCGGCCGCCCCGTCCCCGGCCACGGCTGTAGCCGCCGCGGCTCTTGGGCGGCGGAGACTTGGGTCGCAGCGCCTCGATCCGCTCCGTGCAGCCTGGAAACGCGAGGACACACACAGGTCAGGCCAGGCGCCCCCTCCAGAAGCGCCGCCGAGCGCCACATGGTGACGGGGAACTAAAAGTGGAGCATTGCCACACGACGGCCCTTTAACACATGCGTCGTCTGAGCAGGGCGGAAGCAAATTATTATGCAGCGGTGTAAATTTAGGAACTTGAATAGCTGTAGCAGTATGCAAATTGTGTAACGGTGAATATTGTCACTTGCTAGTAAGCATATCCATTAAATGAATCAGTATCAATTGACAATGCTGCATCGATATTATTATGTGCTGCGCAAACTTAACATAGACGCTGTCTCTGACGAAAAACGCCTTCCGACTTGAGGGCACGCGTGATCCGAATTCGATAGATGATGTGCGTGAAGTTAATGCCTTACGTGCCTCACAATCCACAGGCACAGTACCCTACTGAAGTTCACTGCTATGAAATCGCAGAATGTTGAAAGCATGGGAAACATCGATCGCACGACAACGCACTGGAACATTGCACACACCTGAGGAGATACCAGAGGTTAAATTTAGTCGATTGAACAAAAACTAACATAGAGGAAGTGACAGGTAAAATTGCTTCATGGGGGACAATTACTAAAAAATCCAGTCTTGCCTTTATGGCCTGTCACGCAGCCTCAGAAACTCTTGGGACCTGCACATGGTTTTTGTATCCTGTTAAGTTATACAGCGCGCGCTGTTGCGCAGCCCTTTATGAAGCGCTAATGGGCGCGGTAGCAACACAGCGCCCCGCGGCCGTAACGGCCGCAGGGAGCCGAGCTTGGGCGTGTCGCGTAGGATCGCAAACTACTGCCTTATTTCGCCTCCAGACCATCGAACTTTGCAATCGCCGGTGCGCAGGTGCACGCTATCCTTGATGCCGAGGAAGCCATGGGGGGGGGGGGGGGCACAAGAACCGGTGCCACCGCCGCTTACACTGATGACCAGCCCGTCGGCCGGCGCCTCGTCCCCCTCCCCTCCCCCAACAGATGGCCAGATCTCAGCTGGTTGCCATGCGACAGCCCTTCCAGGTGGCGCACCGCGCGATACTACAACCAGAAGCGCAGTCCTAATCTGCTTCAGTACGTGGACGCCACGCTTCGCTACGGACAACAGCACGTCAGTGGCCGTGACATCTGTTACCCCGGCCTGTCGTGACCCGGGCCACCCTGAATTTCGGGTCCGCAGTTGAAAACACCATAAGCGAAATCTGCAAATTGCCCGCGTCCCTCAATCTGATCGCCAGCTTCCTGTCAGTGCTGATGCAATTGCCGGCGGACGCTGCAGACAACATTGTCCCCATGCACTGGATGATGCCATCACGCTCCACATCCGCACCAGAAGGACCTTGGTGAAGAGCACAGCGCGTTGCAGGAGAGTCGAGACCACCCGAGCACTTGGAGAGTTCCCGTGAGAAGACCTGTTCCGGATCTCTTCAACTACGCGTTCTCCGCCCCTCCCCCTTTACGGAGCGTGCGTCGGGCGCTCGGATTTCCTGACCACCGAGTCCTGTATCCGCGTGCTGTCGATCAGGCCGGCGCGCTGTGGATGCTTCTCTGTCTCAGAGACAGCACCAGCTGTCGCAGCCACTGACATCAACAATGTGGAGTCCTTCCTTTAGCGAACTTCAGTTGCCGCCGCCTTCCCTCGATAGCTGGCTACGAGCCGACTACTGCCGCCACGCCTTACTCCAGACAGACGGGTCGGCCAGGGTCGCAGTCACGGAGCCCACAGCATGCCCAGCGGACCTGGCGCCGTGACTTACTAGGAAGGTCGTCACAAACTCCATCAACCGGCCGTCCCTGGTCTTCGACACCTGAGGTACGGAGCACAGGCCAGACCTCCGGTCCCACGGCCGGCACGCACGACTCCGCACCTGCGAGGGTCAGGTCACTGCGACGGCATACGCGCCAGATGGCCGTGTCGTGCCCCCAGCGTGTTCCTCTTCATATGCCAGTCCGTCGTCCCGTCCCGTGCTGGTACTTTCACCACCCCACGCGCCTACTAGCCTATCAAGAGACAGCTGGCCGGTCTCCACTGCAGTCTCGAACGCCACCAGCAAGCCGTTTGCACCGTGCTCCTCAGGCCCAACAACACGCAGCAGCGGTCTCTCCTTTTCGTCATCGACTTCACCACGCGAATCGTTGCTGATAAAAAGCCTGCCAAGCCATGCCCTCATTGATCTGCGGGGCGCAGCACGTGCCACCATCCACACGGGGCACACTCTCTTCTTCCCAGCCCAGCCGTGAGCCCACGATCTCCTGGTGCGCGCCTGTGGTCCGACATGGAAGAAAAGCTACCTGGCAGCCACACTCCCAGCATGTCGTGTGGCCGAAGCGTGCGACGGTCATGACGCCGCCGTACGGGTCTCGTAAATGCCGTAGTTGTAAACTGACGCCGCCGAATCCAGCAACATCCAGACAATGGCAGGGTTGTTTTCTTAAATGGTCCGGTTCATGGGAGCGGCCTCCTGCTGGGGTTCATTCCTTGGTGAATGTGTCAGCTCCCGATGGGGCAGTGTACGCCCTGCTGCTCAGACGATCGCCGGCCTGCCGCGGCTCTGCCGTTCGCGCGCACACTTCCGGAGAGGAGCACAGGTCTGCAGCCTGGCGTTTGGCTGCGATCCCTTCACACTTCTCACGAGCCGTGCGGACAGCAGTCGGTCAGGCACTGGGCTAGTCCTTCCGCTCCCTGTCCGGGGCACATCACGGCAACGCGCAAGACATCTTCCGTCCGCCTGTGCGACCCTGTAGCGCTCGAAGTCTCCTTGGTCCTCACATCGAGTATGCTGCGGCTCGTCGTCTGCTATGAGACCATCAGCCGTGTTACAGCGGGCGCCGAGAGCGCTGTGACTCCACCACCACCATACTCACATTTGCTTTGTCATGCCATCACATTCATTTCACTCACATACACCATGTCACGTTCACAATTCACATCACATCTCGAAAGGTCATTTCATAAACGGTCCACTCCGCTACTTCTACAAGTTTAGCGAAGAAGTACTCTGATAAACAGAATACTTTTGCGGGATTTTAGGCGACGTTCGTCTAGTTTTGTTGACACTTCTCTCAGGTCAGATCCTAGAATAGCACCACCGTATAGCTTCCTCCACTACGGTATGACGAACGGACCCCTGGGACACAAAAGCCAAATCACATATACTGCGGCGAATACCTATGACGATGCACATTATTGCGCCAACCCGGAGCTGAAAAACTCTGAGGCGTCAATTGGTGCACGGGACACAAATCACAGCCGATCAGATGGAAGCGTCCACCCGGCGGGCTCTGGTAGCCGGGATCGGGCAGCGCGGCCCGGCCCGGCGGGCTCTGGTGGCCGGGGCCGGCAGCGCGGCCCGGCCCCGGGCCCGTGGCTCACCGGTGGTCGCGTTGCTTCCAGCGAAGTAGCCGTTGTAGACGTCCGGGTCGAAGTTGGACGAGGTCAGGCCGGGCCCCAGCGTCAGCCAGCCGGGACGGATGGTCGACTCCCGGCCGAACAGGTGCAGTCTGCCGGCCGACGCGGGGGAGCTTGACAGCGACCCAAACCCAGCACGTGACACGGCACGCGCCGGCCCGCCGGTGCGACAGTCACCGGCACCGCAACCGCTCTCGTTTTACGGACAAGGTGTGGCGCAGGCAGGGCCGCGGCCGCCCCTCTTCTACGCCTTCACGAACGCGCACGCGGAACAGCTCCTATATCTTTCAAGAACGAAATAACCATCCGTTGACCTAGAAAAACACAAATAGAATGAAATCATGCGTCGCAGCCCTTCGCTAAGACTGGGGAGAGGTGGAGCAAAACTGCATGGCTAAATGATCCGGTGAACAAAGACTCAGTTAAACGCGACTTGGCCCGAACCAAGCGTCTACGGCCGGCTTGTTCCCACTCGGTTCCCCCGCTTTGCCTTCGAAAGTGGTATCCCACAGCGAAAAGCCACTCCTTTACGCAGAGAACGAAAAGGATAAAACATTCAAAATGGTTGATTTTCGACAACAAAGATATATTTGTATATCCCTGGAGTACATCTGCTGACAGCGATGCCGGTCTTCAGCTGTCGCTGGAAGACGCCGCCAGTGCACAATAACACTGGCAGCCGAGCCGATCGGGCCTGATGATTTGAAAGCTGATTATATTATGACTCATTGTAACACCACTATCCTCACCAGCATTTCTTTCACACAGAATGCTACTCATTCGTTTAAATACTTATTTATTTAGAGATGCAAATCGCTGTTAGAGGCCATCCAGGCGGGTGCAGTACAGTGACGTCACAAAAATTGGGAAGATTTTTGAGAGGTTGTAGTATTATAAGATACTTCGGATAAGCGGTGAAAACGCATCCGAGGAAATTAGCTATAAGAGTATCACGGTATTGTGCACATTGGTCCGTCGCACATTGGAAAAACGTGGCACAACACAAATTATGTATATCGCATCTTGCACCTCCACATCACCTCTTGCACTTGCACCTAAAGTACCCATCCAAGGATGCTTTGATAGATGGGAAGTCGTGACCATCAAAGACGAAACATTGCGTACACAATGCGCGTTAACGCAACTTCCATTGCATCGATGTCACTTTTCGTTCAAAAGCATATACAATAGCAGCCACCGGTATCGACGCTTCAGACCTAGTACCATGAACGAAAACTCCAGCGACCTCAGCTTCCAGCTGCCATATAGTCGAGATCGACACGCACGCACGCACGCACGCACGCACGCACGCACACACGAACTCGTGACCGGCGGGAGCCAGAGTCGGCTGCCGCTCACGTGGGATCAGTAGTATAATGACCACCGAGTACTGGCGGCTGCCCTGCGCCGTGGACGTGTCTCAGGGAGATCGCCAACAGATCATGACGGCCCGTGGGAGGCGCTAGTCTGGCCGGCAGACGGGACAGCTAAAGGACCGGACTGGCACGTGAGGCTCGCCCGACAGCCAGCCACCGCCGACACGTCGGACGGTGATCAAGGACCTTACCAAAGCGCGACAAACAAAACTCCACGGCTTAACAGCGAGCATCGGCCTGTGCAGCCCGATGGACTCGGAGCTCGCGACCTTCATTATCCCGCCGCAGGCCGGGGACGGGCGCTGCAGACGTCCGGCCGGGGACGGCTGCAGGGCACTGCCGGCCAGGAAGCCGCGCGTGGAAGCGGAAGGGCAGCCCCGGGACGCGCCTGGCAGCACCTGCAGCACTGGCAGCGCCTGGGGCGACCTTCGGCCGGCGGCCGGCCCGGCGCGCGGGGCGGCCAGCGGCCGGCCGGACCGCGTATAAAGCGACGTGGCGGCCCACAGCGGACACCAGTCTCTGCCGTGCCGTCCACAGCAGCGTCATGCAGCTCGCTCGCCCCCTGCTCGCCCCGCTGGCGCTGGCCGCAGCGGCCGCTGCGCTCAACCTGGCCGACGTGCCCTGCGGCAAGCAGGCGGCCGCCACCAAGATCGTGGGCGGCGGCGCCGCGCGGCCCGGCCAGTTCCCCTGGCTGCTGTCGCTGCAGCGCGACCAGCAGCACGGGTGCGGCGCCACACTCGTCAACAAGTGGTTCGCCGTGACCGCCGCGCACTGCCTGAAGGTGATGCCGGCCGACCAGTTCAGCGTGGTGGCCGGCGAGCACGACCTGACTAAGTCGGACGCCAAGGAGCAGCGACTGCCAGTGAAGGCCATTACGCTGCACCCGGGCTACACGGTGGGCAAGCGCCGGCACGACCTGGCCGTGCTGCGGCTGGCCCGGCCGGCCGTCTGGGGCCGGCGCGTCCAGCCCGCCTGCCTGCCGGGCGCGGCCGCCGCGCCGCCCGTCAACCGCACCGCCACCGTGGCCGGCTGGGGCTGGCTGGACGAGGAGGCGAACGGCGGCCAGCGCGCCGACGTGCTGCAGTCGGTGGCGGTGCCGGTCATGGGGCCGACCGAGTGCACCGCCTGGTTCCGCGCCGCCGGCAAGCCGGGAAGCTGAGGCCCGGCCAGCTGTGTGCCGGCTTCAAGGAGGGCGGCCGCGACGGCTGCCAGGCCGACAGCGGCGGCCCGCTCCTGCTGCCGGAGCAGGGCCGCGCCACGCTGGTGGGAGTCGTGTCGGGCGGCATCGGCTGCGGCCGGCCCGGCCTGCCCGGCGTCTACACCGACGTCGCCCACTACCGGGACTGGCTGGTCGAGACCATCCAATAGGCCGTGACGCGGAGCTCCGCCCGGGCCGCCCGGTCCGGCGCACCTGCGACGCGATTCGATGTCGCCTGAGCGCGACTTAGTGGCGGTTTGGTTCACCAAAGAGGACGGCTGTGTGGTAACAGACCTTCGTTTGATGAATGTGATAGTGCGCGACCGCGTAATTGTGACGAGTTGCATTTCGCTATCGTAAAAGGACATGCGCATATGTGGCTAGTATGCGGGCTATCAGAGCACGCAGCACTGGAACTCATCATGAATGGGGTAAGTGACGGCTTACAAAGCGAGTCATCACTGCGAGCTGCCGTGGTTAGCACACTCCTTCTGCAATGCATGCTAAGTAGGTAATTCCGCATGAGATGTATTCCACACCCAACGTCAATGCAAATAATACACGCGATGATCATATAGTCGATGCCTATGTGGACATCATTTTGAGAAAACAAAAACTCTCGCACACCGCCATTCTTCCTTGTACCGCGCGCTGTCTAACGTTTGCTTTTTATTGCAGTCGATCTCTTCCTTGTAAGTTGCGAGCGAGTCACGCGCACAAAGGAATGGGATCCCAGGGATCGCAAAATGTTTGCAGTTTACGTGGACATATTGGATGTCTGGTGCCGTCCACTGGTATGCCAAACAGCCGAGTCCCGGCACTGGTAGCGGTGCTGGCAGGTCAAAGGCTCAGCACATAGACTGTCTGGTACAGTCCACTGGTATGCCACACAGCCGAGTCCCGGCACTGGTAGCGGTACTGGCAGGTCAAAGGCTCAGCACATAGACTGTATGGTACAGTCCACTGGTATGCAAAGCAGCCGCAGTCCGGCGCTGGTAGCGGTACTGGCAGGTCAAAGGCTCAGCACATAGACTGTTGGTACAGTCCACTGGTATAGCCACACGGCCGAGTCTCGGCACTGTAAGCGGTACTGGCGGGTCAAAGGCCTCAGCAATAGGACTGTATGGAACAACCCACTGGTGTGCCACACAGCTGAGTCCCGGCACTGGTAGCGGTGCTGGCAGGTCGAAGGCTCGGCACTGCAAGTCACCGAGCACGCGGCCCTGCCTGCGACAGGAGAGCCGGACCAGCCTACCGCAGCAGGGGCGAGCACCTACCGGTTCGGCAGGCCCCGCGACACCTTACGCTCCAGGAGAGCCGGACCAGCCCATTGCAGCGGGGAGAGCAACCTCCCCCGGTTCGGCAGGGTCCCGCGACACCTTAACGCTCCAGGCGAGCGGACCAGCCCAATTGCAGCAGGGGAGAGCACCTTCCCCGCCCGGTTCGGCAGGCCCCGCGACACCTTACGTCCAGGAGAGCCGGGCCAGCCCATTGCAGCAGGGGGAGAGCTCCTCCCCGGTCGGCAGGCTCCGTAACACCCTACGCTCTAGGAGAGCCGGGCCAGGCCCATTGCAGCAGGGGGACGAGCTCCTCCCCGGCTCGGCAGGCCCCCACGACACCCTACGCTCTAGGAGAGCTGGACCAGCCAGCCGCAGCTGGGGGAGAGCGCCTCCCCGGTTCGGCAGGCCCGCGTCACCTTACGCTCTAGGAGAGCCGGACCAGCTCACCGCAGCAGGGGGAGAGCGCCTCCCCGGTTCGGCAGGCCCCGCGACACCTTACGCTCCAATAGAACCGGACCAGCCTACCGCAGCTGGGGGAGAGCACCTCCCCGGTTCGGCAGGCCCCGAGACACCTTACGCTTTCACATGCAGCGCTCGTCCCGGAAGCTCTGACCGGAAATCCCCGGATTACTATGCACTGGTGGGGTAACCCAGCACGGTTTCGTCATGTTGCGTATGGAAACCCCCGTTGATGATGTTGAGAGCATGCACCATTGTAACTGCGCAGGAGAAACCTTAACGCATATAGATGAGCTAAAGATGGGTCCAAATAAAGATACGTTTAAGGCTTAGGGTGTGAAATGCGGCTAAAAGGGTGAAAACGGTAATATACACGACGGCGGCCACCGGCGTGAAGATGGCGCCAAGAACGTGTCCCCTGAGATAGCGCTAAGACCGTGTCCTTAAAGATAGCGCCAAGACCGTGTCCCTTGAAGATAGCACTAAGACCGCGTCCCATGAAGATAGTGTTAATACTGCATCCTCTGGAGATAGCACTATGAGAGTGTCCCAAAAGGTGAAGAGTGCGGACCTGAGTTCTGGTTCGGAAGGATTCGGGTCCATGCATGTCCTCGACTTCCGTCACTTCTCAACATGGCATGCATTATTCCAACTGAAAGATAACCTTCGACGGCCGTGTTCATGACAAACATAATGAGTCCAGACTGTACACACAACCATTTTGTGAGTTTAGAATCAGGAGTCGCCTCCGCTCCGGCCTCCCCAACATGACGCGAACCAAGTTCTCACCTAGACAGCTTTGTCCACGTGAAAATTTCCCTTGACGAGCGCGAAGTGACCAATGTATGTGCGGGGGATGTATAATGTTGTTTTTCGGAACACTGTGGTCGGGTGACTTCCCTGTCGCTTATGGCAATTCCGTGTAAGTCCAAATGTGTAACTCTTCTTCTGGGTCCATAGTAATCAAACGTGGACTTTAAGAAAACACCTCCAGATGCCTTATGATCGCATAATGTACACCCTCACACGGGTATATGCGAGGTAAGCACAGGGAGGAGGTAGAACTGAAGTCACAACGCCGACGGGTCTCAAAAACGTCTTTGCTCTCAATTTTCTCAAACCAAAAACCGTTATCAAACAGATGCAGCCCATGAGGTCAGCACAAGCCAAGCCGCATATCTGTGACGTTCAAATTGACGGGAAAGGAGACCAACACCTTACATATGTTCCACAAGACGGGTTTCAAGATGAGGGAAATCACAGCTTGGCGTGGGGCTCCGGAGTCGACGACCGCCACAGCACGAGAGCTATCTAACCTGCGCCTGCCCAGGCAGAAGTGCTCGATGCTGTGGAAGATCTCCTGGGGCCTTCTCCAGCGGCCGTAGCCCGGATCCTCGGCGATGATGAGGTCGATGTCACGTTGGGCGTGGATGAAGTCTCCGTCCCCGAGCGACGCACGGTGCCCTTGATGCCCATCAAGTGCTACGTCTCCACGGTGCCCTTGATGCCCATCAGACAGTGCTCCTGCGGTGACAGCCCACCGAGCTGTCAACACCAGCTCGCCTGCCGCTGGTGGGAGTCGTCACTACAGCAGTGCAGTGGCAACCAGAACCGTTGTGGCTGCCCGGCAGTTCACATACACTGTCCCGCGAGCGTAACATAGCTCGTTTGACAGCAGTTTTCCCAACAGCCACTAAGGTGGCGTACTGAATGGCATAATAGGATGCAAAACACTGAATTCCACAGGAGATGTGCAAGACAAACACCATCGAGACCAGCGTAAGAGTGTACGAAACATTTTGTGTGTCATTGGGGGTTTTACGACGCACTCAGCTGCTGAGGCTATATGGCGTCGCCTGCCTCTCACCCTGGCAGGAAGGGCGGGCGCCGCGGGGGTACGAAACATTTTAAAAATGTGGAATTTAAACGAAAATGGTAAGCCAGTCAAAACGGAGGTGCGAGCAAATGTCTGAAAACTGCTATGAGCCTGTACCCACAATCATAACAGTTGTGCACAGGCCCCTTTCCGGTTAAATGCTGATGGTAACGCAATATTTATTGCGCATGACAAACACTCGTGTTTCGGCACCCTTGTGGGGCCACTCGACCGCTCGTTGCTGTCGACATCCCTGTCATAAACTGAGCGCATTCAGTTAACGAACCTTTGCCGAGTTGTATCGCTCGATGAACAAGATCTGTTCTGTTCTACCAGCACTGATTGGAATAGCATAATTCCCGCGACATAGCGACCCTTTCACGGCTTTACAGCCTCTCACTGTCACGAAACATGCGACTACAAGCAAAAAAGGTGGACATGCACAACACGACCCTCATTCGTGCCTTGGTCCGCTGGAAGATGGCCTTCGTTTCCAGGTTTTTGTTGTGCCCTGGGTTTTTGATGTTGTCTTGATCCAGCAGATATCCTCACAGCGCCGGTAGCCCCACTTCCTGAGGCACTGCCGGCCCAGGTCCAGCCCGTCCGAAGAGCCGCACCACAGGAACACGAACGAGCGGTGCGCGGCCACGGCGTCCAGCTGCAGACTCATGATCTGGCCACGGGTCAGTGCCGGGTCGGGGCGTTAGCACGCCAGCACGGTACACCAGCACAGCACGCCAGCACAGTACAACCAGCACAGCAACGTCAGCGCAGTACACCAGCACAGCACGCCAGCACGGTACACCAGCCAGCAAGCACTCAGCACGGTACAAACCAGCACAGCATGTCAGCACAGTACACCGAGCACAGCACGGTACACCAGCACAGCACGTCAGCACAGTACAAACCAACACATCAGCAGCACAACACTGAACACCACACGGCGCAGCAGTCCGGGCCACTCACTCACTGCTGAAGCCCATGATGAAATTTTGTTAAAAAAACTAGTTCATTCCCTCACCATGTATCACAAATCCATTGATGGATTAAAACCTTAAGCACAGAGCAGAACATTTAAAATCGGCACGAGCACCGCTCCCAGGGACCCAGGAAATTGTAGTAATATCTGCCATCACTAAGCAATGTCACATATATGCATGAGTCCATTTATCAATTTCAATGGTTACAAATATGCCAGAAGACGTGTCTTCATCAGCAGCCCAGGTTGCATACATGGCCAGTAGGTGGCAGCACATGCGGACAAGGCCTTACGCCCACCTTTATAGGCTAGACAAACAGGCTTAAATCATCTAGCGCAAGACGAACTTCGTCTTCAGAGAGAAAACTTAGGACTGCTCCAAATCGCCCCATACCGCACCAAATATCGCTACCCGCCGTGTTGCGGATTGGTGAATTTTATTCGCCGCAGATGTATTTGCCTATTCGACATTTCGTGAAAGAGACTGGCACTCAACTTTTCTCTGTCTTTCGCATGCATTTGTTTCCAAAACTGGTAGACCGCGGCGTTCAATTGCGCAGTCATCCCATAGAATGAGCTGTTCTACACAGCTATTGGTAATGGCTGGCGCCGGGTCTGCGCACTTCCCGACGTTCAGCAGCAGCCGCGGCCCACCTCGTCCCAGCTCCAGAAGCGCTGGTTGGTGACGCCCAGCGTGCGCTGGTACTCCTCCAGCGGCGGCTCCACCAGGATCACGTCGAACTCGCTGCGCAGCTGACGCAGCTCGAACGACAACAGGTCCGTCTTCAGGTACATCGGCGGCGTGGCCGTGTTCTCGATCAGCTCGTCCTGCAGCAGCAGCCACCCAAACAGTCGGCCGCTTTCTCCACCAATAGCTCATCTCAATGCTACACAGCCGTGTTCTGAAGATTGCGGGCGTATGCCCTCACGAGACTGGTCACTGATAAGCATTACGTTGACTGGCTTACTAGTTGGTCGGCACCATACATGGCTGGCTCGCAACACGGACCGAGGAAACAGGCCTCCAGTTTCATGTATGTTAGCTTCAGGGATATGAACCGATAGCAAGATGAATGTTCCCTTTATTTGTATTATGCTCTCAGAATAACTACGTTGCCAACTGGTTCAAGTCAGTGCTTTTATGACTGATAACAGGAAGCCAATCGCTCGTCCATGCATGCCACATGGCACGAGCCCAACAATGTCGCGGGCGCGGAGCCACAAGCCGACGCAGCTTGCCTATACCCGGCCGAGCCCGCTCGTCACCAGAAGCCTGGCATGGCATCAGCTGCGAGTGCTGGGTGTGGCCGCCAGCACCACGACGCCGGCGGCCGGCCGCGACGGCAGCCCTTACACCAGATTAACACAGTCCCAGCGAATCTCTGCGCACGCACCATTGGATGTGCTAAAATAGCCCGAGAACAACTGGTGCAGCATTTGCCCGAACCCACCTAACAGCGGTCCTCCGGCGAAAAAGATAATTTCGTGCACGGACCGTTTTAGCAACTGACACCGCGAATGATCATTCTGGTCCTGCACAATGCCACGACGCGGCTATCCCATGTCAGGTGACTGTGCCACTTGTCAGCGTCCACATGTGGGCAAGTTTGACAGACATACTGTCCAACTTAAGGTTTATCTCGTTGATATCACAGCTCACCAACATTCCAAGTAGGCTGAAGAGGCTCTACACCGAACCCACCCAGACTATGGACCAACACGTACTACTCTCGGGCGTTCGCTGCAGCTGGCCGAAGAGGACAACGGACGGAGAAGCCAAGCGGCGCTCGCCGACCAACGACAATCTTACCGCTGCCAACACAAAACATCAGAGTAACACCCGCTCGACACCTCCTCTCCCTACCCCTCGCCGCTGCAGTGTGGCGCGGGACACGCGTGGCCGTCTCGGCGCGCGGCGGCCGTCTGGGCGCGCGGCGGCCGTCTCGGCGCGCGGCGGCCGCCTCGGCGCGCGCCGGCCGTGCTCACCTTCAGTCTGATGAGCTCCCGCAGCTTCGGGTACTCCTCGAAGCGGTCCTCCAGCCCCACATCACGGATGAAGTTCTGCGGCCGCTGGCCCGTGTCCACGAAGTGCTGGCAGTAGTCGTTGTGCGGGTTGGCCGACTGAGTGCCCTGGCGGCGGCCGCGGGAAACGCGGGTCAGTGGGCGGCCGCGGGTGACCCGGATGCCGCCGGAGGAAGCGTCCGGATCGTCTGGGTCCGGCGGCCGGGTCAGGTGTCCGGCTGAGGGAACGGCGACGTGTCCTGGTGCTAGCTGACAGAGCTGCTTGTCACATGCAGTGCGAGATTGTTGAGGGCGATGATCAAATGATGCAGGTTTGGAAAATGTGAGTTAGATGTGGTCAACGTTGTTCGCATCTGGCGAGTGCCGCCGATGTCAAATGCAGTCAAAATACAAAATGCCCAAGTTGGGTGAGTATATATGCTTGCTGCTGTTCAGTTTAACAACAAGCTGGGAACATACACTGGTGTAATATGGATAATGTGCAGTTCTGCTGACAACCAACAGCAGACTTCAAAAAAGAAAATCAATCCAAATGCTTACCAAAGCACAATCACATTGCCATGCTAGTTGAATGACACTGGCCACATGACATGACAGATTGACATGACATGACAGATTTTTTCACATGAGTGCTCAACCAAAAGGGTAAACTGGGCAGTGTGAGCTTGTTGGCATGAAAATGCTGCTTTGCATGAAATTCCTTGCAATGGACAGCCAAAAGGTAGGAAATGATGACACAAATAGGCAATTTCTCACTGTGTGAACAAAAATGGTACCTTAGAAATCCATGCTAATGTAGTTCATAAACTACCACGCAGCCTTGATATCACAGTGATTTCACACACCAGTCATGTAAAGGCTTGTCTTTCTGACTACCTCTCTGTCAAGATGCTGTCTCTGGCCTGATGACTAGTGTACTGATGAAGCAAAACAATGTATGGAGGGTCATCACTGGCAGCATTATGTGAGCATGAAATGCCATATTTGTTTCCACTGGTGCTATGTTGGGAACAGATACCACAGATTGTTTCCCACTGGTGTTATGCTTGGAACCAAAACAGATGACACATGGCAATGATGTCACACACTTTCTTGAGTGGAGTGAAACTCTGGCTTGCCCAAAAAGTCATTTCTGTTTGAAACATACTAGCAAAACACAATTAAGTGAGAAAATTACCTTATTTGAGTTGCTAATATTCTCAAAATTGTCCAATCAACTAACAAAAGGGCATAAGATCCATACAAGTGTGAAGTACAGAGTTGCCAACACTAGTCACCCTGGTGCAAGTATATCAACCAGTGTTTTAATGAGTCAAAGGCTGCACAATTAAACTTGTTTTTGCTTTATAAATGTGATCAATAAGAACATGTTTTAGTTGATGATATTGCCATGTGCAACACCTACCCTATTTGTATCAGTTACCTTAAGGAAAGCTGAAGAATCAGTATACACCATTTCTTCTGCTGTGTCACCCTCATCAATTTTGGCTTTCTTGGCATCTTCCTCTTCCTTCTTCTCTTCATGTGTTTTTTCCACTCCCAAAGATGTACTCCCTAGAACCTTCCCCAGGTTTTGTGGACTTGAAACGCCAAGCTAAAATGGGCATATAGATGTCATCCTTTATTTGAACATGATATTTATTGATCAAAGCATACAGCCGGCTTCAAATATTTTCTATGTATTAGACATGAATCTTTCATGACCAGAGGTATTAAAATACACAAACAATATTTTTGTTTCTGCAACTACATCCATAAAGTACTAGAAACATCAAGTATCACACTCCTTCCAATGGAGAAAGGTGCATACATCTATACATGGGAGCCTCTAACACACAATTCACCTGCTGGGCAAGGAGCTGACGCCTCCTCTGTGACTTCTCACGCATCTCTTTTAGCTTCTCAGACATGACTGCAATATCTTGATAGGTAGCTTGATTTCTGCAAGTTGGGGTGTTTCCTTAAAGACATGTATCCAGCAGCAGGGTGGAGTGAGCCACCCCTGCCACAAAGCTTTTCGTAAACCAGCTCTCACTTTCATGCTTGTCATTCTATTTCAGCTCGCTGAGTATTATAGAATGTATATGGATAGAATTGCATACAGATAGAATTGCTGAAGGCTACACTCAAAATGAAGCACAAAAAGCCCTGAGACAGGCTGTCAAGCCATCATAAAGAAAAGGAGACATACACACTACTTTTAACTCAGTTACTCAATTGCAGCTATATAAGTTACCTTTTATTCTGAAAACCATTGTGTTTTGACCAACCATGAAATTGTGAAAGTTCAACCAACCAACCATCATGAAAACCCACCATGTGTCCAGGAACCATAGCCTCACAAAGGTAATTTTGAGCTGCAATACTCTGAGCACATTTTCACACAAAATATTTGAAAATTCTGCACAAAATGGCCTGGGCTAAGCTTAACACCTGCAAGAATATGGTACAATACAGATGTCAGGTAGCCGCCAAACAAGGTGGATCTTTTTGCAGACTGGATGTTCAACTAAAACTTTGAGGATGACAGGATATAGACTAAAAATACCAAAACTTAGGTTTACCATAGAAACGGAGGTAGCCATTGTTTGACCCAGCATCCCCTCATTAAATTTTAAAACGCACTTAAATGATGCGCTTTGGATGTCCCATGATCGTTACCTTCCCGCCGACAAAGCCCAATCCAAAATTGCGAGACCTGTGCCGGCGATATCAAATTCCTTTGGATATGCTGTCGCTCTTGAAAATATCAAATATGGTCAGAAGGTTTCAAAAACCGCCAAACCGATCAAAGGTGACGATCCTGATCTCCAGTTTTGTCAATCATGACCTAACATCACTGTCACGTGCAAATAAATCACTAATCTTACCCTCCTTCCACAAACAACGCGCGGTTTACCAACAACACACTATGAATGCATCTCACCAAAGGTCGTACGACAGAGGTACATGAAACTGTTGGTTTTCGCCAGCTTATCTTCGTGACGTCAGTGGTATAAAAGACTTCAACGTGCTACAGGCAACTAATACGGGGTGAAATCTTACAGGACAACTAAAATTTCAAAACCGTCCCACACATGACGAATAAATTGTTGGAAAAAGATGAGCATGACTGCAAAACGATTTTAAAAGGGTCGGCATCCGTCCGTTAGCTCAGATGGTTAGAGGCAGGTGCGGATCCAGGACTTCCTCAAGGGGGATATGCAAACTTTTGGGCCCACTTAGTTCGCCTCTCCCCAGCCCTCAAAATGCTCGCATTACGGCCAATAAACTTCATATTTTCAGCATTCTATTGTTAAATGGAGACCTATCTTATCGAACACAGGCCTAGAACACTAGGCCTGTTATACGTATGTAACACGGGTGTCGATTTGTATTCTTTTGGGTGAGCCACTGGCCCCCAAATGTCCAATTTGGCCCCCAACGGTAAGTTTGGCCACCCAATCCTTTGTATCGTAGCTAGTTCTCATTTGATGAAGAGCCGTATGCTGTTGTCGGGGGCCCCATCTGTTGAGCTATTCGGGCACACTTAATCGTTCGAGAATGTCTCCATATTGTGTCTTGGGCAATTCCATTTTGAATAGAGGGCCCTATGTACTTGTCGGGAGCCCTATCTGTTCACCTCCCCGGCCACACTGGATTGTTCGGGACCCTGTACATTGTGTTGTGGGTATTTCTTATCCAAATGGAGGGCTGTGCGCTCTTTTCGGGGCCCTATCTGGTAACCTATCGGGCACACTCGGTCATTTCAGAAACCTCCCTATCATGGCTTGGGTATTTGTTATTTGAATGGATGATCATATGTTGTTGTTGGGACCCACCCTACTAAGTTGCTCAGCCCAGTGGCGAATCCATGGGGGAGCACCGAGCCATCCCCCTTGAGCACCGTAGGGACCCATAGGCTCTGAAGGGGTTCATAACCGGTCAACAAGACACAGTTTTCTTACACAAAACACAACGAAATTGGATGCCTTCGGGCCTCTTGGCATCTAAGAACAGTTGCAAGTGAACGCGAAGAGCCTAAGAGTAGACAAATTTGGTCAATCGCTGATTGAGAGAGTGGTGATTGGGGAAAAATTTGGGGCTCATTACGTTACCAGAGGCGTTATGCTGTTGTCGGGAACCTATATGTCTAATGCTTGGGTCAATCCGATTGCTAAGGAGTCTTTCACGTTGCCTTTGATCTGTTCGCATTCTCTCGTAGGGCCCTACGCTGCTGTTGGGACGCTATCCACTAACATGCCTGGGCACGATGAGATCGATGGGGGGCCTGCGCTGCTGTTGGGGCGCTATCCACTAACATGCCTGGGCACGATGGATCGATGGGGGGCCCTGCGCGAGTTCAACCATTCGCCCGAAAGACCCTATACGCTTTTGGCGGGACCACATGTGCCAGGGTACATTCAGGTGCTCAGGAGACCTCACGGGCCGCTGAGGCCCGGGGCTCATCGGCCTTTACCGGCCCCTGAGCAACTGATATATGCCCCGGTATATTAATTTGTAGTCCACCATTATCAGTTCATATTGGTCTCGGGTTCCTCCCATTTGCTCAGAGGGTCTTGGCCTTGCGACTTCTTTTCAGAGAAATCGGGACTTGTGACTAAATCGCTAAATAAATCGCCAACTTCACGGACATGCGGGCGCAGGGAATTGTTGTAGCGTTTATCCGTTTTTTTTTTTTAAATTTCCCATCGGATCCTGCTGGGTCGGAAAATTGCGCTAACTGCAGGGGGGCAACCTTCGGTGGTGGATCATATCACCCGGTACTCTGAGGTCCAATATTTCCGGGTTCTTCTATCCAAGCGTGTTCTGCGGAACCCTGCGTTTGGATGGCAGCTGCTATATCTAAAGTGACTGTACTTTTCTTCGCCAACCCATCCCACAGACAATACAACCACTCTTATCCAATCCGCAGACTAATTATGACAAATTGACTAACTTAAATGACGTAAGCTTTGTGAAAATCTAGCACGTGTGCATTTATTTGTCAAGTGATACAAATATCAAGTTTCAATAACTTTTGACGATTTGGTAACGTACTGTTTTTTCAATTAGTTGCTGTGGAAAATTGGATAGTCTTTTTGAAGATGATTCCAGACACATGGTAAATATATCGACAAAATCGGTTTTTCGGAAGTTGGTCGTAATATTGAGCGCAATTCTGACCGTTTCCCTGGATCCTTGAACTGATCAAGTAATCGAGTTAACCAATATTTTTAGTACTTGTTCTCCTTCGAAAAGAAAAAGCTCATCCTTATCGTATCACACTGATGTTGTAAAACACAAACGATGAAAATTTTCAAAAAAAGAAATCTTAAAAGCTTCGTACTGTCCTTCCTCGAGAAAACTGTCATCATTCTGCATGTCAAGCTAGCAGCCGGTTCATATCCAACTGTAGATCGATGTTCCCGGCCACACACACGATCTGGCCTGACACGTGTAGGCTGATAAAACTTTGCCTATACATCTGAGAACACAGAAAGCTAGTAAAGACATACCAAACTTCCGAAATATTATAGGTAAGCGTTCCAAGTCAACTGGGCGGACCCCTTCGATCAGGTTCAAAATTTGAGAAGTCATAAGGCATGATCCAAACATTTTAAATCCCAAAAGCTAACATGAGCGTCCAGTACTTTCCGAGATAATATAACTCAACGTTTGAGGTCAATTCGAGCGGACCCGTTCATTGAACTCAAAATTCATGAGCTTGAGCGCTCGCGCGCGCGCGCGTTTGTGTGTGTGTGTGTGTTTCTTCACTGCTGGTGCCATTGTAAACCGCAATAACGGCATTTCTTCATGCATATGAAAACTAAATCATTGACTTTATCAACAGCAACGATCGGACCACCATTGTTTTTGATAGCAACGCACAATCAAAGGTCAACAAAACAGGGACGTTTTAACTGAATTCTTTCGCAATCCTTGGCATAACTGATCGAAACGGACGCGCGCACCACACCCGCCTCCTCTCGCGTCACCACTATTTGTTCCCGCACTATTTTGGTTCGCGAGCGCTAACCAAACGCTCGCGACCGCAATTTCCATTCGATTTTAAATACGCTTCAGGGTGGCGTATCTCGTTACGCCGCAACATGGAGTTATTTTAGCACTGCACGCATGTCCTCATTAATAGGTACCTCATGTACCTCTTGACGCCGAAATGTGAGATGATTCTAGTATTGGATAATGTGATTCCATTTTAAGCCTGGTGATAGCATGCATGGCAATTATGTATAGCTTAACACTCGCGTGGTGGCTTATTTTGATCTGGTGTTAGTTTATTTTCAGCAAAGGCCAGAGTATGCGCTAATATATATATATATATATATATATATATATATATATATATATATATATATAACTTTAAATATATGCATCAATAATATGCAACAATGTACCACTCATGAGAAGAAAGTGATGCTTTCATATCAATTGACACCATGGATCGTAAGTTCATTCGTAGAGCGATCCCGATATACCTTAGAAGCAAGTGCGTTTTCGCTGCCAGGTGGCTGCATATAATTTAACCCCAGCCACGGTAGTCGTATGGTTTTCTTCCAGCGATAATTATGCGACACATGTCATCAATAAAGCCAGATGTGAACACCACAAAGTCACTTCAGTTCGGCGGTAGCAACGATTCCAGAATCAAGTAACTACCTAAGTGTAATTATTTTATCAGTGTGCAGAGCCAAAGCTAAATTTGTAAAGAGCTAACAGCCTCAGCACCAGTCCCCATCTACGGTTCCATGCCGTGCTTTACGGTGGTGCAGCGCAAAGCACATGTATTTGCATAGCAATGATTATTTACGAGTACGCCAGTTTGTCAGCGCAAGATTTGCACCCATTTTTCATTTAGGTGCTGATATAAGAGCTGTGCGACCTCGCTCCCCGATCAAAAATAAGTGATCCCGCCCCGGGCCGTTATTGCGCGCATATTGGTTCTCTTGCAGGTTGTTGCACGCAGCGGCCGCCGTGATGAAACGAAGTCCGTTGCATCACTGGCTCATGATGTGCGGAAGCCAGTTCATAAACTTCTGCATACAAGCAAGCTGCCTACACTTGCTATACTGCACGCAGGCTAGCAGATTCCACGCACTAGGTACACACCACGGTAGGATACCGGCGCCTCATGGCATGACAGATTCCTTAGAACACCAACCATTCAGCAGCGTGGACGCTGTGCATTATCACTCCCTGTTATCTACGTTCCATTTACCGAGGAGTGTCATGCTTTCACGCGCGATTTTCCAGTCACATTATTCAGAGAAGTCCTGCCTGGAGGTCTGTGACCACAGCTGTCCGGTCGCCGCTGATTAGAACAACCATTATCTTGCTTGTTGTAATGGCTACAATACTCTCCAGCCATTCTCGCTTGCAGACCAGAGTACAATTATAGTGGCTTCTGCTGAAGTTCTGCGTTCTCTTCTGAGGCAGTACTTGCCCTCTTCTGATCTTGACTGGATGCTGGGCTATGCGAGCCCAGAAACACCCGCAGCTCCTTTCAGCTCTTCACGGACTATGGCGGCAAGTGTGACGTGACTTGGCTTTATTCGATGGCGGCTTTATTTGATTATCTAATGGCGAGCGCTAATGGATGGGAATCTCACAAACGCCGCCGATTCAAGGACGGCTGGTCGTTGCTTAGGTACTATTCAGATCAGTGAGACTAACTCAGCTTTGACTGAAATAGGTCGACTACGACAACAATGCCTTCTCTGGCTCACTGCCAAGGAACGATGTACGAGCCAGTTGCCTACAGTCAGTTTATCTGTAGGCTCTAAGGCCACGATATCGCTATTTTGGCCTAAAGAATAAATTAGCATGCAAAAACTTAGGCAGTGGCACAATTCACGAGGGCCCTCGCAGGTAACCGGTAGGCGGCCTGTTAGACGCCAATCTGTTGCATTAGATGTTTGAAGTCGGTGCCCTATCCCATGGATGTGGACCTACCGAATAGACCTAACGGGGAGCAGGGGGCGAAGTGCTGTATCATGAGTTGGGGGAGGGGGGCTGAGCATTGAATGATGAGAAACGTACCCAAAAGTACGAAAATAAACATATTTTTTCTCTGGATTTGGCCCACTATTTTCTCAAAGTTAGGGTGGGGAGGGGGAGGCTGAAGCCCCTAACTCCACAGGAAGCTTCACTCCAAATGTTACTCTCTGTTTGTTAGAGGCGATGCTTTATGTTCGACTGAGTCATGAAACGTGACACAGCTTTGGACAAGCTGTAAGAGTTAGATCTATGGA
>NW_023596921.1:19161023-19194085 GCF_011947565.3 Pollicipes pollicipes
GTATTAGTTGCCTGTAGCGCATTGAAGTTTTTTATACCACTGACGTCACGAAGATAAGCTGGCGAAAACCAACAGTTTCATGTACCTCTGTCGTACGACCTTTGGTGAGATGCATTCATAGTGTGTTGTTGGTAAACCGCGCGTTGTTTGTGGAAGGAGGGTAAGATTAGTGATTTATTTGCACGTGACAGTGATGTTAGGTCATGATTGACAAAACTGGAGATCAGGATCGTCACCTTTGATCGGTTTGGCGGTTTTTGAAACCTTCTGACCATATTTGATATTTTCAAGAGCGACAGCATATCCAAAGGAATTTGATATCGCCGGCACAGGTCTCGCAATTTTGGATTGGGCTTTGTCGGCGGGAAGGTAACGATCATGGGACATCCAAAGCGCATCATTTAAGTGCGTTTTAAAATTTAATGAGGGGATGCTGGGTCAAACAATGGCTACCTCCGTTTCTATGGTAAACCTAAGTTTTGGTATTTTTAGTCTATATCCTGTCATCCTCAAAGTTTTAGTTGAACATCCAGTCTGCAAAAAGATCCACCTTGTTTGGCGGCTACCTGACATCTGTATTGTACCATATTCTTGCAGGTGTTAAGCTTAGCCCAGGCCATTTTGTGCAGAATTTTCAAATATTTTGTGTGAAAATGTGCTCAGAGTATTGCAGCTCAAAATTACCTTTGTGAGGCTATGGTTCCTGGACACATGGTGGGTTTTCATGATGGTTGGTTGGTTGAACTTTCACAATTTCATGGTTGGTCAAAACACAATGGTTTTCAGAATAAAAGGTAACTTATATAGCTGCAATTGAGTAACTGAGTTAAAAGTAGTGTGTATGTCTCCTTTTCTTTATGATGGCTTGACAGCCTGTCTCAGGGTTTTTTTGTGGTTCATTTTGAGTGTAGCCTTCAGCAATTCTATCTGTGATACATATACAAACTCAGCAAGCTGAAATAGAATGACAAGCATGAAAGCAAGAGCTGGTTTACAAAAAGCTTTGTGGCAGGGGTGGCTCACTCTACCCTGCTGCTGGATACATGTCTTTAAGGAAACACCCCAACTTGCAGAAATCAAGCTACCTATCAAGATATTGCAGTCATGTCTGAGAAGCTAAAAGAGATGCGTGAGAAGTCACAGAAAAGGCGTCCAGCTACCTTGCCAGCATAGTGAAAGTGTGTGTATGATGGTATCCAGATGTATAGATGTATGCACCTTTCTCCATTGGAAGTAAGTGTGATACTTATGTTTCTAGTACTTTAAATGGGATGTATTGGGGGGGGGGGCAAGAATACAAAAAGATTGTTTGTGTATTTAATACCGCTGGTCCATGAAAGATTCATGTCTAAGACATAGAAAGATTTGAAGCCGGCTGTATGCTTGTGATCACTAAAAATACAGTAGTTCAAATAAAGGTATGAACATCTATATGCACATTGCATTAGCATTGGGCGTTTCAAGTCACAAAACCTGGGGAAGGTTCTAAGGGAGTACATCTATTGGGAGTGGAAAAGAACACATGAAGAGAAGAAGGAAGAGGAAGAATGGCCACTAAAGCCAAAATTGATGAGGGTGACACAGCAGAAGAAATGGTGTATACTGATTCTTCAGCTTTCCTTAAGGTAACTGATACAAATAGGGTAGGTGTTGCACATGGCAATATCATCAACTAAAACATGTTCTTATTGATCACATTTAGGAAGCAAAAACAAGTTTAATTGTGCAGCCTTTGACTCACTTAAAACACTGGTTGATATACTTGCACCAGGATGACTAGTGTTGGTAACTCTGTACTTCACACTTGTATGGATCTTACGCCCTTTTGTTAGTTGATTGGACAATTTTGAGAATATTAGCAACTCAAATAAGGTAATTCTCTCACTTAATTGTGTTTTGCTAGTATGTTTCAAACAGAAATGACTTTTTGGGCAACCAGAGTTTCAATCCACTCAAGAAAGTGTGTGACATCATTGCCATGTGTCATCTGTTTTGGTTTCCAACATAACACCAGTGGGAACAATCTGTGGTATCTGTTCCCAACATAACACCAGTGGAAACAAGATATGGCATTTCATGCTCACATAATGCTGCCAGTGATGACCCTCCATGCATTGTTTTGCTTCATCAGTACACTAGTCATCAGGCCAGAGACGGCATCTTGACAGAGAGGTAGTCAGAAAGACAAGCCTTTACATGACTGGTGTGTGAAATCAGTGTGATATCAAGGCTACAGTCGTAGTTAATGAACTACATTAGCGTGATTTCTAAGATACCATTTTTGTTCACACAGTGAGAAATTGTTTTTTTGTTTCATCATTTCCTACCTTTTGGCTGTCCATTGCAAGGAATTTCATGCAAAGCAGCATTTTCATGCCAACAAGCTCACACTGCCCAGTTTACCCTTTTGGTTGAGCACTCATGTGAAAAAATCTGTCATGTCATGTCAATCTGTCATGTCATGTGGCCAGTGTCATTCAACTAGCATGGCAATGTGATTGTGCTTTGGTAAGCATTTGGATTGATTTTCTTTTTTGAAGTCTGCTGTTGGTTGTCAGCAGAACTGCATATTATCCATATTACACCAGTGTATGTTCCAGCTTGTTGTTAACTGAACAGCAGCAAGCATATATACTCACCCAACTTGGGCATTTTGTATTTTGACTGCATTTGACATCGGCGGCACTCGCCAGATGCGAACAACGTTGACCACATCTAACTCACATTTTCCAAACCTGCATCATTTGATCGTCGCCCCCAGCAATCTCGCACTGAGCGTGACGAGCAGATTCGTCAGCTAGCACCAGGACACGTCGCCGTTCCCTCAGCCGGACGCCTGACCCGGCCGCCGGACCCAGACGATCCGGACGCTTCCTCCGGCGGCATCCGGGTCACCCGCGGCCGCCCACTGACCCGCGTTTCCCGCGGCCGCCGCCAGGGCACTCAGTCGGCCAACCCGCACAACGACTACTGCCAGCACTTCGTGGACACGGGCCAGCGGCCGCAGAACTTCATCCGCGACGTGGGGCTGGAGGACCGCTTCGAGGAGTACCCGAAGCTGCGGGAGCTCATCAGGCTGAAGGTGGGCATGGCCGCCGCGCGCGCCGAGACGGCCGCCGCGCGCCCAGACGGCCGCCGCGCGCCGAGACGGCCCACACGTGTCCCGCGCCAACACTGCAGCGGCGAGGGGTAGGGAGAGGAGGTGTCGAGTAGGTTGTTACTCTGGTGTTTTGTGTTGGCAGCGGTAAGATTTCCGTTGGTCAGCGAGCGTCGCTTGGCTTCTCCGTCCCTGGTCCTCTTCGGCCAGCTGCAGCGAACGCCTGAGAGTAGTACGTGTTGGTCCATAGTCTGGGTGGGTTCGGTGTAGAGCCTCTTCAGCCTACTTGGAATGTTGGTGAGCTGTGATATCAACGAGATAAACCTTAAGTTGGACAGTATGTCTGTCAAACTTGCCCACATGTGGACGCTGACAAGTGGCACAGTCACCTGACATGGGATAGCCGCGTCGTGGCATTGTGCAGGACCAGAATGATCATTCGCGGTGTCAGTTGCTAAAACGGTCCGTGCACGAAATTATCTTTTTCGCCGGAGGACCGCTGTTAGGTGGGTTCGGGCAAATGCTGCACCAGTTGTTCTCGGGCTATTTTAGCACATCCAATGGTGCGTGCGCAGAGATTCGCTGGGACTGTGTTGAACTGGTGTAAGGGCCGCCGTCGCGGCCGACCGCTGGCGTCGTGGTGCTGGCGGCCACACTCAGCACTCGCGGCTGACGCCATGCCAGGCTTCTGGTGACGAGCGGGCTCGGCCGGGGATAGGCAAGCTACGTCGGCTCGTGGCTCCGCGCCCGCGACATTGTTGTGCTCGTACCACTTGGCATGCATGGATGAGCGATTGGCTTCTTGTTATCAGCCCGAAAAGCACTGACTTGAACTAGTTAGCAACATAGCTATTCTAAGGGCATAATACGAATAAAGGGAACATTCATCTTGCCATGGGTTTATATCTCTGAAGCTAACTTACATGAAACTGGACGCCTGTTTCCTCGGTCCGTGTCGCGAGCCAGCCATGTATGGTGCCGACCGACTAGTAAGCCAGTCAACGTGATGCTTATCAGTGACCAGTCTCTCGTGAGGGAATACGCCCGCAATCTTCAGAACACGGCTGTGTAGCATTGAGATGAGCTATTGGTGGAGAAAGCGGCCGACTGTTTGGGTGGCTGCTGCTGCAGGACGAGCTGATCGAGAACACGGCCACGCCGCCGATGTACCTGAAGACGGACCTGTTGTCGTTCGAGCTGCGTCAGCTGCGCAGCGAGTTCGACGTGATCCTGGTGGAGCCGCCGCTGGAGGAGTACCAGCGCACGCTGGGCGTCACCAACCAGCGCTTCTGGAGCTGGGACGAGGTGGGCCGCGGCTGCTGCTTAACGTCGGGTAGTGCGCAGAGGGCCGACCAGGCGCCAGCCATTACCAATAGCTGTGTAAAACAGCTCATTCTATGGGATGACTGCGCAACTGAACGCCGTGGTCTACCAGTTTTGGAATAAAATGCATGCGAAGGACAGAAAAGTTGAGTGCCACCTCTTTCACGAAATGTCAAATAGGCAAATACATCTGCGGCGAATAAAATTCACCAATCCGCAACACGGCGGGTAGCGATATTTGGGGCGGTATGGGGCGATTTGGAGCAGTCCTAAGTTTTTCTCTCTGAAGACGAAGTTCGTCTTGCGCTAGATGATTTAAGCCTGTTTGTCTAGCCTATAAAGGTGGGCGTAAGGCCTTGTCCGCATGTGCTGCCACCTACTGGCCATGTATGCAACCTGGGCTGCTGATGAAGACAAGTCTTCTGGCATATTTGTAACCATTGAAATTGATAAATGGACTCATGCACTATATGTGACATCGCTTAGTGATGGCAGATGCTGCTACAATTTCCTGGGTCCTGGGAGCGGTGCTCGTGCCGATTTTAAATGTTTCTGCTCTGTGCTTAAGGTTTAATCCACCAATGGATTTGTGATGCATGGTGAGGGATGAACTAGTTTTTGACAAAAGTCCACATGGGCTTCAACAGTGAGTGAGTGGCCCGGACTGTTGTGCCGTGTGGTGTTCAGTGTTGTGCTTCTGATGTGTTGGTGTACTGTGCTGACGTGCTGTGCTGGTGTACCGTGCTGGCGTGCTGACGCCCCTGACCCGGCACTGACCCGTGGCCAGATCATGAGTCTGCAGCTGGACGCCGTGGCGGCGCACCGCTCGTTCGTGTTCCTGTGGTGCGGCTCTTCGGACGGGCTGGACCTGGGCAGGCAGTGCCTCAGGAAGTGGGGCTACCGGCGCTGTGAGGACATCTGCTGGATCAAGACCAACATCAAAAACCCAGGGCACAACAAAAACCTGGAAACGAAGGCGATCTTCCAGCGGACCAAGGCACGAATGAGGGTCGCGCTGTGCATGTCCACCTTTTTTGCTTGTAGTTTCATGTTTCATGACAGTGATAGGCTGTTAAAGCCTGTGAAAAGATCGCTATGTCGCGGGATTTATGCTATTCCAATCAGTGCTGGTAGAACAGAACAGGTCTTGTTCATCAAGCGATACAAGTCGGTAAAGGTTCGTTAAGTGAATGTGCTCCTTTTATGACAGGGATGTCGACAGCAAACGAACGGTCGAGTGGCCCACAAGGGTGCCGAAACACGAGTGTCTGTCATGCGCGATGAAGATTGCGTTACCATCAGCATTTAACTGGAAAGGGCCTGTGCACAACTATTGGGAATTGTGGGTACAGGCTCATAGCAGTTTCCAGACATTTTCTCGCACCTCCGTTTTGACTGGCTTACCATTTTTGTTATAATTCCACATTTTTAAAATGTTTCGTACACTTACGCTGGCCTCGATGGTGTTTATCGTGGACATCTCCTTTGGAATTCAGTGCTTTGCATCCTATTATGCCATTCCAGTACGCCACCTTAGTGGCTGTTGGGAAACTGCTGTCAAACCGAGCTATGTTACGCTCGCGGAAAAGTGTATGTGAACTGCCGGGCAGCACAACGTGTTCTGTTGCCACTGCACTGCTGTAGTGACGACTCCCACCAGCGGCAGGCGAGCTGGTGTTGACAGCTCGGTGGCTGGCACGCAGGAGCACTGTCTGATGGGCATCAAGGGCACCGTGCCGGCCGAGCTGGTGTTGACGGCTCGCTGGCTGGCACGCAGGAGCACTGTCTGATGGGCATCAAGGGCACCGTGCCGGCCGAGCTGGTTGTTGACGGCTCGCTGGCTGACACGCAGGAGCACTGTCTGATGGGCATCAAGGGCACCGTGCCGGCCGAGCTGGTGTTGACGGCTCGCTGGCTGACACGCAGGAGCACTGTCTGATGGGCATCAAGGGCACCGTGCCGGCCGAGCTGGTGTTGACGGCTCGTGGTGGCACGCAGGAGCACTGTCTGATGGGCATCAAGGGCACCGTGCCGGCCGAGCTGGTGTTGACGGCTCGGTGGTTGGCACGCAGGAGCACTGTCTGATGGGCATCAAGGGCACCGTGCGTCGCTCGGTGGACGGAGACTTCATCCACGCGAAACGTGGACATCGACCTCATCATCGCCGAGGATCCGGGCTACGGCTCGCTGGAGAAGGCCCAGGAGATCTTCCACATCATCGAGCACTTCTGCCTGGGCAGGCGCAGGTTAGATAGCTCTCGTGCTGTGGCGGTTGTCGACTCCGGAGCCCCACGCCAAGCTGTGATTTCCCTCATCGTGAAGCCGTCTTGTGGAACATCTGTGAGGTGTTGGTCCCCTTTCCGTCAGCTTGAACGTCACAGATGTGCGGCTTGGCTTGTGATGACCCCATGGGCTGCGTCTGTTTGATAACGGTTTTTGGTTTGAGAAAATTTGAGAGCGAAGACGTTTTTAGAGACCCGTCGGCGTTGTGACTTCAGTTCTACCTCCTCCCTGTGCTTACCTCGCATATACCCGTGTGAGGGTGTACATTATGCGATCATAAGGCATCTGGAGGCGTTTTCTTAATGTCCACGTCTAGTTACTTTGCACCCTTAAGTAGAGTTACATATTTGGACTTAACGGAAGTGCCATAAGCGACAGGGAGGTCATCCGACCACAGTGTTCGGAAAAAAAACATTGTGCATCCCCCGCACGTACATTGGTCACTTTGCACTTGTCAAGGGAATTTTCACGTGGACAAAGCTGTCTAGGTGAGAACTTGGTTCACGTCATGTTGGGGAGGCCGGAGCGGAGGCGACTCCTGATTCTAAACTCACAAAATGGTTGTGTGTAGAGTCTGGACTCATTATGTTTGTCATGAACACGGCCATCGAAGCTTATCTTTCAGTTGGAATAATGCATGCCATGTTTAGAAGCGACTGACGGAAGTCGAGGACAGGCATAGGCCCGAATCCTTCCGAACCAGAACTCAAATCCGCACTCTCCACCTTGTGGGACACTCTCCTAGCACTATCTCCGGAGGATGCGGTGTTAACACTATCTTCATGGGACGCGGTCTTAGTGCTGTCTTCAAGGGACGCGGTCTTGCGCCATCTTCAGGGACACGGTCTTAGCGCCATCTTCAGGGACACGGTCTTGCGCCATCTTCAGGGGACACAGTCTTAGAGCCATCTTCAGGGGACACAGTCTTAGAGCCATCTTCAGGGGACACAGTCTTAGCGCCATCTTCAGGAGACACAGTCTTAGAGCCATCTTCAGGGGACACAGTCTTAGAGCCATCTTCAGGGGACACAGTCTTAGAGCCATCTTCAGGAGACACAGTCTTAGAGCCATCTTCAGGGGACACAGTCTTAGAGCCATCTTCAGGGGACACAGTCTTAGAGCCATCTTCAAGGGACACAGTCTTAGAGCCATCTTCAGGGGACACAGTCTTAGAGCCATCTTCAGGGGACACAGTCTTAGAGCCATCTTCAGGGGACACAGTCTTAGAGCCATCTTCAGGGGACACAGTCTTAGCGCCATCTCAGGGGACACAGTCTTAGCGCCATCTTCAGGGGACACGGTCTTAGCGCCATCTTCAGGGGACACGGTCTTAGCGCTATCTTCAGGGGACACGGTCTTAGCGCTATCTTCAGGGGACACGGTCTTAGCGCTATCTTCAGGGGACACGGTCTTAGCGCTATCTTCACGCCGGTGGCCGCCGCCATGCATACTACCGTTTTGTCCCTTTTTAGCCGCATTTCACACCCTTAGCCTTAAACGTATCTTCATTTTGACCCATGCTTAGCCCATCTACATGCTTCAAGGTTTCTCCTGCACAGTTGCAATGGTGCATGCTCTCAACATCATCAACGGGGGTTTTCATACGCAATATGACGAAACCGTGCTGGGTTACCCCACCAGTGCATAGTAATCCGGGGATTTCCGGTCAGAGCTTCCGGGACGAGCGCTGCATGTGAAAGCGTAAGGTGTCTCGGGGCCTGCCGAACCGGGGAGGTGCTCTCCCCCAGCTGCGGTGAGCTGGTCCGGCTCTCCTGGAGCGTAGGGTGTTGCGGGGGCCTGCCGAGCCGGGGAGGTGCTCTCCCCCAGCTGCGGTAGGCTGGTCCGGTTCTATTGGAGCGTAAGGTGTCGCGGGGCCTGCCGAACCGGGGAGGCGCTCTCCCCCAGCTGCGGTAGGCTGGTCCGGTTCTATTGGAGCGTAAGGTGTCTCGGGGCCTGCCGAGCCGGGGAGGCGCTCTCCCCCAGCTGCGGTGAGCTGGTCCGGTTCCATTGGACCGTAAGGTGTCGCGGGGCCTGCCGAGCCGGGAGGTGCTGTCCCCCAGCTGCGGTGAGCTGGTCCGGCTGTCCTGGAGCGTAAGGTGTCGGGGCCTGCCGAACCGGGGAGGTGCTCTCCCCCAGCTGCGGCGGGCTGGTCCGGCTCTCCTAGAGCGCAGGGTGTCGCGGGCCTGCCGAGCCGGGGAGGAGCTCTCCTGCTGCAGTGGGCTGGTCCGGCTCTCCTGGAGCGTAAGGTGTCTCGGGGCCTGCCGAGCCGGGGAGGCGCTGTCCCCCAGCTGCGGTAGGCTGGTCCGGCTCTCCTGTTGCAGGCAGGGCCGCGGTCTCGGTGACTTGCAGTGCCGAGCCTTTGACCTGCCAGTACCGCTACCAGCGCCGGGACTCGGCTGTGTGGCACACCAGTGGACTGTACCATACAGTCTATGTGCTGAGCCTTTGACCTGCCAGCATCGCTACCAGCGCCGGGACTCGGCTGTTTGGCATACCAGTGGACGGCACCAGACATCCAATATGTCCACGTAAACTGCAAACATTTTGCGATCCCTGGGATCCCATTCCTTTGTGCGCGTGACTCGGTCGCAACTTACAAGGAAGAGATCGACTGCAATAAAAAAAAAAACATTAGACAGCGCGCGGTACAAGGAAGAATGGCGGCGTGCCAGAGTTTATGTTTTCTCAAAATGATGTCCACATAGGCATCGACTATGTGATCATCGCGTGTATTATTTGCATTGGCGTTGGGTGTGGAACACATCTCATGCGGAATTACCCACTTAGCATGCACTGGAGAAGGAGTGTGCTAACCACGGCAGCTCGCAGTGATGACTCGCTTTGTAAGCCGTCACTTACCCCATTCATGATGAGTTCCAGTGCTGCGTGCTCTGATAGCCCGCATACTAGCCACATATGCGCATGTCCTTTTACGATAGCGAAATGCAACTCGTCACAATTACGCGGTCGCGCACTATCACATTCATCAAACGAAGGTCTGTTACCACACAGCCGTCCTCTTTGGTGAACCAAACCGCCACTAAGTCGCGCTCAGGCGACATCGAATCGCGTCGCAGGTGCGCCGGACCGGGCGGCCCGGGCGGAGCTCCGCGTCACGGCCTATTGGATGGTCTCGACCAGCCAGTCCCGGTAGTGGGCGACGTCGGTGTAGACGCCGGGCAGGCCGGGCCGGCCGCAGCCGATGCCGCCCGACACGACTCCCACCAGCGTGGCGCGGCCCTGCTCCGGCAGCAGGAGCGGGCCGCCGCTGTCGGCCTGGCAAGCCGTCGCGGCCGCCCTCCTTGAAGCCGGCACACAGCTGGCCGGGCCTCAGCTTTCCCGGCTTGCCGGCGGCGCGGAACCAGGCGGTGCACTCGGTCGGCCCCATGACCGGCACCGCCACCGACTGCAGCACGTCGGCGCGCTGGCCGCCGTTCGCCTCCTCGTCCAGCCAGCCCCAGCCGGCCACGGTGGCGGTGCGGTTGACGGGCGGCGCGGCGGCCGCGCCCGGCAGGCAGGCGGGCTGGACGCGCCGGCCCCAGACGGCCGGCCGGGCCAGCCGCAGCACGGCCAGGTCGTGCCGGCGCTTGCCCACCGTGTAGCCCGGGTGCAGCGTAATGGCCTTCACCGGCAGTCGCTGCTCCTTGGCGTCCGACTTAGGTCAGGTCGTGCTCGCCGGCCACCACGCTGAACTGGTCGGCCGGCATCAGTCTTCAGGCAGTGCGCGGCGGTCACGGCGAACCACTTGTTGACGAGTGTGGCGCCGCACCCGTGCTGCTGGTCGCGCTGCAGCGACAGCAGCCAGGGGAACTGGCCGGGCCGCGCGGCGCCGCCGCCCACGATCTTGGTGGCGGCCGCCTGCTTGCCGCAGGGCACGTCGGCCAGGTTGAGCGCAGCGGCCGCTGCGGCCAGCGCCAGCGGGGGCGAGCAGGGGGGCGAGCGAGCTGCATGACGCTGCTGTGGACGGCACGGCAGAGACTGGTGTCCCGCTGTGGGCCGCCACGTCGCTTTATACGCGGTCCGGCCGGCCGCTGGCCGCCCCGCGCGCCGGGCCGGCCGCCGGCCGAAGGTCGCCCCAGGCGCTGCCAGTGCTGCAGGTGCTAGCCAGGCGCGTCCCCGGGGCTGCCCTTCCGCTTCCACGCGCGGCTTCCTGGCCGGCAGTGCCCTGCAGCCGTCCCCGGCCGGACGTCTGCAGCGCCCGTCCCCGGCCTGCGGCGGGATAATGAAGGTCGCGAGCTCCGAGTCCATCGGGCTGCACAGGCCGATGCTCGCTGTTAAGCCGTGGAGTTTTGTTTGTCGCGCTTTGGTAAGGTCCTTGATCACCGTCCGACGTGTCGGCGGTGGCTGGCTGTCGGGCGAGCCTCACGTGCCAGTCCGGTCCTTTAGCTGTCCCGTCTGCCGGCCAGACTAGCGCCTCCCACGGGCCGTCATGATCTGTTGGCGATCTCCCTGAGACACGTCCACGGCGCAGGGCAGCCGCCAGTACTCGGTGGTCATTATACTACTGATCCCACGTGAGCGGCAGCCGACTCTGGCTCCCGCCGGTCACGAGTTCGTGTGTGCGTGCGTGCGTGCGTGCGTGCGTGCGTGCGTGTCGATCTCGACTATATGGCAGCTGGAAGCTGAGGTCGCTGGAGTTTTCGTTCATGGTACTAGGTCTGAAGCGTCGATACCGGTGGCTGCTATTGTATATGCTTTTGAACGAAAAGTGACATCGATGCAATGGAAGTTGCGTTAACGCGCATTGTGTACGCAATGTTTCGTCTTTGATGGTCACGACTTCCCATCTATCAAAGCATCCTTGGATGGGTACTTTAGGTGCAAGTGCAAGAGGTGATGTGGAGGTGCAAGATGCGATATACATAATTTGTGTTGTGCCACGTTTTTCCAATGTGCGACGGACCAATGTGCACAATACCGTGATACTCTTATAGCTAATTTCCTCGGATGCGTTTTCACCGCTTATCCGAAGTATCTTATAATACTACAACCTCTCAAAAATCTTCCCAATTTTTGTGACGTCACTGTACTGCACCCGCCTGGATGGCCTCTAACAGCGATTTGCATCTCTAAATAAATAAGTATTTAAACGAATGAGTAGCATTCTGTGTGAAAGAAATGCTGGTGAGGATAGTGGTGTTACAATGAGTCATAATATAATCAGCTTTCAAATCATCAGGCCCGATCGGCTCGGCTGCCAGTGTTATTGTGCACTGGCGGCGTCTTCCAGCGACAGCTGAAGACCGGCATCGCTGTCAGCAGATGTACTCCAGGGATATACAAATATATCTTTGTTGTCGAAAATCAACCATTTTGAATGTTTTATCCTTTTCGTTCTCTGCGTAAAGGAGTGGCTTTTCGCTGTGGGATACCACTTTCGAAGGCAAAGCGGGGGAACCGAGTGGGAACAAGCCGGCCGTAGACGCTTGGTTCGGGCCAAGTCGCGTTTAACTGAGTCTTTGTTCACCGGATCATTTAGCCATGCAGTTTTGCTCCACCTCTCCCCAGTCTTAGCGAAGGGCTGCGACGCATGATTTCATTCTATTTGTGTTTTTCTAGGTCAACGGATGGTTATTTCGTTCTTGAAAGATATAGGAGCTGTTCCGCGTGCGCGTTCGTGAAGGCGTAGAAGAGGGGCGGCCGCGGCCCTGCCTGCGCCACACCTTGTCCGTAAAACGAGAGCGGTTGCGGTGCCGGTGACTGTCGCACCGGCGGGCCGGCGCGTGCCGTGTCACGTGCTGGGTTTGGGTCGCTGTCAAGCTCCCCCGCGTCGGCCGGCAGACTGCACCTGTTCGGCCGGGAGTCGACCATCCGTCCCGGCTGGCTGACGCTGGGGCCCGGCCTGACCTCGTCCAACTTCGACCCGGACGTCTACAACGGCTACTTCGCTGGAAGCAACGCGACCACCGGTGAGCCACGGGCCCGGGGCCGGGCCGCGCTGCCGGCCCCGGCCACCAGAGCCCGCCGGGCCGGGCCGCGCTGCCCGATCCCGGCTACCAGAGCCCGCCGGGTGGACGCTTCCATCTGATCGGCTGTGATTTGTGTCCCGTACACCAATTGACGCCTCAGAGTTTTTCAGCTCCGGGTTGGCGCAATAATGTGCATCGTCATAGGTATTCGCCGCAGTATATGTGATTTGGCTTTTGTGTCCCGGGGTCCGTTCGTCATACCGTAGTGGAGGAAGCTATACGGTGGTGCTATTCTAGGATCTGACCTGAGAGAAGTGTCAACAAAACTAGACAAACGTCGCCTAAAATCCCGCAAAAGTATTCTGTTTATCAGAGTACTTCTTCGCTAAACTTGTAGAAGTAGCGGAGTGGACCGTTTATGAAATGACCTTTCGAGATGTGATGTGAATTGTGAACGTGACATGGTGTATGTGAGTGAAATGAATCTGATGGCATGACAAAGCAAATGTGAGAATGGTGGTGGTGGAGTCACAGCGCTCTCGGCGCCCGCTGTAACACGGCTGATGGTCTCATAGCAGACGACGAGCCGCAGCATACTCGATGTGAGGACCAAGGAGACTTCGAGCGCTACAGGGTCGCACAGGCGGACGGAAGATGTCTTGCGCGTTGCCGTGATGTGCCCCGGACAGGGAGCGGAAGGACTAGCCCAGTGCCTGACCGACTGCTGTCCGCACGGCTCGTGAGAAGTGTGAAGGGATCGCAGCCAAACGCCAGGCTGCAGACCTGTGCTCCTCTCCGGAAGTGTGCGCGCGAACGGCAGAGCCGCGGCAGGCCGGCGATCGTCTGAGCAGCAGGGCGTACACTGCCCCATCGGGAGCTGACACATTCACCAAGGAATGAACCCCAGCAGGAGGCCGCTCCCATGAACCGGACCATTTAAGAAAACAACCCTGCCATTGTCTGGATGTTGCTGGATTCGGCGGCGTCAGTTTACAACTACGGCATTTACGAGACCCGTACGGCGGCGTCATGACCGTCGCACGCTTCGGCCACACGACATGCTGGGAGTGTGGCTGCCAGGTAGCTTTTCTTCCATGTCGGACCACAGGCGCGCACCAGGAGATCGTGGGCTCACGGCTGGGCTGGGAAGAAGAGAGTGTGCCCCGTGTGGATGGTGGCACGTGCTGCGCCCCGCAGATCAATGAGGGCATGGCTTGGCAGGCTTTTTATCAGCAACGATTCGCGTGGTGAAGTCGATGACGAAAAGGAGAGACCGCTGCTGCGTGTTGTTGGGCCTGAGGAGCACGGTGCAAACGGCTTGCTGGTGGCGTTCGAGACTGCAGTGGAGACCGGCCAGCTGTCTCTGATAGGCTAGTAGGCGCGTGGGGTGGTGAAAGTACCAGCACGGGACGGGACGACGGGACTGGCATATGAAGAGGAACACGCTGGGGGCACGACACGGCCATCTGGCGCGTATGCCGTCGCAGTGACCTGACCCTCGCAGGTGCGGAGTCGTGCGTGCCGGCCGTGGGACCGGAGGTCTGGCCTGTGCTCCGTACCTCAGGTGTCGAAGACCAGGGACGGCCGGTTGATGGAGTTTGTGACGACCTTCCTAGTAAGTCACGGCGCCAGGTCCGCTGGGCATGCTGTGGGCTCGGTGACTGCGACCCTGGCCGACCCGTCTGTCTGGAGTAAGGCGTGGCGGCAGTAGGTCGGCTCGTAGCCAGCTATCGAGGGAAGGCGGCGGCAACTGAAGTTCGCTAAAGGAAGGACTCCACATTGTTGATGTCAGTGGCTGCGACAGCTGGTGCTGTCTCTGAGACAGAGAAGCATCCACAGCGCGCCGGCCTGATCGACAGCACGCGGATACAGGACTCGGTGGTCAGGAAATCCGAGCGCCCGACGCACGCTCCGTAAAGGGGGAGGGGGCGGAGAACGCGTAGTTGAAGAGATCCGGAACAGGTCTTCTCACGGGAACTCTCCAAGTGCTCGGGTGGTCTCGACTCTCCTGCAACGCGCTGTGCTCTTCACCAAGGTCCTTCTGGTGCGGATGTGGAGCGTGATGGCATCATCCAGTGCATGGGGACAATGTTGTCTGCAGCGTCCGCCGGCAATTGCATCAGCACTGACAGGAAGCTGGCGATCAGATTGAGGGACGCGGGCAATTTGCAGATTTCGCTTATGGTGTTTTCAACTGCGGACCCGAAATTCAGGGTGGCCCGGGTCACGACAGGCCGGGGTAACAGATGTCACGGCCACTGACGTGCTGTTGTCCGTAGCGAAGCGTGGCGTCCACGCACTGAAGCAGATTAGGACTGCGCTTCTGGTTGTAGTATCGCGCGGTGCGCCACCTGGAAGGGCTGTCGCATGGCAACCAGCTGAGATCTGGCCATCTGTTGGGGGAGGGGAGGGGGACGAGGCGCCGGCCGACGGGCTGGTCATCAGTGTAAGCGGCGGTGGCACCGGTTCTTGTGCCCCCCCCCCCCCCCCCCCATGGCTTCCTCGGCATCAAGGATAGCGTGCACCTGCGCACCGGCGATTGCAAAGTTCGATGGTCTGGAGGCGAAATAAGGCAGTAGTTTGCGATCCTACGCGACACGCCCAAGCTCGGCTCCCTGCGGCCGTTACGGCCGCGGGGCGCTGTGTTGCTACCGCGCCCATTAGCGCTTCATAAAGGGCTGCGCAACAGCGCGCGCTGTATAACTTAACAGGATACAAAAACCATGTGCAGGTCCCAAGAGTTTCTGAGGCTGCGTGACAGGCCATAAAGGCAAGACTGGATTTTTTAGTAATTGTCCCCCATGAAGCAATTTTACCTGTCACTTCCTCTATGTTAGTTTTTGTTCAATCGACTAAATTTAACCTCTGGTATCTCCTCAGGTGTGTGCAATGTTCCAGTGCGTTGTCGTGCGATCGATGTTTCCCATGCTTTCAACATTCTGCGATTTCATAGCAGTGAACTTCAGTAGGGTACTGTGCCTGTGGATTGTGAGGCACGTAAGGCATTAACTTCACGCACATCATCTATCGAATTCGGATCACGCGTGCCCTCAAGTCGGAAGGCGTTTTTCGTCAGAGACAGCGTCTATGTTAAGTTTGCGCAGCACATAATAATATCGATGCAGCATTGTCAATTGATACTGATTCATTTAATGGATATGCTTACTAGCAAGTGACAATATTCACCGTTACACAATTTGCATACTGCTACAGCTATTCAAGTTCCTAAATTTACACCGCTGCATAATAATTTGCTTCCGCCCTGCTCAGACGACGCATGTGTTAAAGGGCCGTCGTGTGGCAATGCTCCACTTTTAGTTCCCCGTCACCATGTGGCGCTCGGCGGCGCTTCTGGAGGGGGCGCCTGGCCTGACCTGTGTGTGTCCTCGCGTTTCCAGGCTGCACGGAGCGGATCGAGGCGCTGCGACCCAAGTCTCCGCCGCCCAAGAGCCGCGGCGGCTACAGCCGTGGCCGGGGACGGGGCGGCCGGTGAGGGCCCGCCGATGGCGCCGCCCGGTCCCGGCCAGGGTAGCGGACGCCCCGCCCGGTGACCGGAAGGGCAGGCCAGCGGCAGCTCCAGCTCGGATCTCTTCTATCGATTGTGATCACGCCCCTGCGCCGACACCCGACCTCGCTTGGAGGAGCCTGCACCGGCAGTTGCGTGTCGACGCGGTGGATGTCGCGTTGTGGTCGTTTTGACTATGCGACAGGCTGGTGCAATGCCGGGCGCTGCCATCGCGGCATATCCGCACCACCAGCGCGTTGACGGTACGGAAAGGGCACCGCACTCTGGTCATTTACCTAAGATGGAAGACTTTGGTAGACAAATGAATGGTGGCAGTGATTTGCCTACTCAGCTGGGGGCCGTTTGGCTTTCAGCGATTTTGAGTCAGCTTCAAATTCATGAAATTTGAAGGCCACTGAGCATAGTCGCATGCTCTTGGGACGGCAATAGTTTTTCTCCTTTGTATATGACTGGACTTCATAGACGTCAGCAAAATTATTTAAAGTCAGCAGATCGGCCAGGGTGCGATAGCCCTGAGGTTCGCCCCCGCGGGTGCGCCGTTGTCGCCCAGAAGATTTGGGACGTGTGTGAGAGGTCGGCTCGAAGATGTTTCATCCTCCAGTCCGCTCGCCTGCCGTTTGGCACTGGTCTTATCGAGCGGCCAAATCTGAGCTGAATTGCATTCTTCCATCGTTCATTGTCTATGAGTTTGTTCATTGCGATCAATTTCACCGTTAATATTTGAACAACTTGACTTATGAGGCTTATGGCATGGCGTAACGTTAAATGCCTTTTTTATTTCGCGATCGGCCAGTACGAACTGTCAGTGTTTGCGGCCTGACATCTGCTCTCACTGGCCTCCGCGAACGTTTCTTTTTATCGTGCTTTAATGTCGTGACTCGGTTACACACTCCACGCGCTGTTAATCTAGGCTGCGGCGGCCCCGCGCGGCTGCACCTCCTGCGCCCGCGCGCTGGGTCTGGCGCAGCCCGTCGCAATCTGCCATGGCTCTCCCCCGCTTCGTGATGTCTCGTACGCGTTCGCCCATGGGGACGATGGGCGGTATGTTCTGCGTGATGTGCGCCGTCGCAGAGCGTGACACAGCGACTGAGCAGCCTTCTGCGGGGATGTCCGACGTCTTTTTAGGTCAGGTGTGTCATGTGACGTACAATTTGAGACGGTGCGCTGGTTGGGCGCGTAATGTTCCGCGAAGCTGGCATCATGCTTATATACTGGAAATGTCTGGGCGGCGAATGTGGTTTCCGTTGTTCAGTTTGTCACCAGCACGTTGTTGTCGCTGCGTTGCATCCGGAACTCTGTGGCGAAGGGCTGTGGGCTGAGCCAGGGCGTCCACGTGCCCCACGGCACCGTGCTCGGCGTGTGGCCTTGTCGCTGGTATGACGTCAGCACAACCGCTACCGTCCCCGGATCCCACCGGTGGCGATGCGTCGCCGGGCTCTGTCAGCTACATGACGCTGCTAGCCTGGGCCGCCGGCACCGAGGCAAACCACCTCCTGACCTGCCGGACCGGCCGGCGCCGAGGCGGACCACCGCAGCCTGACCTGCCGGACCGGCCGGCGCCTGCTGTGCCGGACCGCCGGCGCCGAGGCGGACCACCGCAGCCTGACCTGCTGGACCGGCCGGCGCCTGCTGTGCCGGACCACCGCAGCCTGACCTGCTGGACCGGCCGGCGCCTGCTGTGACGGACCGCCAGCGCCAAGGCGGACCACCGCAGCCTGACCTGCCGGACCGGCCGGCGCCTGCTGTGCCGGACCGCCGGCGCCGAGGCGGACCACCGCAGCCTGACCTGCCGGACCGACCGGCGCCTGCTGTGCCGGACCGCCGGCACCGAGGCGGACCACCGCAGCCTGACCTGCCGGACCGGCCAGCGCCTGCTGTGCCGGACCACCGCAGCCTGACCTGCTGGACCGGCCGGCGCCTGCTGTGACGGACCGCCGGCGCCGAGGCGGACCACCGCAGCCTGACCTGCCGGACCGGCCGGCGCCTGCTGTGCCGGACCGCCGGCGCCGAGGCGGACCACCGCAGCCTGACCTGCCGGACCGGCCAGCGCCTGCTGTGCCGGACCACCGCAGCCTGACCTGCTGGACCGGCCGGCGCCTGCTGTGACGGACCGCCAGCGCCAAGGCGGACCACAGCAGCCTGTCCTGCCTGGCGGCCGGCGCCTGACCTGCCGACGCTGACAAATGTGTTCGCGTGAAATAAAGAGAGCCGGCCGTATGGCGAGTTAGCGGCGGGCAGTCCGTCTGTCAGTGGAGAGGCGTCTGGAACGTTGATACCGCCTCCCAGCCTAGCTCCCAGCTGAGCGTGCAGGATGACTTGGTGACGTCAGCGTGACGCAATGGATCCTACGGCGGCCCGGGCACGTCTGCCGGCACAAGCTGCGGCGTGACGTCATACACGGCACTCCGGATGTGGTCAGCACGCTCGGCACCGAGGCGGCGCTACGGGCCGCCGTCAGCACGCTCAGCACCGAGGCGGCGCTGCGGGCTGCCGTCAGCACGCTCAGCACCGAGGCGGCGCTACGGGCCGTCGTCAGCGCGCTCAGTGCTGGGGTGGCGATGCGGGACGTCAACACGCTCAGCGCTGGGGCGGGGATGCCGGACGTCAGCACGCTCGACATGACGCTACGGGCCGCCGTCAGCACGCCCAGCACTGGGGCAGCGATGCGGGCCGTCGTCAGCACGCTCAGTGCTGGGGTGGCGATGCGGGACGTCAACACGCCCAGCGCTGGGGCGGGGATGCGGGATGTCAGCATGCTCGACATGGCGCTACGGGCCGTCGTCAGCACGCCCAGCGCTGACGCGTCGCTACGGGCCGGTGCGGACCGACACCCGGACGAATCCGGTAGGGAGCCGTGCGCCACAACGGAAAAGGGCGCACCGCCTAGACAGGACGAGGGAACACCGTCAGTGCAACAATGACGCTTCCAGTGACAGTTTACTGCAATAAGAGCTCTGCCAGCATCTGGCAGAAAAGACAGGCGGTATTTTACGTGCCTCGATGGCATAGGAATGGAAGCAAGCAGGGATAAATTCTATCTGGAGCTTAGCAGCTTTTTGCAGATCATTTCGGGCGGATTGATGGAGGGGAGGAGCAGATCGCACCAACAATGGAGGGGAGGAGCAAACACGCACTTGTGGGCAATGCCGGCAAACATTTCGGATCGCATTATGCAGATCTAGGTAAAAAGTGCTTGCGCTGTCTACTACCTTCTAGCTTGTTCTTTCCGAAGGAAAACTCGTGATACTTTACCGCTCTAAAGAAAACAAACGGTTTGCTAACGCATTTATTTCCGTTGTCTGGTACAAAAAGTTGGCAAGGCACCACCGGAGGACCAATCTCCTTTGAATTTAACGATATCTAGAACGAAATGTAAATTCCAGGGCACTCATCCTCGTGCGATCACCATCAACGTAAGGCGTCGTTCAAAAAATACAAGCAACTGCGAGAAAAGTCTCACGATTGAACAATCTCGCACATTTCATCATTCAAAACGCCGGGTACAGCCACACACAACCAGCTGTTTGCTTCTGGAATCGGGCACGGGTCACCGCTGGGCGATTCCCGCAAAGCAGCCCCCCCCCCCCCCCGCCTCCCCACAGCATGCACGGAATAGCCCGGCGCCCCAGCGGCAGCCGGGGGCTTCTCTCGAGCGTCAGGTCGGACAGTCAAACCCGGAGGCAGCTCAAGCCCCATTCACTTTGTTGCGTCCGTTCTCTGCGGGCGGCAGCCTGTCGTACGCCGGGGGCTTCGAGCGTGGCCCCGGGCAAAACTGTGTGGCGCCATTTCATTCTGGAGGCCAATGAAAAATCAATCTGCGGCGGATAATGCTGTACATGACCTGGAAGACTGCAGCTAGACCGTCACAGAGGGCGGGAATTTCGACAGCGGCCTGGCGAAAGTTGAGTAGGCTAAGCTATGTCAGCTGTGAGCCAAGGCAAGTAACCGTCCATAACTGTCGCTAACATTAGATTAAAGGCAAGGGTCCAAAGCCTTGCACGAAAGTGAGTGCTGTACGTAATTCATCTGACGCCCTGGGTACAGGGTATGCCGAAAAACGGCCTGAAATGCACCAAAGTGAACGGGACTTCAGCGTCACGAGCTTACTACCGAGGAACGCTGCCATTGGCGGCCCATCGCCCTCCCTAGCACGCACATCACTCTTACTCTACCACCGTTCGCGCGGCGCCGCGGTCCCCACTGACTAGCCCACTGCGCAAGGCACACATGGCGAAAGACTGGTCCACCTGTGCGCTCCCGCAACCGGTGAAGGGCCGGGCCTCATCACCTCACTTTTGAGCTGGCCCGCTCACCCGGTCGCGACACACACTGATCACAGCCCCGCCGGCGCGCCCTCCTCCAGCCCCATCGCACGCCGCGGCCGGCCCCGCCCAGCGCCGGCGGGGCGAAAGATAAGCGCGACTGGCCGGCAGGCGTCGCGGAGAATCTCCATGGCAACGCTGGAAGCCGGGACCGCGTAACGCGTCATTCTCACCGCGGAGCGTCCGTGCGATCTTCACTGAGCGAATTAGCAGGCGGAGGGCGGACCGCTGACTTGTACACCGTGAGCGACGTCGTGACCGCCAGCGCCTGTTCGCCAAATGCCCCCAGTCATCTGAGATCACCAGAGCGCCGACGTCGCGCGCGGACTCGCATCGGCCGACGCGCGAGCGCAGCCCGTCGCCACGTCCCGAGCGCCGCCTGCACCACAGCTACTTGCGCCGGCCGCTAGCGTCCACGCTCCCCTAGCCGCTAGCGCGGTCACATGACCTGGAGCACGTAGAGCACGCCGGCGTCGTCGATGGTGACGAGCGTGGTCCAGTCGTCGTCGACGGCCAGCCGCCGCGCCAGCGTGCCGCGGAAGGCAAACACCTGACGCAGCTCGGCGGTGACCCCGCCACCAGCCGGCGGCTCCACCGGACGACCCGACCAGTACGAGAAGTACTGCTTCTCCGGCGGCCGGAGGCGCGGCGAGCCCGGCGCCGGTGCCGACAGGCGGCCGTGCTCAGGCGTGCATTCTGTGGGGAAGGGGGGAGGGTCGAGGTGAGGTGTGAGCCGTGGCACGCACGGCATACCCGGCGACGGGGACCGGACAGCAGTCACGGGCAGCGCAAGGCCAACAGTCACGCGCCAGAGACCGGCACATCGCAGGGACAGTCACCCGCAAAACGAGGACGCAAACCGAAGCAGGAATACAATTATGACGAATCCACGTGATCGCTGGTGCACCTTTGTTTTGGGAGGCAGAAAATCCGTAACAATTATCATATGACTTTCCACGAGGACACCACACATCTACGCCTCAGTCAACACGTCAGGCCAGGGCGCGGCGCGTTCATAAACACTGGCAGCAGCCGCAGCAGCGTGCACCGCATGCGGCCACATGAAGCCCCGTCGCCGCAGCGCCGTGCCCCGGCCCTATGCGCGGCTCACGTTTGTTGGAGAGTCGCCACCAGGCGAGGCAGTCGCTGACGGAGACGATGGTGCGACCGTCGGGCGACACGGCCAGGTCGTGCACCCAGCTCTGGTGCAGCTTCAGCACCAGCGGCGGACACAGGATGTCCGTCCGCGTCACCTGCGGCGGCGGGCGGACGTTAGCACTCGTCGCGCACGCGCAGATCCGGCCACGGCGCGGCGACGAGCACGCGATCCGGCGCCCGTCCCTCCCCTCCCCACCGTTTGGGGGGGGGGGGGGTGCACATCATCCACCTGCCGCCAGCGGAGGGCAGCTCTGTTTGGCGCACTCACCACCACGTCGCCGTCGTCATGGCCGGTGACCAGCAGCGAGCCGTCCCCGGAGAGCTGGAACGTCCGCACGGGGCCCTGGTCCAGCGTGAACGACTTGACCACGGCGCCCGTCGAGAGCCGCGTCATCTTCACCTTGCCGTCCACGGCTGCCGGCCAGCAGGCGTCCAGTGACCAGCAGGCGGTCGAGAGCCGTCCCATGCGTAGCACGTCATACATCGAATCACGAATACCGGGTTCGATTCCTCCAAAGGAAACATCTACTCTCGTCTCGACTCTCACCTAACATGGCGACGCTGCCGACCGCGGCAGCTAGCTGCAGCGATTAACCCGCCCGAGAACTTAACATTGAACAGTGTGGGGGACGAAGCCGCAGCGCTGCCGGGCGTTCCGCGTCCGACTGCACGCGCGAGGCCGCCCGGTGAGCTGCGCCTGCTAGCTACCGTGCCGGACTGCCGTCCTCCCATCAACAGCACGTCCCGATCCCGAAACCGCCAGCCCCGCAAAACCACAAACAGGCAAAGGTAGCGGTTTTCCGACGAGCAATGACGACATGCGATGGCCCTGCCTCCTGGCCGTCTGCGCCAGTCCGGCGGCCTGACCTGCTGTGACCACGACGAGGTCGGGCGGGCAGGGCGACTCGCCGCGGCCGCTGGTGCCGTTGGCGCGCGCCGCCGCCGCCAGCCGCACGATCCGGTAGCAGGTGACCGTCGAGCCCGAGTGCGCCACGTGCGCCGACAGCAGCTTCCCGGAGGCGGCCAGGTACACCTGGCGGCGGGGCGTGCGCCGCGTCACGGGACGGAGCGCCGACGCCGCGGCGGCGGCGGCGAGGGGCGCGCCAGGTCGATCCGAGGTGGCGTCACAGGCTCCGCCTCATCGCCGTCATACAGTGGGCAGGGCAGGCGGCAGAGCACGTGCTCGCGCGGAGGAGGTGTGGCAAACCAGGCCGCCCTGCGCTACACCAATGGCTCTGCGGAGCACCTGCCACGTTCGTTGTTGCGGCAGGGCGGTGGTCTTCGCCGATATAGACATGCGTATTCCTGTTTTCCATCTAAGCTTTCGTCTTTCGAGAATGTGGTTACCAACACAATTGTTCGCGGCCGTGATCATGACATTTGGCTTGAGCTCGGGACAGAGCTCATTGTTGTTGGTAACAGGGGAAACCGATATCACATAGATGTTGGACTTTAAGATGCCCTTGTTCCCTGCTCCTCGTTTCCAGAGGATTGGTTCGACACCAGAAATAACACACGACAGGGGCAAAGGGCTTGCAAGCGCACGAACGTTGCATTAAAGGGAGTGTTGCACATTGATATGGGGTTTGAACCGAAATAGCCACCTTGGAGACCTTTCGGTGCTATTCGCAATCCTGTCCCTCTTAAGACCTCAGCCCCTGTAGTTCCTGAGCTACACGCCCGCGAAAATAGAGAAAGGTATATCGTGGAGAGTATTCGAGTCACCTTGGCATTCATGACGTCATAAAAGCGTCATTAAAATCCTGCGATTCCGCAAGCCGTGAGGCGACCAAGGACAAAAAATATCATTGTTGATGCGTTTATATCTGACGTTCGTGAGTGCGATTTCCAGATATAACGGCCGTCAGCTGGCCCTCAAGCAATATTATGGACGTCACGATGACGTAACGAAAGCACGTCGCGTTGAGCAGCATATTTACTAAACAGCAACTAAAGTTGCCCACAGCGGTCTTTTCCACTTGAACTAGATCGTGCAGCAGCAGTAAGCCACACGTAACCAAGCTGGGGATAGAAGCGTTAGCCCTTTTCGGAGCGGGTGATGGACTGCTGGAGTCTGAGCGTGTGCGGGGTGGGTACGGCCGTGGTTGACGGCAGTTCAGCATGGCACCGGCATGGCCCAAACCACTTTTCACAAGCGGATCGTAAAAGGTGAAATCTGAATGTTGTGAAAAAAGGGACTCCCTTAACCATACAGTTTGAAATTCGCGATTTTTACAGCCCAGCACCCGTATTCATAAGAGGAGACCAATATACGCACATCTCGTTAATGGCATACAAACAAAGCCAGAACAAATATAGCGCTTCAATATGCTGAATCCCACACAGATATTTAGGCGTAGACACAAAACATGAACAAAATACACTAAGCAGATCTACGTAGGTCACGATTTCGGAAACACCAGGACACACACGGCCACAGGCTCAACCAGGAAACACCAGGACACCACACGGCCAGGCTAAACCAGAGTACATCCAGAAGCTCCACACAAGAACAAGCTCCCACCTGTGAAATCAGCTACCATGGGTCAACGCGCAAGCATGCGAGGTGACCTGAAGCCCGAACCCCTGGCCCGCCACGCCCCACTCACTTTCGCAATCAAGTTATCAACGCGGAAGAAGGCCGCACGAGCAGCGCGAGTCCTCGCGCGCCGGGTGGACCCATGCACGGAGTCCTCCTGAAGCAGAGAGACACTGCGGCATCATCCTCCGCCGCAGAGCCACCCCGCCACAGCAGCCAGCATGCCACGGGCTGGGCCTGGCGAGGCGCCCGCCAGGGCCCGTCCCAGGCGGGCGGCAACGGCGGCATGCAGACGGTGCGCCGCGCGAGGCCGGCTCGGGTACAGGCTAGCGCGGCCACCACAGCCAGCATGCCACGGGCTGGGTCTGACGCGGCGCCAGCCAGGGCCCGTCCCAGGCGGGCGGCACGGAGGCATGCAGACGGTGCACCGCGCGAGGCCGGGTCGTGTACAGGCTAGCGCGGCGCCCCGGGCGCGAGTCGGGCGCGGCCGCCTCGGGAGCAGCCGCCACTCGGGCTGCTGTGAGGTTAGCAAGCATGCGAGGTTAGCATGTGAGGTTAGCAAGCATGCGAGGTGAGCTTACCCGAATCGGCAGGGTTAGAGCCGGACACACGCTGAGCCGCCACCACCAACGCTACCTGCGTCGGACGCACGACGCCAGCTCCGACAGATTCGGCGGACGGGGGCACGTCACGTCGCCGCCGCGGCGCCCGGACGCGTCACGCCACTCTCGGGCCTCTGCCGCGTCACAGCCGACCCCACTCACCTGGGCGCTCCCGCCCCGCCCCTCCCTCGCCGCCGCCGGCGTCGGCCGCCGTCTGCCTACCTTCAGCGTGCCGTCGCGGGAGCAGGACACGGCGAGCAGGCCCTCGCTCGAGTCGTACAGGCCCACCTGGGTCACCGCGCCGTCGTTGCCGCTGCACGTGACGTTGGTGCGGTCGGGCCACCACACCTGCCAGAGGCGAGCGGCGAGGTCGGAACACACGTGACGTTGGTGCGATCGGGCCACCACACCTGTCAGAGGCGAGCGGCGAGGTCGGAATACACGTGACGTTGGTGCGGTCGGGCCACCACACCTGCCAGAGGCGAGCGGCGAGGTCGGAATACACGTGACGTTGGTGCGGTCGGGCCACCACACCTGCCAGAGGCGAGCGGCGAGGTCGGAATACACGTGACGTTGGTGCGTAGCCTACGATGTGCGCTTCCACACGTGACGGCAGCTGCCGGCATTTTACATTCGCAAAACATGTGTTTCAGTGGATATCGAAGGTGCATGGGTGCCTGGAAAATAATACGTCCCGTGGACGTGAAAACAGCCGAAGAGTTGCAAGAAGGAGATAACTATTACAACACTACAGTAGGTAATGAGGGGGAGGTCATGGGAACAGCCAGCGCACGCAAGTTTCGACCGGAGGCGTGCAGGTGCAACGCCGGCAGAAGGCGAATACAGGACTGAGGCAGAACGAAGCTGGGCGCGCCCCAGCCAGTTCACGGGAGGCCGACAGGGAGACAGACTTCAACGAGGCGGCTGTGGGCCATCCCTCGCTGGACTCACAAAGGCGAGAAGGTGGGGGATACCCACTTGCGCCTCACCCAGTCACAGCACATCGACATACTTCCAGCGGCACAATAGTCGTGACATCAACCACGTGCTGGCGTCTCCCTGGCGCAGAACAGACCTGCTTGAGCAGAATAGACTTGGGGGGGGGGGGGGGGGGGGGCAGAACAGAAACTCGTTGGACAGGACAGGGACTCGCGGGGGACGACAGGGACCCGGGGGGGGGGGGGGAGGGCAGAACGGAGACTCACGAGGCAGAACAGACTCGCGGGGCAGGACAGACTCGCCGGACCGCGTCGGACTGGCGGGGGCACGCCCCACCGGCAGCGGCCCCGCGCCAGGCGCGACGGCGCCGCCATCGTCCCAGGTCCCGCCGGTCGCGCGGCACCCCACCTTCATGTTCCTGTCCTCTGAGCCGCCCACCTTCATGTTCCTGTCCTCTGAGCCGCTCACCTTTATGTTCCTGTCCTCTGAGCCGCTCACCTTCATGTTCCTGTCCTCTGAGCCGCTCACCTTCATGTTCCCGTCCTCTGAGCCGCTCACCTTCATGTTCCTGTCCTCTGAGCCGCTCACCTTCATGTTCCCGTCCTCTGAGCCGCTCACCTTCATGTTCCCGTCCTCTGAGCCGCTCACCTTCATGTTCCTGTCCTCTGAGCCGCTCACCTTCATGTTCCCGTCCTCTGAGCCGCTCACCTTCATGTTCCCGTCCTCTGAGCCGCTCACCTTCATGTTCCTGTCCTCTGAGCCGCTCACCTTCATGTTCCCGTCCTCTGAGCCGCTCACCTTCATGTTCCTGTCCTCTGAGCCGCTCACCTTCATGTTCCCGTCCTCTGAGCCGCTCACCTTCATGTTCCCGTCCTCTGAGCCGCTCACCTTCATGTTCCCGTCCTCTGAGCCGCTCACCTTCATGTTCCTGTCCTCTGAGCCGCTCACCTTCATGTTCCCGTCCTCTGAGCCGCTCACCTTCATGTTCCTGTCCTCTGAGCCGCTCACCTTCATGTTCCTGTCCGCTGATCCGCTCACCTTCATGTTCCTGTCCTCTGAGCCGCTCGCCTTCATGTTCCCGTCCTCTGAGCCGCTCACCTTCATGTTCCTGTCCTCTGAGCCGCTCACCTTCATGTTCCTGTCCGCTGAGCCGCTCACCTTCATGTTCCTGTCCTCTGAGCCGCTCACCTTTATGTTCCTGTCCGCTGAGCCGCTCACCTTCATGTTCCTGTCCTCTGAGCCGCTCACCTTTATGTTCCTGTCCGCTGATCCGCTCACCTTCATGTTCCTGTCCTCTGAGCCGCTGACGACGGCGCCGTCCGGCCCGAACTGCAGCGAGATGACGCGCTGGCTGTGCTTGCCGAGGATGTTGGGCTCGGCGCGGCTCGCCGACGCCACCGCGATCTCGTACACGCCTACGGAGCCGTCCTCGCAGCCGAACGCCACCTGCCGGCGCGCGGCGGCCGTGAGCGCCGAGAGAGCGGGCGACAGGGAGGCAGCAGCTGACGGCGAGATTGCTCACGGCAGAGGACTGAGAGACGGCTGGGGGGGGGGGGGGGGGGAGGGTCTGGGAGAAGAGAGGCGGGCGTGACATGGAAGGCGGGTGTAGGGTGGAAGATGCTGACGGCAAATATTGGAGCATCGTAAGCGTCCTCATGCACTACACTCGCTCGCAGCCATGTCGTCCGCTCTAACCGATGAATCTTCGTTGGGAACTGTTCAAAGTTCTTCATCGACCATGGCCAATGAACTCACTCAACACTCGAAGATCCCAGAACCAACTAAACCTCAGTCAAAAGCGGCCTGATAAGTCGGTTGATCGAAAGCCATGTACCTGATGTCTGTGCCGCACAAGGGCACAAAAGACACGCGCAACATTTCGACTTTGTAAAGCGCAGAGACAAATGCCGGTCGGAGATCACTAATCGCACCATAGTTCCGGCTTGGTTGATCTCCGTGATGCAGATCTTCTCCCCCACGGGCTTCGTCGTGGTCACAATGGTGCCATCGAGTCCTCTGAGGACCTGGAACAGCGGAACACTGCATCAGCGGACGACGCTCCTCAACAGACGAGTCGTTCTGCGCCCATGCCGCGACGGCAACGCAGCACACAGAACGCAGATATCACGATATCACACGAGCATCAGAGACCAGCCATGAAGCCGACCACCAAACTGACAGCGCGCGGAGCCAAACTGAGCGTGGACTGCATAATTCGGCGCGAATTTTAATCCCAAGAAACCATGGCATCGCAAGCAAATACACAGCTGTCAACTTTTAACAACGTAGCCAAATTTGCAGTGCATCATCGGTTTATACATGCGCAAGAAATTGACTGCGTTTATACGGGCTACGTAGCAAAGTAAATTCAACCAGCCCCTAAGTCCTGCTCTTAGTGGGGAGCTGGTTAACATGCATGCAGTAAACCAATACCAATGAGCAGTGTCGAAGCTAGCTAAGAGGCCGTGCTAATGTGCAAGAGCGTGCGAAGAGAACAACAAGAACAGCATGCACATGCCGTGATGCCACCTCAGCATCGCTGAGGCCCTACCAGGCCCTCAGGCCCTATCTCACAACGTCGGACGCGGCGGCAAGCCGCAGCCGCCGCCGTCGCCTAGCAACAGCCAACAACTACACTCTCCGCGAGCCCTGTAAAAACGACAGGAGCGTGATCCGAGCTACGAGGCGGCCTCACAGCCGGAGCTAGCGGCGCACCGAGCAGCGCACGAGCTCCACAGACAGAGAGTGAGAGCCAGAGAGAGAGGCAGAGAGGGCGGGAGCGGCAGGCGCCGAGGCGCGCCGCCCGGGCGGTATCGGCCAGCCCGTGGCCCGGTGCAGCCCGGCAGGACGTACCATTAGCTCACGGTCCAACTGGCCCTGCAACCGAGAGGCGGGCGTCACGGCTGACGAAGCTCACTGCCGGACGGCGGCGGAGGCGGACCAGGCGACACGGACGCCGCATGAGGACAGACCGCGGGGTGAAGTCGGCGGCGCGCGGCGCACACACCGCACCGCCAGGTTAGCACGACACATTGTGAAGCGTCAGTCGAAGGATGCACTTTTATAGAAATGCGCCGAAGGCGAGCGTGATGAAGGGCGTCTGAGTGGCGCCATTTTGACCGCACAGGGGTGAGTTTGTCCCAAAGGTGTCACGCAAGGACACTGCTGTGCAGCACGAGTCACAGAAGAGCACCTCGGCCCGGAAAAGGTCGCCACGGGAAGGCGTGCAGCTGCACACGCCGGCCGGTGACGGTGCCCTCGTACTGCGCACATCGTTCTGGGGCGCCCCAATGGACCGAGTGCTGTACAAAACCCTTAAAGTGCAGCCAAGATCGGCTGCGGACGCTTTCCTCGCGCGCCAACCCGGCCGGGACGTCTCAATACAGCATCGATCGAAGGACACTTCACGACAAAGATTTCCACGAGAGGAAGGGGCTCAGGCACAAGGCAGTGCTTCCTCACAGCAGCTGGCGGGAATGGACATCCTTGCACTGAAGAAGCTTAAGCGTGCCGAGTCGCAGCACAAGTCATACATGCACGCTTCATACCGCTGAAGTCCTTCAGGGACGCATCCGTACAGAAGGGGTCCACCACAGCACGCCGAAGTACGTTGGCTGCGCCTATGCGCAACACACGCGAGGACGTGAACGGCGAATAGTCACGCAGCGCCACGAACGTCACGCCCAAGTCACAGGTGGAGACCAGCAGGACGCCCAGGCCAAGCAGGAGAGGGTGCTCACCGCACAGCAGCCAGACAAAACCAAGCAGGAGACGGCCACCGCACGTCGGCCGGACAGTTCCGAAGAACACGTGACAGGGGGTCGCAGCGGGGCCAGACGCGTTCGGTCCGAGCCGACGTCACAACGACGGCCACACCGACGATCACCTGAGCAGCGTCGGCTCTCGCCGCGTCTGCCGTCCGCTCTGGCCGGTCATCGACCCCCGTCCACCCACGCGGCATCACCCGACAGTAGCAGGCGACAAGAGAACCCGACCCGACCGGCAGGCAGCAAGACACGAGTGTCACCCCTCTATCGCGCCGAAGCGCCGACTCCTGCCGTCGCCGCGGCACGGTCCCGCTCGGCCGCGGTCATGCCACGACCGCATCCCGCGGCTGTCGGCTACGGTTACCGCCAGCTTCCGGCAGTCACGTAAGGACGCCGCCACAACGGCGGTCTCTCCCCGTGCCGCATGCTTTCTGTACCGTTCTCGTGGCAAGAGGCTCTAGGTACATAAGGACTTGCGAAACTCATCGGCAATACTGACTGCACCCGATCCGAGTGCTTGTAGCGTCTTCCAGCCGTTGCAAGCACTAACGTTGAGAAATCCACACGCTCACAGCCCGGACTAAACAAAACCTAGTTGCTCTAAATGACACGGTTAGATCAGACCCCACAACAAACTACCCTCTGACGAACTACCTCTACACCGCAGCGACTTACAACGCAAACCTCCGGCGCGCAGCCGAGTCTTGTCTCCTGCTCTACACCAGACCACACCTATCCGGTCCAAGCGGTGAGCGAGCCCCCAGCTCTGGCCCGGCTGCTGGGCCCGGACTGCTCCTCTGGGCACACGTTCTCGTCGCGGTCAGTTAGTGGACGCCCGCCCACATGCACCCACCGGCGCACCGGCCGACCCCGCCGCGTCCCGCAGGCGGTTAGTGGACCCCACAGCCGGCTCGCTCGGGCAGCGGACAGTTATGTTCCGTCATTGTTATTCATTACTGTCCCGTCGGACGCGCCGTCGCCGGCGGCGGCGTCAGCGGCGCACATGCGTCCGGGGCGGCCATGCAAGCGGCGGCGGCAGCGGCGGCGGTGGGGGAGCCAGGCTCACCTGGACGCCGTTGTTGGACGTGATGGCGGCGACGACCAGCGAGCTCGGGTCGGGCGAGGCGAACCGCGCCGAGAACAGCGGCTGCAGGCTGTCCTCCACCTTGGGCGTCCTGGTGAGGCTGCACGAGGTGACCATGTCGCCGGCGCCCGCCAGCAGCCGCTCGCCGTCGTGGGAGAACACCAGTGAGGTCACCGACCTGTGGCCGCCGGCGGCCGGTCAGCTGAGGGGACGCGAGCCAGCCACCGGACAGCCAGTCGAAGCGTTTGTAGCGGGGAGCGCCGCCACACCACCAGAGAAGCCATGGCAAGCATCGCCTGTGTCAGGGTTTTGAGAGACTCGAAAGCAGAGGCTTAAGACAGTTCTAAATTCCCTGCCATCAGGCCAGCCGTCTCCATGAATCAGCCTCCATCAAAGCCATGAACTTTGTACCATATGTGATCAGACCCAAGAGCGGACAACACGATCATAAATCAAACACCATCTATGTGCAGTTCATAACGTCCCTGACCAGTAGCTACGTCACGCTGACCTAACGCGGGACACAACATGCACAAAACGACGCAAAAAACTAACACACCAGTCCCTGGTGAAGCACAAATACTGTACTCAGACAGCAACCACTTTAATTTCCCCGAGGCGTTCCGACCACCGACAGCCAGTCTCTCCTGCCCGGCCCGCCGCCGCCCGGCCAGCCCAGGCGACCGAGCGACGCCGGGCGTCTGACTCACCCGGCGAAGCCGCGCTGTGTCGAGATGACGCGCCGCTCCAACAGGTCCCAGGTCTCGTACATGTTGGACGAGGTGCCCACCACCAGCTGGCGCTGGTCGCGGCTGAGGCGCGAGCACAGGTACAGGTCGTGCTCGTTCGGCGCCTGCATCTTGACTTCCACGTAGTCGCGACTCGGCCGCCGGCTCGTGTCCCACACCCAGCAGAAGATCTCGTTATCAGCCACAGAGACGATCGAGTTGTTGTCTGCAACGTCGGCGGGCGGCCGGGACACCGGTCAGACGCTGTCTGGCAGCTGCCTGACACAGGTGGCGTCAGCAGCGCCGGCGGGCGGCCGGGACACCGGTGAGGTGCTGTCTGGAAGCTGCCTGACACAGATGGTGTCTGCAGCGCCGGGGGGCGACCGGGACAGGTGAGGTGCTGTCTGGCAGCTGCCTGACACAGGCGGTGTCTGCAGCGTTGGTGTCATCTGCGACTCGGGAAGACCGTGCCGTCTGATGTTTGTAAGAGGCCCGATCATGCCGTCCGCTACAGCACAACGCCTCATCTGAAGCCCGACTGGACTACCGCTGCCTACAACACGCGAGAGCAGCTGGCCACAACAGCGACGGACCATGACAAGCCCACCCAAAACCGCTCCCCTCGTCCGGTGGGCCACACGCCTCACCTTTACTCAGGCTGAGCGAGATGACCCGCAGGTGGTGCTGGCTGAAGGTGTACAGCAGGGAGGCGTCGCGCGTGCTCCACAGCCGGACGCGGCCGTCGGCGGCGCCCGTGGCGAAGTAGGTGCTGTCCGGCGAGAAGGTGCAGCACGTGATGTGGCCGTTGTGAGCCTTCTCCTTCTCGAACAGCGGACCTCCCAGGACGTCCCACAGCTGTGGGGAGCGGCGGCCGGTGCCGGTGAGCACTGGCAGGCGGGCGCGGCACACGCGATGTCGCAACAGCAGCTTCTCGGTGTAACACATGGCTACAAGGATTGTCTGACAAGTGGTCTGTGAGGGCGCGACGCCCGCTGCGCCATTTGGGACAACAGTAAACGTTTACGTGAGCGGAAGACCACCAACACAAACGCATTTCAATCGAGTGAGCCATGACAATGTGTTAACGCTATTTGTGATATACTGTCTGTAAACAAGCATCTTCTTGCAAATTGCAGGTGTGACCTATACCGTTGTTACGTGCATATAGTGTCATTGTTACCATTAAAATGTCAACGCGAAAAAACCTTGATGCTTTACATAACCATCCCCAGCAGACACCCCGTGCCCGTTATTGGAAGTGGGTGCCTCAGACTCTGCAGCACCAGTGAGGCGTCCAGCACGGTGTAGGACCAGCGAAATAGTGACAGCTGTGACCGACCCGGTCCGCTACGGTCGGCATGACGTCAGCGTTCCACAGGGGTTCGCTCGGTCCGTGGTCTCGCTTGCAGTGGGGAAGCAAATAGACAGCAAAATGTCGACCCTTTATCGGGGCAAGCCGCTCCTTTTTGTTCCGGCCCTTGGTACCGCATATCACCTCAGAGCACTAGCACAGGCGATACCAAAGTGCACCTCCTACCAGCATCCCCGCATCTGCCGCCACCGGATTAGCACCAGCCGCCCTCGCCGCCGGCGCCGGCCGGGACGCCTGAGCGCGCTGGCCGGCCGCTGCCGCGGCAGCAGCACCGCCCCCGCCGATCACCTTGAACGTGCCCTCGACGTCGCCGGAGAGCAGGTGGGCGCCGTCGGGCGACCAGTCGACGCACAGCACGGCCGCCCGGTGGCCGCGCAGCGTCAGCAGGCTGTCGTCGCGCGGCGCTGCCTCCG
>NW_023596921.1:19194095-19272902 GCF_011947565.3 Pollicipes pollicipes
CTTTGTGCAGCGCCAGTCTGCGGTTGCACGCACCATAGACACAAAGTCAGCATGTTTCCAGTCCTTTCCTTTCAGGTCTCTTTTTGTGGCTTTGTGAGAAACAGCCATGCGCCCGCGCCCGGCTGAAGGGGGGGGGAGGGGGAATTGACTTGCCCCCAATTATTTTTTTTAGTGACCTGGGCCAGGTCAAAGAGGTCAATCTCTAAAGAGTCTTGACCCCACCAGTTTTTGTGGATCATTTGTTATTGTTCAAATTTGTTATAGTAAAAGAACGCAATAGTACTTACAGTTTGTCTTTTTGAAATATTTTTTCCCAAAAGGCTGAGGTCAGTGACCTGAAGCCAGACAAGTTTTTGCTATTTTCGTAACGCATGCAATTTTATACACATTTTTATGAAGCTTTGGTGTTTGTATGTGAGGAAAAGGGTACTTACTCACGTGCACAACCATAATTTGACCACAGGGCATATTACCTCGGCCCAGGTCATGACCTATCTCTGTAGGCACCCTCCAAAAAACACATTCTGGGCTCAAAATATAGATAGTTTTGCCAGGTAATTTTGTACGCAGAATTTAAATACTTGGCTGAAAATATGTGGTGCCATTTTTATAGTTCATAACGCCAAGTTAGGTCACGTGAGGTCATGCAAGGTCGTATGAGCTCATCCAAGGTCAGCGGAATATATTGTCTGCAATTGAAAGGCTAGATGAAATAGTGCGATGCGTGTAACCACCTCAATCGTGTTTGTGGAGCTAATGACGTATAATTTGATGTACCAACGTCCCTGTTTTCAGTTTGGTGCAAGTGCATAACCAAACGTCAGGGGAACGGTGTGTAATGTAGACAGCAGCTATGCGGTCTTGATTACCTGTAGATGTGCAATACGCTATTTCTGACCACAGAAAAGCATTGCATTGGTCATATATACCCAGTTAGCACTTCAATTTGCTCTATTGAATGGCCTATAAAATTTACCTAAGTCGACCTCAAATGACCTCTTGGTCAGCTTTAAATGGCATTTGTGTTTTTGATATATATATATATATTATATATATATATATATATATATTCACAGCTGCGCCTTATGAAATAAGCTTTGTCAGAAGCAGTCAAAAAGCATCGCTCTTGAAGGCTACTGGTAAACCAATTTTTAACGGTGATGTGATCAGCCCTAACCCTTGTGGGGGAGCAGGAATGGTCGGAATGGACTCTTCACGGTCTTAGCGCTTGTCTGAAGACTGTGGGTGAGTCTTTAATAATATCGTTTTTGCCCTACTGTGGGGAGTCCCCAATATGCTTTTTAATGTGTTAACATAGGTTTCAACTGCATCTATCAGAGCTATCGTTGTTGACTGTTCTACCTCTGGTGACCTGATATTTGACCCAAGGAAAAAAAACTCGTATGTACTCTCCATATTTGACGAGACCTTTACAACGGTATCTGTGTTTTTCTCATACGGCGTCTGGAAGTTGGAGATCCCAGGGGACGTCAACTCCCCCCCCCCCCCCCATCTGGCCGGGCACGGCTGTCTCTGATCCCTGGCCGGACGCAGGGTAAAGGGAATTTCCACATTTGAAAGTATTGAAACAGGCATGAATGTATTGAAATGTAACTACTACTCACCCTCTAGGTAACGCGATTTCTTTGTTTAGCAAATGTGCTCCTCAATGCGTCATAATTTCATTACGTCATCGAACCTTGCACAACATTGGTCTGAGATCTGGGTGCACTTCTGACACCAACCGTGGGCTCGATCTTGTGGGACCTTATTTGATCCGAAGGTCATGACTTATGGAACTGTAATTTTGACACGGTTGAGGTCATATAGCCCAACCCGCCCTGAGAATTTGGTGTCCCTAATTGTCTTAGTTAGTTTTGAGATCAAAGGGGTCAAATTCCCCCCCCCCCATTCCCCCACCTGGGTGAAGGGTATTCAACCGGCCACCCGGGCGCGCATTTGAGATATCGTTGTTTTGTAAACTAGACGCAGTTTTTGATCGAGTGCAAATTTTTAAACTTTGGATGCAGTGGTATTCAGTGCGAGTATCTGGGCATCAACATCTGCGTCAGTTTACCTGGCTGGCATGAAGAGGCCATCTACCAAACAACTATAAAGTTGACTTGGCTGTGTTGGCCATCACATGGCTTTGTATAGCGCAAATGAGGATCTCCACAGTTAAGTCTAGCAAAGACACTGGCAAGTTAATATGATGCTGATGCTTAAGGACAAACGCACCTTCACCATTTGTGTAAGAGCTATCCTGAAAATCGTTTAAAGATTTGGTTGATCTAGACGGGGTTGCGTGTGGATTGTGCTATAAATGGCTATGTCACGTCACATGTGTGTTGACTCGATCATGGGGTGAGGTCGACTGCGATTATCAGTATCCATTTCAGTCCTTCCGATTGGTAAGCTAAATCCTGAGATAGCAAAGCCATGTCTTTTTTAACTCCCCAAAGTGTCAACGTTTTCAAAAGGTTCCAGGAAATTCTGGATTACATGACGTTTCGGGTGCTTATTCTGACATCATCTAGTTTTTTCTTCAGTTAGCGGTTAAATGAGCAGGATGCCTCTTGTGCCTACATGAACTACAGTTTGCATTAAATGCGATTTTCCGTCGGTTCGTGGGACAATCTGGGAAGATAAGTTCGTTCACTTTGGAGTGCTGGATTTAACTACAACAGAGTAACAACGGATTAACTACAACGCATTTAACAACAACAGTGGATTTAACTACAACGCGATTCTTGAAAGAAGTATGGTCACAGTTGGCCAGCGAATGCAGGTGTCCTTCATACCTCACAATTCGGTCCCCTGATTTCCCGGGTATAGGCTGCCGCTGTGCCGGGTATAAGGTCCACCCAGCGCCCGGACCGAGGTGGTCTTGTACCGGGTCAGTTGGCTCACTCTTCAGACATACGGTCAGTAGGATGGAGCCTTTCTGGACGTCGGGTCATGCATCGTTGTGACCTCTATCTAGGTCAAGGATAGAGGTTAACGGTACGGTGCCGGCAGGCTGGAGCTTGGCTTTGACAAAAATGCCCTCTCCCAGCGTGATGGAATGAGACGTGGCTGCTGGGATTCTGAAGTTTGACCGCGATGGCTCATGGTTTTCAGTGCACTGGTAGTTGCATGGTGCCAGTGCTGCCCAGAGCTTTGTTTTGGGGGACTAGTAAGACTGCCTGTCGTGCAAATACACATATACCGTGTTAATGTTTAAATGTATGTGTTTTATCTCATTTATTTTACTTCTTTGCATATATGTTATGTTATGTTTTTCACCATGCTTAACATGCGCACATGCTTAACACCATGCGCACATGCTTAAAAGGACATCAGTATGCATGCACTGGAGGAGCTGCCCCGGAACAGGGACGGGATGCAGTGGAGGAGCTCCCCGGAACAGGGACGGGATGCAGTAACCTTCCCTGCCGTAACGATCAAGGCGGGCCACGGCCTTGTGATGTTGCATATCGTTACGAGTGGCATGCCTTGGCAGTCTGACGCGCAATGCCAGCGCCTGGCTGTTCCCCTCGTTGGTCCACTTCCCTGATGCACAAACCGTCTATCGAACGTTAAAAACAATCACTCAATCCGCGTCCGAAGGCTTATCTCGATTCCCCCTCCCGCGGAACGTGCTGCGACGCAGCACCGTCGAACAGACGGTCCCTTAGTGACGCGCGGCCTGCACGGCAGCGCCTTCCATTACCCCACATTCACGGCACTGGCCGCGTTTGGCGCCGTTTTCCACGGGCTAAAAGCATCCGCCGGTCAGTTTTTACTGCACGATAAATGAACGTTAATTGTCGCTTGTCTCGCGGACCGGCTGTTTTTGTGCGCCAAGGTCACCAGCGAGTGACGGGTGTCGGGGGCCGCTGTCGGCCCGTGACCCGGCCACCATTCAGCGCCGGCCTAATTTTGACCGATCTGCTGGCGACCGGCCACCGGCCAGCGCGCGGTACTGGCTGGTTCCGGTCGTTGGGGTCGGCACAGGAACTGGTCTGGCCTCGGGGACAGGCACGCCGTGGTGTCGGGGCCCCCGAGAGGAGGCGGTCGGACCAGGGTGTGCTAATGCCCGTTGACATAGGTAGGAACCGCTTGGCGGCCGTGTCTCCCGGGTCGGCGGCGATCTGCCGAGTTGCTGCACTGATTGGTGCCAATCTGTTGGCTTATCGGTGGTTGAGGGCTTGACCTGACTGGCAGCTGTGAGTCCGAGCCGTTCCGTAATCCATATCAAGTTCTATGTCTTGTCGTCTTCGCCGAGATCGGTGCCAGCACCTCCACGGTAGCCGCGGCCACGTCCTGGCACCTGTGTCTTGATGTCTTCGCCAAGATCGGCGCCAGCAGCTCCACGATTGCCGCAGCCACTGTCCCGGCATCTGTGTCTTGCTGCCTTCGCCAAAATCGGCACCACAGCAGCTCCACGGTAGCCGCTGCCACGTCCCAGCATCTGTCCTGCTGTCTTCGCCAAGATCGGCACCAGCAGCTCCACGATAGCCGCTGCCACGTCCCCAGCATCTGTCCTGCTGTCTTCGCCAAGATCGGCACCAGCAGCTCCACGTTAGCCGCGGCCACGTTCTGTCGTTGCGTCAGCCCGGCACCGCTCCCGTGATACCACTCGGCCTTTGTTTGCACTGCCGCCGGTTTCGATGCTGCTTTTCTGACCGGCTGGCCCGCTGTTTGGCGACCCCCTTTGGAGCGTCTGAGCGTTTGGCCAGCATTATTATGAATTGGGCGGGCTGCGACAGCCCTCATCGGGCACGCCGTTATACTTGGGCTAGCGACGGTGGGAAGCGAGACTGGGCGCCGGGAAGGTTGACGCGTTCCCAAAGCTCGGTGACAACTCTCGCGGTGTAAATGGCGGCGAAAACCGTTAGGTTGTGACTAAGACGCGATGCTTGACTTGTTTTGGCTTTCCCGTTTAGTCTTAAATTCGGAGATCTCTCGTAGGGTATGTCCTGCGATGATGCACGCTCGTTGTGTCGGGTCGTTCCTTGTTTACGGCGTGCCGGAAGCCATATGATATGGTCTGATGATGCAATATATTCGTAGGGCCGGTCTGGTGGAGGGTTGTGTGAAATACGATTCACGTGACTTTCCTGGCGGTACGCCCCCGCCGCGCTGGACCGGGTGCCTGCCCCGCGGTCAGCGGGGCGCGGCGCCGCACTGTTGACCCAGGCGACGCGGGCGCGGCGCGGCCTGGGTCACGTGCCGCCCCCGCTCCGCCTGTGTACACAGACAGCGGCCGAGGCGGCGATCTTTGCCGGGGGCTCTCGGTCGTGACGTGACGGCCGGCGGCCCTGCTATCGCAGCCGTCGGCCGAGGCGAGCGGGCCTACCTGCGCCTTCCGGAGGATCTGTCTCTACCCGCGCCCGCACCTACCGGAGGATCTATCTCTACCCTCACCTACCGGAGAATCTGTCTCTACCCGCGCCTACCGGAGGATCTGTCTCTACCCCGCGCCTACCGGAGGATCTTGTCTCTACCCGCGCCTACCGGAAGGATCTGTCTCTACCCGCGCCTACCGGAGGATCTGTCTCTACCCGCGCCCGCACCTACCGGAGGATCTGTCTCTACCCGCACCTACCGGAGGATCTGTCTCTAGCCGCGCCTATCGGAGAATCTCTCTACCCGCACCTACCGGAGGATCTGTCTCTACCCACGCCTACCGGAGGATCTGTCTCTACCCGCGTCCACCGGGGGATCTGTTTCTACCCGCACCACCGGAGGATCTGTCTCTTCCCACGCCTACCGGAGGATCTGTCTCTACCTGCGCCTACCGGAGGATCTGTTTCTACCCGCACCTACCGGAGGATCTGTCTCTTCCCACGCCTACCGGAGGATCTGTTTCTACCCGCACCTACCGGAGGATCTGTTTCTACCCGCACCTACCGGAGGATCTGTCTCTACCCGCACCTACCGGAGGATCTGTTTCTACCCGCACCTACCGGAGGATCTGTCTCTACCCGCACCTACCGGAGGATCTGTTTCTACCCGCACCTACCGGAGGATCTGTTTCTACCCGCACCTGCCGGAGGATCTGTCTCTACCCACGCCTACCGGAGGATCTGTTTCTACCCGCACCTACCGGAGGATCTGTCTCTACCCGCGTCCACCGGGGGATCTGTTTCTACCCGCACCCACCGGAGGATCTGTCTCTTCCCACGCCTACCGGAGGATCTGTCTCTACCCGCGTCCACCGGGGGATCTGTTTCTACCCGCACCTACCGGAGGAGCAGCGCCCTGCCGAGCTGACGAGTGAGGAGCTCTGATGCTGTTGTCAAAGAGGGCATATTGTTTCGGGAGTTTCCCCTGTTCCCGACTGTCTGAGACACTTGTCTTGTTCACGTCGTGCAAAACACGTGATGTGCTAGTTAATCGCACTCGCTCCGGCCGAGCCCTCGTGTGGCACATTCGGTTTTCCTAGTTGATGAACAGCTCGCTATCCTAGCACGGGACCACTCTGTCGACACAGGGTCCTCGCCACGGCGACAGCATTCAACGTGAACCAGAGTGACCACGGGCTGGTCTCGACCTGCCGAGGAGGTCGTGTGTCGGTGCAGGTAGCGCGGGTGTCCCGTGTGATCGCGCGGTGCGGCTGCAGGCCGTGCGTGGGTCGGCCTGACGACAGCACGTCTTCATCGCTGTGTCATGGTGTCGGGGTGACAGAGGTGGGGGCTGCCACACGCTGACCGTGTCGTCCCTGTGTGGAAGACCCCCCCCCCCCCCCCTCCCCGGGACTGCTGGCAGGTTCTGGATGTCGGCGTTGCTCGGTGGTGGGCATTCGCCGATCTGTGTGTGCCCGAGGGTGAGTCAGCGGCCGCCGCATCAGTCGACGGCCGTCCTCTGTTAGCGGCAGTGAGTTGGCACAACCCCCGTTCCGGACTCGGGTTCCGCTGTCTGGAGCCAGACGGTGGTTTAGGGCCGCCTGCCAGCACCCGCGACCCACGGTCCGCGCTGCTCGTTTGCGACCCGCCCCTGCTTCATGCCAGCTAGGTGTTCTTGTCGACGTATGCCTAGAAATAGGTTGCGGAACATCCTCCAACTGGAGTAGATGTCTAACACAATGCTATCGCAGAGCATGGAAAGGAGGTATCCAGATTAAGCGTTGGCCCGTCCGCTTCATGAGGCGTTTCGTTCTTTCCGGTTGTCGACGTTCACTGTGCACGATTGGACCACCGGATTCGGTAGACAACAGACACCTTTTCGCGTAAATCGAGCCGGTCCTGTTAAGGCCGGTTTTCTCCTGTCGTAAGTGACGAGATCGTCTCAGCGGTCCGCGTGGGAAATCCCTCATGCTCGACGTCAATCCCTTCGGTCACGCGCAGCGGCCGTTCCTTTTTGGGAAACGCCTCCGAAACGCTGACAGGCGCCGTCACCGCCTCGGCCGTCGCGCATGCGCGCGCCCGGAGCGGCGGCGGTCGCCGCGCCGCCGCGGCCTCAGTCGGCTGGCGTGATCGGACCGCAGTGAGGTGACCGGTTCCCGCAGCCTGCTTCAGCCGTCGCCGGCGCCGGGACGCCGTCCAGCGCGAGGTCAGTGGACGCGCGCCGCGGTCGCGAGCGGCCCGGACCACGTGTGGCGCACCGGCGGCCGTGCGGACGCTCGCCGTTTGGGCAGAGTCGGGTCCGGGAGGCCCGCCAGAGTTGGCTCCTTCGCGTTAGGTATGTATTACAAGGGTTTAGGGTGGCGAGGTCCCGTGGCTCGGGCACGGACGCTCGCGTGCGGCTCTGCCCGTTGCATCCTGACAACTCGATGAAAATGATTCGTCGCCTGTCCTGATTAATCCAGTGTTTCCCGACTATCTGGCATCGCCGGATGATTTAATTCCTCTGGCTGGTCCGCTGGGAACAGCCCCGGCGCGTCCGAGATCACTGCACGTGGTCTTCAACAGGAAGGCGGCCGCTCGTGGCGGTGGCGATTTCTCACGCGCGCCGGCGAGCCGCCTTGACGGACCAGTCGTGCGGCCCAAGGTCGCGGCGCCGCTTACGCCGCCGCCGGGTTTGATGCAACCGGCGCTGGGCGGCCGGAAGTCCCCAGCGTGGGACAGCACGCCGTGACGCGCCAGCGGTTCCGTTCACGGTTCCGCTGCTGTGGGACTGTGCCGACCGTTGCTTCAGCGTCGTCGACATCGGCGTAATGCCGCCCGTGGAGCGGAGCGGGGGTCAGTTGTGCGTGCGGGGCTGGGGTGCCGTCCACGCTATTGAAACCAGTGGCCCCGTTTCTGCTGATGGTCTCGTCGCTTGTATCAGTGCTGTCGACTCAGTTCTGCTATAGGACCAGCCCGGTCCGGCATAGTCTTAGGCTTGAAGCCATGGATCTGCTTCACAGCCATGTTTCGTTGCGACTTGGTGTGCTTTGTTACGTCATCGGTCCAAATTTCAAGGTCATGCGCATGCGCGTCAGTCTGCCTCGATTGGAATATATCAGAACAGAAACGTTGGATCTTCTGAATAAATGCGGCTAGCAACAAAATGTGATCAGCCCCTTTCCATGCTATATAGGGATTAACGTTAATTGTTCCAGAGATGGCAGGTGAAGAGAGACTGTCGTCATCGCCACTGACTTCGGCCATCCCTGTGGCAGGGCCCGCGTCCGTGTCTGTGCCTGTGTCTCTCGTATGATGCAATCACGGCATCACCTCCGCTGATTACGTGTCCCCTGTCGCCACTGACGGCACCGCAACCGCTATGGGTGTCATCGTACGGGATCGGACCCGCTGGCCCGCGCTGCATGCCACCGCCGCACACCCCGGCCGTGGAGCGTGTCTCGCGTGACCGCGCTGGTCTGAGCGGTCTGTCGAGCGGCCGACGCCGCGCCTCCGCTGTAGGCCGCGGCCGGGACGCCTCGCCCTGGCCGAGGTGTCCGACGCTGCGCGGCGTTTATCTGGTGTCTGTCCGGCCTTCGGCATGCCGACCGCGCGCGTCGGGAGGGCACAGCGAGCGGCCGCAGCGGCGCGGGCGCGGCGCGCGCGTTCCGGCCGGAGTCCGTCGCGTTGAATTGCCAGGGAATGTCGGCCGTGGTCTGGGTGTGTCAGTGCGGCGTGCCAAGCGGACGGCGTTCTCTCACCCCTCGCCGCCTCACCGACCGGCAGCTCCGCCTCCAGGGTCCCTCCTCGCCTCCAGCAGCCTCTGCTGCAGCTCTGGGCGTGCACGTCCTGTATACGCGCGTACCGCTTCAGTGTTCGAGGACTCAGTCCGCACGTCGCCGCCGGTCTGCAGGGGGGGGGGGGGGGGGGAGGAGGGGGAGGGGGCTGTCCGTCCATCTGTCCGAGTTGTTTGCGCCGCCGTGGCACGAGCGGTGATGCGGTATCGCTGCCGCGGCGAGACGCCGGTCGGATTGCTCGACTTGACAGGGCGTCTGCCGGCGGCGCGCCCGGCCGTCCGCGGCGCGGCCCGTACCGCCGCAGGCCGGCCGGCCCGGCCGCGCGCCGGCTCCACCGGCGGCACGAGTGCGGGTTGACGGCCGGCCAGGGTCGTCCTGTGTCGCCGCCGCCGCCGCCGCCGCAGTCTCGGCGCCGGCCGCGCACTTGGAGCTGCGGCGCCACCGACAGCTCTGTGGAATGTTTGTGCGGAGGCGCCCGGTGGTATGTGAATGGAGCTAGGGGGTGTGTCCGGTTCGTGCCGTTCGTAAATAGCAGTGAGAGGAGCGGGTAGGTGCTGGGGGGGGGGGGGGGGGGCATTGTGCCGGTCTGTTGCTGCGAACTGACGCGTGTTGGGTTATTGCATTGCAGAGGCGGCTTGTTGTTAATGAGAACAGATTTGAACGTCGGGCGCCGCCGCGTCTCGCCAAAGATAATCGTAAGGCTAGTCCGTTAACTGGTCTGCCTTCCTGCTGGGCCTCGAACGTCCGTGGTTTTCTGCTCCACGTACCGCGGCCAGCGCGAGGCGGGCTGTCCGTGGCCGAGCCCACGCCCGCTGACTCAGCACGCTCGTCTGTCGTGCCCGTACGGACGGCTTACCGGTGGTCTAGCCGCTTCCCCCCCCCCCCCCCGCCCCGTCTGCCGTCCCAGCAGCCCTGCCAGGTATTCCCCGTCCCCTGGGGTGGGTGCGGCCCGTCGGCGTGGGCGTCTGGACCGGCGCGCGGTGACTCATGACTGAGCTTCGTGGCGGACACCCGGCCGCGTCGCGTGTCCACCGGGCTCCGCGCGCCGTCGTGGGCGTGACCGCACGCTAAGTCGTCCAGTGAGGCCCACTTAAGGATGAAGCACGTGACTGAGCTTGGCGCGCCGCGGCGTGCGCCGGCGCTGCCGCGTGCGGTCCCCGTCTGCTCGACCGTCCCGCGAATGTTTTCTTTGTGTCGGTGGCTGAGAGCGGTGCGAGCAACAGGCGGTCGGCTTTGCGACGAGGCTGACCGGCGCGCTGGCGACAGTGGAAGACCAGCCGTGATGGGCAGCACGCATTTTCTCTGTGCGTCTCTCTGGACCGTGAAGAACCTCCGCGCGCGATGAATAAACCATGATGTGAATAGTGATCGGACGGGCTATCGCTGAGAGACGTCCGGTGCACGGTGACGCTACAGTGCAGATCCCGAGCCTGGATCTGTAGGACGGGAGCTTCCTTGCTGTCTCTCCAGTGTGCGGGAGCGAGGGACGCCCCCCCCCCCCATGAAGGCTTGTATCATCCTGTCTTCCTTGGTGCCGGAGTATTTGGCCTACTGTTCCTGAGGTCATGGAAAGTGAAAGGTGGCGTGATGTGGCCCAGCGCGCTTTAGTGGACGATAACTCTGAATCACCCATGCAAGCTCGTAACCGCACACGCGAGCTCTTAATGACGCCACCCGCTCCTCTGCGGCGGGCCCCGAATGGCTCCGGGCCCCAGGGATGTACCTGGTGAGCGACGACCCGTCAGGTCTACTGCACCGGTCTGGGTGATGCCGTGGACATTTGGGACTTTGGACATCACCTGGGATCGGGTCAAGATGTGGCGATGAGGAGGCAGCGACCCGGGCTAACGTCCAGGGTCACTGCGGGGTCGCGCCACCTCTGGTCGGGCGGCATCCGCTACCCAGGAGCCATTGGTGAAGGGGCTGACTCAACTCGAGTTCAAACTTCTGTCAAAGAGCACACAGACGTTAGCTGCGATGGCATGACCAGAATGCCGTGCTCATGTGTCGTAGATGTGACTAAGAGCGTACTGTGCTGGTTTATCAGCCTCGAAGTGATTGCTCAGTTGACTCAGACGGCGTCTCTCAGAGGGTAGCGTGCCTCAGCCATACCGTGTAGCAGGTGCCGGTGTTGGGATGAGGGGCTCACAAGCCACATCGTATGCAGGGAGCCTTTGTTCTAGTTGTCAAACCGCTGCTGTTGGGGCACACCATACACGGTACAATCTCAGTCGTGTTGTCAGGTGACTAGGCTGCCTTGGTTGGCTGTGATGGACGTGAGCCGTGCGCTGTCCGTTTCCCTCAGGCTGAACGTCTCCACACCCACCCGTCCAAACCGTGACGTGTCTTGTCGCCACCACTCTCCTGCTTTGTGACCCCGCTCGGCATGCGTTGCCCGCGGCGTCACACCTCCCCTGCCCCGCCCCGTCGCCTCGGTGCCGTGGCTTTGTAGCGCGGTTTCCGTCGCCGACATTGTCTCAGCGCCGACGTCGGCGGCGCAGCTGTGACGGCCGCCCAGGCGCGGGCCGTGTGTGACGCTCTCGTCGGCGGGCGACGACCAGCGGCGCGTGCCACACCTGGCGCGAGCCGGGGTTGCGCAGCTCTCCGGCGGACGCGGCAGACCCGTGCCGCGCCGGTTATTGCGGAGAGGTGGTGACGAATGCGTGGCGCAGTTTGGCGACGGACGCGACAGACCCGTACCGCGCCGGTTGTTGCGGAGAGGTGGTGACGAATGCGTGGCGCAGGTTAGCGGCGGACGCGGCAGACCCGTACCGCGCCGGTCGTTGCGGAGAGGTGGTGACGAATGCGTGGCGCAGTTTAGCGGCGGACGCGAATCAGCGCGCCTGTCATCTGTTTGCTATAAAGCTTGTGTGTGGGGGGGGGGAGGGAGGGGGGGAGGAACACGAGTCGGAGCTGCCGTGAAACGACCGTCGGGCCGTCTCTCGTCGACCTATGACGGGATGCAGTTCAGCTCTGCTTCGGTGTGCGAGTTTTTTGTTGGGCCCAGCCCCGTACATTTCGGACGTGGTGGTGCTGACGCCGGCGTGTCTGCCGCTGACGATCGCGGCTTCCAGTCAAGTGTCGATTGATATTGGTAACCCGCAATTGGTTTCGCCAGCTGGCTTTACCTTTCCCGTCCCGAGCGGACCTTTGCGTGAAGAACAGCTGGCGAACCTGGTCCCTCATCTCGCAGATAAGGGCGTCCGCGGCAATGCTTAAGTGATATCTGAATCGTGCCTATGGCGACTGGCGTCTCGATGTGCGTCATTGTATCGATCCGCACGGTTTCGCCGTCCGGTGGAGGCGCAGGTCGATCCGCGTGTCATTGCGAGGCCAAGCTCTGCGGTGTACCGCAACTGAATACGCAAACCACCGCAGACGCCAATCTTCCGACGGTCGCGTCACGGCTGCGCCTTGCCCCCCCCCCCCCTCCCCCCAACCGTCCGAGCGTCCGGCGTAATGTACCGCGGAGCGGCGGGTGTCGCGATGGCGATGCGCGCCGTGCAAGCGTACTCCGCTGCTGTTCGCCGGTCCGGCTGTGAATGCACTGCAGGCGGCTGTTCGCGGTGAGTGTGCGGTTTGAGAGCAGCCGGCGACCGCCACCGCCGCCGGCGACCAAGATTGCTGGCGTCCCGCCGCGCGATATCGTATCTTATCCAAGCGCCGGGAGGCGGGGGGAGCGGGTGCCCCGCGATTCGGGGGTCATCTCACCGCCGGCGCCGCGCTAGTGGCTGTGACGCGGACTGAGTCAGCGGGGAGGGAGACGCCTGGCTGGGTGACCACCTGGCGAACCGGAGCCGTCGGCCTTGTCCGGCTGCTGTGCTGGCCGTGCCTCGCTTCACCTCCGCGTGCGGCCCTCTGCTGAGCGCCTACGGCCGATAAGAGGCGGATGGCGTTAAGCCACTGTAACCAACTGGTCCACGCCGGCGTGGCGCGTGGCAGGGAGAGCGACGGCTGCAGTCAGGGATTGCCTACGACCGGCAAATGACCTCTGCATGGTCATTCGTGAAAACAAATTTAAATTCCCCTGCCCTTCCCTAATGCGCATGCAATTCCCTGCTGTTTGCGCAGGCACGTTTGTGATGACGCATGCAGTTGCAGTGGGCAGGTACTCGTACTCATTGGCTAAACGACATGATAGGCCTGGCTGATACTAAAGTAGGGCATTTGCGGAGTCGGTCCACTGGAGGCAGGCGGTGGGTTCAGCGCGCCCCCTCCTGGCCCAGTGCCAGCAGGCCGAGAGGGAGGGTTAGGCTTGCGCCGACTTGTTGAATCATGTCCAGACGTGTCGCGGCCAGCCACCTGCAGTGGGAGCCGATACAGTGGCGCACGTCGCGCGCGTCAGCAGGCGGGCCTCGACACCAGCGGCTGGACGCGACACGGCGCCGTGCCCCGAGCCGGCGGCGCGCTGAGCCGCCACTCCCGGCGGCGGAGCGTGCGCTGGCCGGAGCGGAACGGCGGCTGCACCACCACCTGCGAGTGGTGATCTGCGCTGTGTAGCCGCGAGCCGCCTCGAAATCGTCGACTGATGGCCCGTGTTGCGGTCGTCTGTCGGCGGACGGCGGCCGCCCGAGGTCGTCACCACCTGGGAGCTGGTGTTTGGCGGACGTTTCCTGGCGGCCGCCGCCGGTTGCCTTGACTCCCCTCCCCTCCCCTCCCCCGCTGGCGTCCAGTGGACCCGTTCCAGCACCCAGCGGCGGACGTTTTTGCGTCGACATTGAACGGCCCCGCTACGCGCCGTTTTTGCGGCGGGGGAGGGGCTGTCGCTCAACCGCGCTGGCCCAAGGAGCACGTATGCGGTATGCAATGTCCGCCCGCCATGCCGTCGGGCCGGGATCGCTCACGGCGCCATGCTAGCGGAGGGGGGGGGGGGGGGCAGGACACCACGTCCGGCTGCCGCTGGTGGCCCAGACCGTGGCCCGCTCACCCAGCAGAGCAGTGCCGGCACGCGGGCGTCTCCGCCGCCCGCCGCCCGCCGCCGGCAGCGAGCGTTAGCTGCCCGGCGCGCGGCGCGGGCGTGACTCATGGCGCCGGCCGGAGCGTGGCCGGACCGCCGCTGGTCGTGTGCCACCGGGCTGGGCGGGCGCAGTTGGAGCCGGCGCGCTGTGAGGTGCACCGCGCCGACCCGTGCTGGCTGGGGGCGATCGGCTGGATCTGTCGCCGGCAGGTGAGAGCTCTGGTGTCAGGAGATGGGGAGTTTGAGCCGCTGCCGAGGAATGCCGCATGGGGTGCGTGCCCTTCGGGCTCGCCAGCGATGAGCGTGGCAAATCAGCCGTTTCCGCCCGGGCCTGGCCGTGGTTTTGGAAGTCCCCGTGCTGACGCATGGCCCGACGGCTATGTTTGGACGCCGTGGCCTGGGCGGACGAAGGATTTGGACCACGGTCCTCACACGGAGAACGGGATGGGAGTCCCGCCTTTGCCATGGACTCGGGGCGCTGCGTTTCGTTTTGCATTGGCCATGGAGGTTCGGCGTGCTGCGCCGACGCGCCGGTCAGGCCGGATGAGACTCCGCCTTTGGTTTGGAGCGCCGCGCCGGTCGGTCGCCCCATTCCGGACAGCTGTGAGCCGGCGTGGCGTCCCGGCAAGCCATCGCTTGGTGCCTCCCCGGTCTCCTGGCCCCGATGAGGCAGCCAGCGAGGCCGCGCGTGCGAGACGCACGTGAGAGGACCCCTGCCGAGGGAGCGCGGCGCGCACCGCGGTCTGGGGCCGCGACGGTCGCGGACGCGGTGAGGTTCGCCTGGTACCGATCGTCGGCCGGACGCGCTCGCACGGCCAGCGTGAGGCGGTGTGTTAGGTGGTGTTGGGTCGGACGCCCAGGGCGCTGAGCGTTGATTACGGTGTTGTTGGACGGATATTGATTATCAATCAAAGAGGCAGGCTTGTCAGACGCTCTCTGAGTTCAGGAGTTCAAGTGCCTCACGAGCGTCGGCGGCGCGCCAGATAACGATAAGAAATGAAAACCTCGAGGAAAATGGCCTGCAACGGCTTCACCCGAGTGTCATCACACTATGTATACGACAGTCCGTTCTTAAGAATGTTTTGTCATTGTTTTGGTCATTGTTTGATCCACTGCATTTTTATGTGGCGCCAATGGTTAGCGTCGCTTGGTATTGGATTACCAGAGGTATTTCACACAACAGCGGAGAGAGCTGTACCGTATAAGCTTGCTGGAATACTAGCTATTCAGCTGGCTGGTCAGACACAGGTAATCTGGCATTATCAAATCGAATTGATTGCCAGGTTGTAGTTACGGCTGTCGGGGGACCTGCACTCATGGTCTATGAAGAGTGGGCGTGACCGCCCTCCTCGTCGCCGTCGCCGTGTCTGACTGCCCTCCTCACTGTCGTCACCCTGTCTGACCGCCCTCCTCGTTGCCTGTCGCCCTGTCTGACCGCCGTCCTCGCTGCTGTCGCCCTGTCTGACCACCCTCCTCACTGCAGGCTCCGCGCACCGTCGCCATGGAGGAGCGACAGAAGCGAGCCCTGACTCGCGCCCGCTCCAAGCTGCTCAAAGACCTGGACGTGGCCGACGTGCTGGACCACCTGCTCTCCAAGGAGATTATTCACCACGATGACTATGACGTCATTAAGGCTAAGGTGTGCTCGCGGCCCACGGCGGCCACCGCGTCGGCCGACACACGTGCGGAGGTTGGACGGCATCTTGTGCGGTTGGCAGTCCAGAGCGGATGTGGAGGTGGTGTGCGAGGAGGACGTAGCAGTATGGGTCGCGAGAGCGGAGGGGGGGGGGGGGAGGGGTTGGACGAATCCTGTGGAGATGGAAACACCGGTCACATGGAGATCGTGGCGGGCCAGCATTGATGGCCGACTGATGGCTCAGGCTCGCGGCGTTAAAGTAGTTGGGTTGTGCTGGTCGTGGGAAGCGTGGGCACTGTGAGCTATGATGCTGGCCATGCCCTGTCCAGTTGTGACTTGTTATTTTGCCTCGCTGTCTTTTGTGATTTTGAGAAGGTGCGACGTGGTAGCAGCGGCAGCAGCAGCACTGGCACTGTGCACCGTCATTACCCATGGCCTTGGGACTCCGCTGCCCCTCCCCCTCCCCCCTCGCTACGAATTTACCACAACGCTTCCCCCATTCGATGTCCTCAGCGTGCTGGTCGCTAGGGTCGTGGTTGTTGGGACGCGCTGTGGAAGCCCTGACTCTGCTGCCACCCCTGATCGACCGCGCTGCACCTTCGTCCACTGCCTGTCGCGCCCGCCTTGCTCGCCGCTCACGCCTCCGCTCCGCCGGCAGGAGACGCGCAAGGAGCGAGTGGCGGCGCTGCTGACGCTGCTGCCGCAGCGCGGACCGCAGGCATTCGAGGAGCTGGTGGAGGGGCTGCGGCCCAACAACTCCTGGCTGGCCGACGAGCTCGAGTCGCAGCTGAACGAGCTCAACGACTCGTCGTCGACGTCGGCGGCCGACGAGCTGAATAACGTGATGCGCGCCGGCGCCGTGCCCACCCTGCCGGCCTTCCATGTCCCGCGGCAAGTCTACACGGAGGCGGTGCGCGCCGAGCTGCGCGAGCTCAAGGAGGGCCGCTTCCTGGCCGTGCACGGCATGGCCGGCATCGGCAAGTCGGTGTGCGTCAATCACGCGCTGCGAGACGCCGAGTTGGTGTTCAGCCATTTCCCGGGCGGCGTGTTCTGGGTGAGCGTCGGTCAGGCCGACACGGACGTGCTCATCAACAAGGTGCAGGCGCTGTGCGAGCGGTTGTCGGATGACCAGGCCACGGCGCTGCTGCCGCCCACCATCGAGATCGCCGTGGAGAAGCTGCGCAAGCTGCTCAACCAGCCGGCACTGCGCAACTGCCTGCTGGTGCTGGACGACGTCTGGAAGCCGGACGTGCTGGCCGTGTTCGACCTGGGCGCGAGCGTGCTGGTGACCACGCGCGACGCCGCGCTCGTGGAGCGGTTCGAGGGTCGCGCCGCCATGGTGCAGGTGAGGGCGCGACGTCGCGCGCGGTGGGCGTCCGGCTTGTGCCGTCGCACCGTGCCGCGTGTTGTGCTTAGCGGGGCGGTTGGGGCGGGCTGGGGTGTCGTTGTGGCCGTCTTTTCGCGGGTTGGTCGTCGCGTTTCGCTGTGATGTTAGAGGACCGGTTGCTCTGTATAAGGTCGTGGCATAAGGTCTGTATAAGGTCCCTTGTGGGGCGTCAGCTGAGTACCGAACCTCGCGCTTTGATACTGATGCCGACGCCGAGCGCTTGGCCAGTTCGAACCGAACAGACGGCGCCTCCGCCAGACCGGAACAGCGCGAATCCGTGGAGCCGGCGCACTGCCGGCCCCGGCTGTATGCCGCCGCCGCTGCCCGACAGATGAAGGACGGTTTCAGCCTAGCCGAGTCGCAGGAGCTGTTTGCCAAGCGTCTGGGCATCCCGAAGCAAGACCTGCCTCGCGAGGCGACCGACATCCACCGGCGCTGCGGCGGCGTGCCCATGGTGATCGCCCTGCTGTGCTCGTACCTGGCGGGCAAGCGGCGACACCGCGAATCGCGCGACCGCTGGCAGAAGTGCCTCGATAACCTGAGGTCGGCCAACTACGAGTGAGTGGCACCGGGGACGGGGGCGGCGGCTGTCCGTCCGCACCCGCCGGCCGTGGCTGCAAGGCTGCCGCGAGCTTCTGACGAACTCTTGACTGGGGCGTCTCCTCTGCAGAGTGCTTCTTGACGAGGGAGCGTTTGCGCTTGAGATGTTTTTGAAAATGATCCTTTTGATCTTTTTTTGTAGGAATATGACAAACTTCAGATAATGGATGAGCTACCCAGGCGTGCCGATGGTGTGGGTTTAACGCATCTGATGTAATGGTTAAGGCATGTGCGTTGACTGTTGCGCGTCTGGGAAACTAGGGGACCGGAGTTCGACTCCCCGCGGTGCCCGCACTTCCTGCCAAGGTGAGGGGTGGGCGGTGCCATATGGCCTCAGCAGCTGGGTGCGTCGTAAAGCCCAATGACACACACACACACACCACGCACGCACGCACGCACGCACGCAGCACGCACGCACGCACGCACGCACGCACGCACGCACGCACGCACGCACGCACGCACGCACGCACGCACGCACACACACACACACACACACACACACACACACACACACACACACACACACACACACACACACACACACACACACAGGTGGTGCATATAAGACGCTGTCATGATGATACTATTTGAATTATAGCATCCCAACTGAAACGTTGCTTTAACTTAGGCTAGTTATTTTCAAAAATGATAATGCGGAGAGGTGAGTCTCGCCACTGGACCGGACGCGGCCGCCGCCTTCTCAGGAAGCTGCGGATGCAGTCCAGCGCGCACGAGAACGTCACCGACGCCATCGAGCTGAGCGTCAACAGTCTGGACGACGAGCACGCCGAGTATTTCCGCCGCCTAGCCGTGTTCGGGGCCGACATCAACATTCCCCGCCAGGTGAGCAGGACGCGCCGCCGCTCACTGCGAGAGGGTAAGTGAAGCGCTGGGACGGGGATGGTCGGTGTTCGGGGCCGACATCAACATTCCCCGCCAGATGAGCAGGACGCGCCGCCGCTCACTGCGAGAGGGTAAGCGAAGCGCTGAAGACGGGGATGGTCGGCGTCGGCTCTGTGGAGTTGGAGCGGGCGGTCTGTCCTGGAACACTCTTGCGGAACTTAGAATCGCCGTTTGCGTGCGAGTGCGAGCCAGTTTTCGTGGCTGGGTTTTAGTCGCCCGCGCAGGGCAAGTAGGTAACGAAACAGAACGGCGCACGTTCCGTGCTCTGCTGCTTGTGACGCAGTACAAGAAGGCCATTGCCCGTTTCATGGGCTGCTGCACTGCCGGCCCCACTGACCCACACATGCAACATTACCTTCTGGCCACACATGTAACATGGTCTCCCGTGTTGGCCGTAACCTACTTTGTTTAGCTGTTTCATTCAGCGGCACGTACGTTTAATCAGCTGTGGGATAGTTAGCGCTATTTTGCATTGGCTTCCCTGCTTGCAGGTGCTGTGCACCTACTGGAAAATGACCGCCGACGACGTGGATGACTGCATGCTGTACCTGGTCAAGAAGTCACTGGTCCAGGAGATGGAGGACTCAAAACTCGACACAGTGTCATACAGCATGCATGACCTTGTCATCGACTACATGACCAAAAAGTACACGCCGGATGAGGTGAGTCACACGCAAAAATGTTGCGAATCGAAGTACTGTCTGCAATGCGTAGCTTTCCTTAAACACCCATGATTGCGTAATAGCTTCCTTACGCCCAAACGTGGCGCGGGCTGTTCGGTGGCGGCGCGCCGGCATAAACCGACATGCTGTCGAATCTGGACCTGGCGTGCAATCAGTGTCCTCAAGGGACGTCTCCAAACGCGGATCGTCCCCGTCGCTGATTCACCAGCCACTCTCTGTGTGCGCCCATGTCGCGCCGTGAGCGCGCCGGCCCTGACTGGAGACCGGTCGGCCGCGCTCTCTCCCCCAGAAGCGGGAGCTGCACGCCCTGCTGCTGGACCGCTACCTGGAGGCGTGCGGCGGCGACTACGGCCGGCTGCCCGACGATGAGTACATCCTCTGGTTCATCGGCCACCACGTGCACGGAGCCGGCCGCTACGAGCTCTTCCCGAGCCTCTACTTCAGCCTGGCGTTCGTGGGCAACAAGCTGCGTGCGACTGGACCGAGCGACCTGCTCAACGACTACCGGAAGTACGCCGCCTTCCTGGACCAGGTGAGCGCGCGCGGGTGGGTCGTGCGGCCGCCCGTCGGTCGGCGTGCCTGAGAGTGCGGGGACGCTCGCTGCGGCGCGGTGTGAGACGGTGTCTGCGCGGACAGCCGGGCGTCACGTACTGGTTGACGTGTCGCGCGGCTGTGGCTTTTGGCGTTTCTTCCGACTGCCGTGCGCCGTCCAGTTGTGGACTTCGCGTCCTGTCGCCGCCCTGCGTAACCGTGACCATCACTTGGGATGCCGTTGTCCCGAAGGCTGTTGCACCATCTCCTTTGCCTGACTGCCTCCTCCTCCCCCACCCTCAGGGCGGGAAAGACTCACGACGGCGCGACTTTGAGAACTTCGTGCGCACGGCCGGACACCGGCTGCCGGCGCTGCCGCTGCCGCCCAGCGCCGTCCGCGACCCCAGCGCAGCCGTGGTGCAGCTGGCGCTTTGCGAGCGCGACGTCTCGGCCGTCTACGAAGCCGCCAGCAGGGTGGCGCGGACAGCCGGCGACCAGCTCTTCTTCCGGTGGTGGTGAGTTGGGCGGCGGGCGACGCTCCCCGCTCCTGGGGTGCTGCGTAGTCCGGGCCCTGGCGGCCCCTAGCAAAGCCTGTGCGACAGCGGGAGCTGGAACTGACCTTGTGCTTGCGCCCAGCCTTTCATTGTGTCACCCCGGTGTGCAAAAGTGTGGTCTGAGACATAGACAATGTGCGTTCCTCGATGCCGGTGCTCTTGCGTTTCAGCAATAAGGAGGCGATGCGCTGGTCCCACGTGCTGCTGACCAAGGTGTTCTCGGGTCCGGTCTGCGACGTCGTGTTCACGCTGGCTCAGGACAACCTGGCGCTGACGGCCTACGGCGACGGTCACATCAAGGTCAGTCGGCGGACGGGCGCCGCCTGCTGGGCGTTAGCTGACCGCCGCCATCGCCGTCCTGCGCCGCGAGCCCGGCCACTGACTGGCTGTGGTCGTATTGGCGACAGATGAGCGTTCTGGACTGGTGTGCGCGATGTCAGTTTTTGTTTGTCTTCGATATACGTTTCATAGTGTGTCGCATCGTGTGCAAAACGACGAAATGAAGTGCCAATTAGCGGGGACAAAAAGGCGGGGACGCGCCGAGCAGCCGCCTTTGGCGGCCTGGGCGCGAGTGGCAAGTTCGATCGAGGCACCGTCCACCGGTCGCCTCCGTGACCTTCGTGACCCTCGTGCCCGCCGGCCAGCTGTGGAACGTGGTGACGGGGGACGAGCACCCGTCGTTCTACGGCCACACGGAGCGCGTGCAGCAGCTGACTGTCAGTCCGGACGGCTCGCGGTTCGTCTCGGCCAGCGACGACCAGACGCTCAAGATCTGGGACCTGGAGGCGGCCGTGCGTGCCGCGTACGGTACTGACGAGCACGACGGTATGCGGTGGCGGTGGCGTCCGGGCCGGCACTGACAAGGCATGCGGCTTGGGCGCGGGCGGGGGCGGGCAGAGCGGTGGGGTGCAGTCGCTGGGGGAGAGAGGAAGGGGTTTGAGAGGAAGGCACCGACCGAGTGGTTGGTTGAGGTGGTTTTGGTATTCGGGGTGGTAGGGGATACGGCATGGTGCGTGACGGTGGCATGCTTGAGTGGCACTAACGGCACGGTACCTCCATGTTGTGCTCACGGCATACGGTTTGCGGTGACGGCACCACCATGACCTGACCAGCACAACACAACTACGTCAGCGTAACCCACACCGTGTTTCGCGAGTACGCGGATGCTCCGGCTCCATGCGCCGTCTGTGATGTCTGACGCCTGCGGCGACGCGTGACACGCGCACGTGGGCACTGCTTGGAGCGAGCGGCGTTGTCCTCGCCGCCGCTTGCGCCGCCATGTGTGACGTGGCAGCCTCTCCACGTTGCACGGATGGCATTCAATCCGCCTGCACGACACGCCGCCACGCGCCGCGGGAGCTGCGTACAGCGACGACGCCGGCCGGGGTGGCGCGCCGACGCCCCGGCCGGCCGGCGCCCGCTCGCCCGGCGCCCCGGCCGTGCCCGCTGACCCGGCGCCCGGCGCCCGCAGTGTCCTCCGGCCAGCGGTCGCCGTCGCCGCGCGTGCGTCCCTCGTCGGGCGCGTTCCTGTTCCCGGAGGCAGCGCCGCGCGACGACAGCCTGCTGACGCTGCGCGGCCACCGGGCGGCCGTGCTGTGCGTCGACTGGTCGCCCGACGGCGCCCACCTGCTCTCCGGCGACGTCGAGGGCACGTTCAAGGTGATCGGCGGGGGCGGTGCTGCTGCCGCGGCAGCGGCCGGCCAGCGCGCTCAGGCGTCCCGGCCGGCGCCGGCGGCGAGGGCGGCTGGTGCTAATCCGGTGGCGGCAGATGCGGGGATGCTGGTAGGAGGTGCACTTTGGTATCGCCTGTGCTAGTGCTCTGAGGTGATATGCGGTACCAAGGGCCGGAACAAAAAGGAGCGGCTTGCCCCGATAAAGGGTCGACATTTTGCTGTCTATTTGCTTCCCCACTGCAAGCGAGACCACGGACCGAGCGAACCCCTGTGGAACGCTGACGTCATGCCGACCGTAGCGGACCGGGTCGGTCACAGCTGTCACTATTTCGCTGGTCCTACACCGTGCTGGACGCCTCACTGGTGCTGCAGAGTCTGAGGCACCCACTTCCAATAACGGGCACGGGGTGTCTGCTGGGGATGGTTATGTAAAGCATCAAGGTTTTTTCGCGTTGACATTTTAATGGTAACAATGACACTATATGCACGTAACAACGGTATAGGTCACACCTGCAATTTGCAAGAAGATGCTTGTTTACAGACAGTATATCACAAATAGCGTTAACACATTGTCATGGCTCACTCGATTGAAATGCGTTTGTGTTGGTGGTCTTCCGCTCACGTAAACGTTTACTGTTGTCCCAAATGGCGCAGCGGGCGTCGCGCCCTCACAGACCACTTGTCAGACAATCCTTGTAGCCATGTGTTACACCGAGAAGCTGCTGTTGCGACATCGCGTGTGCCGCGCCCGCCTGCCAGTGCTCACCGGCACCGGCCGCCGCTCCCCACAGCTGTGGGACGTCCTGGGAGGTCCGCTGTTCGAGAAGGAGAAGGCTCACAACGGCCACATCACGTGCTGCACCTTCTCGCCGGACAGCACCTACTTCGCCACGGGCGCCGCCGACGGCCGCGTCCGGCTGTGGAGCACGCGCGACGCCTCCCTGCTGTACACCTTCAGCCAGCACCACCTGCGGGTCATCTCGCTCAGCCTGAGTAAAGGTGAGGCGTGTGGCCCACCGGACGAGGGGAGCGGTTTTGGGTGGGCTTGTCATGGTCCGTCGCTGTTGTGGCCAGCTGCTCTCGCGTGTTGTAGGCAGCGGTAGTCCAGTCGGGCTTCAGATGAGGCGTTGTGCTGTAGCGGACGGCATGATCGGGCCTCTTACAAACATCAGACGGCACGGTCTTCCCGAGTCGCAGATGACACCAACGCTGCAGACACCGCCTGTGTCAGGCAGCTGCCAGACAGCACCTCACCTGTCCCGGTCGCCCCCCGGCGCTGCAGACACCATCTGTGTCAGGCAGCTTCCAGACAGCACCTCACCGGTGTCCCGGCCGCCCGCCGGCGCTGCTGACGCCACCTGTGTCAGGCAGCTGCCAGACAGCGTCTGACCGGTGTCCCGGCCGCCCGCCGACGTTGCAGACAACAACTCGATCGTCTCTGTGGCTGATAACGAGATCTTCTGCTGGGTGTGGGACACGAGCCGGCGGCCGAGTCGCGACTACGTGGAAGTCAAGATGCAGGCGCCGAACGAGCACGACCTGTACCTGTGCTCGCGCCTCAGCCGCGACCAGCGCCAGCTGGTGGTGGGCACCTCGTCCAACATGTACGAGACCTGGGACCTGTTGGAGCGGCGCGTCATCTCGACACAGCGCGGCTTCGCCGGGTGAGTCAGACGCCCGGCGTCGCTCGGTCGCCTGGGCTGGCCGGGCGGCGGCGGGCCGGGCAGGAGAGACTGGCTGTCGGTGGTCGGAACGCCTCGGGGAAATTAAAGTGGTTGCTGTCTGAGTACAGTATTTGTGCTTCACCAGGGACTGGTGTGTTAGTTTTTTGCGTCGTTTTGTGCATGTTGTGTCCCGCGTTAGGTCAGCGTGACGTAGCTACTGGTCAGGGACGTTATGAACTGCACATAGATGGTGTTTGATTTATGATCGTGTTGTCCGCTCTTGGGTCTGATCACATATGGTACAAAGTTCATGGCTTTGATGGAGGCTGATTCATGGAGACGGCTGGCCTGATGGCAGGGAATTTAGAACTGTCTTAAGCCTCTGCTTTCGAGTCTCTCAAAACCCTGACACAGGCGATGCTTGCCATGGCTTCTCTGGTGGTGTGGCGGCGCTCCCCGCTACAAACGCTTCGACTGGCTGTCCGGTGGCTGGCTCGCGTCCCCTCAGCTGACCGGCCGCCGGCGGCCACAGGTCGGTGACCTCACTGGTGTTCTCCCACGACGGCGAGCGGCTGCTGGCGGGCGCCGGCGACATGGTCACCTCGTGCAGCCTCACCAGGACGCCCAAGGTGGAGGACAGCCTGCAGCCGCTGTTCTCGGCGCGGTTCGCCTCGCCCGACCCGAGCTCGCTGGTCGTCGCCGCCATCACGTCCAACAACGGCGTCCAGGTGAGCCTGGCTCCCCCACCGCCGCCGCTGCCGCCGCCGCTTGCATGGCCGCCCCGGACGCATGTGCGCCGCTGACGCCGCCGCCGGCGACGGCGCGTCCGACGGGACAGTAATGAATAACAATGACGGAACATAACTGTCCGCTGCCCGAGCGAGCCGGCTGTGGGGTCCACTAACCGCCTGCGGGACGCGGCGGGGTCGGCCGGTGCGCCGGTGGGTGCAGTGGGCGGGCGTCCACTAACTGACCGCGACGAGAACGTGTGCCCAGAGGAGCAGTCCGGGCCCAGCAGCCGGGCCAGAGCTGGGGGCTCGCTCACCGCTTGGACCGGATAGGTGTGGTCTGGTGTAGAGCAGGAGACAAGACTCGGCTGCGCGCCGGAGGTTTGCGTTGTAAGTCGCTGCGGTGTAGAGGTAGTTCGTCAGAGGGTAGTTTGTTGTGGGGTCTGATCTAACCGTGTCATTTAGAGCAACTAGGTTTTGTTTAGTCCGGGCTGTGAGCGTGTGGATTTCTCAACGTTAGTGCTTGCAACGGCTGGAAGACGCTACAAGCACTCGGATCGGGTGCAGTCAGTATTGCCGATGAGTTTCGCAAGTCCTTATGTACCTAGAGCCTCTTGCCACGAGAACGGTACAGAAAGCATGCGGCACGGGGAGAGACCGCCGTTGTGGCGGCGTCCTTACGTGACTGCCGGAAGCTGGCGGTAACCGTAGCCGACAGCCGCGGGATGCGGTCGTGGCATGACCGCGGCCGAGCGGGACCGTGCCGCGGCGACGGCAGGAGTCGGCGCTTCGGCGCGATAGAGGGGTGACACTCGTGTCTTGCTGCCTGCCGGTCGGGTCGGGTTCTCTTGTCGCCTGCTACTGTCGGGTGATGCCGCGTGGGTGGACGGGGGTCGATGACCGGCCAGAGCGGACGGCAGACGCGGCGAGAGCCGACGCTGCTCAGGTGATCGTCGGTGTGGCCGTCGTTGTGACGTCGGCTCGGACCGAACGCGTCTGGCCCCGCTGCGACCCCCTGTCACGTGTTCTTCGGAACTGTCCGGCCGACGTGCGGTGGCCGTCTCCTGCTTGGTTTTGTCTGGCTGCTGTGCGGTGAGCACCCTCTCCTGCTTGGCCTGGGCGTCCTGCTGGTCTCCACCTGTGACTTGGGCGTGACGTTCGTGGCGCTGCGTGACTATTCGCCGTTCACGTCCTCGCGTGTGTTGCGCATAGGCGCAGCCAACGTACTTCGGCGTGCTGTGGTGGACCCCTTCTGTACGGATGCGTCCCTGAAGGACTTCAGCGGTATGAAAGCGTGCATGTATGACTTGTGCTGCGACTCGGCACGCTTAAGCTTCTTCAGTGCAAGGATGTCCATTCCCGCCAGCTGCTGTGAGGAAGCACTGCCTTGTGCCTGAGCCCCTTCCTCTCGTGGAAATCTTTGTCGTGAAGTGTCCTTCGATCGATGCTGTATTGAGACGTCCCGGCCGGGTTGGCGCGCGAGGAAAGCGTCCGCAGCCGATCTTGGCTGCACTTTAAGGGTTTTGTACAGCACTCGGTCCATTGGGGCGCCCCAGAACGATGTGCGCAGTACGAGGGCACCGTCACCGGCCGGCGTGTGCAGCTGCACGCCTTCCCGTGGCGACCTTTTCCGGGCCGAGGTGCTCTTCTGTGACTCGTGCTGCACAGCAGTGTCCTTGCGTGACACCTTTGGGACAAACTCACCCCTGTGCGGTCAAAATGGCGCCACTCAGACGCCCTTCATCACGCTCGCCTTCGGCGCATTTCTATAAAAGTGCATCCTTCGATTGACGCTTCACAATGTGTCGTGCTAACCTGGCGGTGCGGTGTGTGCGCCGCGCGCCGCCGACTTCACCCCGCGGTCTGTCCTCATGCGGCGTCCGTGTCGCCTGGTCCGCCTCCGCCGCCGTCCGGCAGTGAGCTTCGTCAGCCGTGACGCCCGCCTCTCGGTTGCAGGGCCAGTTGGACCGTGAGCTAATGGTACGTCCTGCCGGGCTGCACCGGGCCACGGGCTGGCCGATACCGCCCGGGCGGCGCGCCTCGGCGCCTGCCGCTCCCGCCCTCTCTGCCTCTCTCTCTGGCTCTCACTCTCTGTCTGTGGAGCTCGTGCGCTGCTCGGTGCGCCGCTAGCTCCGGCTGTGAGGCCGCCTCGTAGCTCGGATCACGCTCCTGTCGTTTTTACAGGGCTCGCGGAGAGTGTAGTTGTTGGCTGTTGCTAGGCGACGGCGGCGGCTGCGGCTTGCCGCCGCGTCCGACGTTGTGAGATAGGGCCTGAGGGCCTGGTAGGGCCTCAGCGATGCTGAGGTGGCATCACGGCATGTGCATGCTGTTCTTGTTGTTCTCTTCGCACGCTCTTGCACATTAGCACGGCCTCTTAGCTAGCTTCGACACTGCTCATTGGTATTGGTTTACTGCATGCATGTTAACCAGCTCCCCACTAAGAGCAGGACTTAGGGGCTGGTTGAATTTACTTTGCTACGTAGCCCGTATAAACGCAGTCAATTTCTTGCGCATGTATAAACCGATGATGCACTGCAAATTTGGCTACGTTGTTAAAAGTTGACAGCTGTGTATTTGCTTGCGATGCCATGGTTTCTTGGGATTAAAATTCGCGCCGAATTATGCAGTCCACGCTCAGTTTGGCTCCGCGCGCTGTCAGTTTGGTGGTCGGCTTCATGGCTGGTCTCTGATGCTCGTGTGATATCGTGATATCTGCGTTCTGTGTGCTGCGTTGCCGTCGCGGCATGGGCGCAGAACGACTCGTCTGTTGAGGAGCGTCGTCCGCTGATGCAGTGTTCCGCTGTTCCAGGTCCTCAGAGGACTCGATGGCACCATTGTGACCACGACGAAGCCCGTGGGGGAGAAGATCTGCATCACGGAGATCAACCAAGCCGGAACTATGGTGCGATTAGTGATCTCCGACCGGCATTTGTCTCTGCGCTTTACAAAGTCGAAATGTTGCGCGTGTCTTTTGTGCCCTTGTGCGGCACAGACATCAGGTACATGGCTTTCGATCAACCGACTTATCAGGCCGCTTTTGACTGAGGTTTAGTTGGTTCTGGGATCTTCGAGTGTTGAGTGAGTTCATTGGCCATGGTCGATGAAGAACTTTGAACAGTTCCCAACGAAGATTCATCGGTTAGAGCGGACGACATGGCTGCGAGCGAGTGTAGTGCATGAGGACGCTTACGATGCTCCAATATTTGCCGTCAGCATCTTCCACCCTACACCCGCCTTCCATGTCACGCCCGCCTCTCTTCTCCCAGACCCTCCCCCCCCCCCCCCCCCCCCCCCCAGCCGTCTCTCAGTCCTCTGCCGTGAGCAATCTCGCCGTCAGCTGCTGCCTCCCTGTCGCCCGCTCTCTCGGCGCTCACGGCCGCCGCGCGCCGGCAGGTGGCGTTCGGCTGCGAGGACGGCTCCGTAGGCGTGTACGAGATCGCGGTGGCGTCGGCGAGCCGCGCCGAGCCCAACATCCTCGGCAAGCACAGCCAGCGCGTCATCTCGCTGCAGTTCGGGCCGGACGGCGCCGTCGTCAGCGGCTCAGAGGACAGGAACATGAAGGTGAGCGGATCAGCGGACAGGAACATAAAGGTGAGCGGCTCAGAGGACAGGAACATGAAGGTGAGCGGCTCAGCGGACAGGAACATAAAGGTGAGCGGCTCAGAGGACAGGAACATGAAGGTGAGCGGCTCAGCGGACAGGAACATGAAGGTGAGCGGCTCAGAGGACAGGAACATGAAGGTGAGCGGCTCAGAGGACGGGAACATGAAGGCGAGCGGCTCAGAGGACAGGAACATGAAGGTGAGCGGATCAGCGGACAGGAACATGAAGGTGAGCGGCTCAGAGGACAGGAACATGAAGGTGAGCGGCTCAGAGGACGGGAACATGAAGGTGAGCGGCTCAGAGGACAGGAACATGAAGGTGAGCGGCTCAGAGGACGGGAACATGAAGGTGAGCGGCTCAGAGGACGGGAACATGAAGGTGAGCGGCTCAGAGGACAGGAACATGAAGGTGAGCGGCTCAGAGGACAGGAACATGAAGGTGAGCGGCTCAGAGGACGGGAACATGAAGGTGAGCGGCTCAGAGGACAGGAACATGAAGGTGAGCGGCTCAGAGGACGGGAACATGAAGGTGAGCGGCTCAGAGGACGGGAACATGAAGGTGAGCGGCTCAGAGGACAGGGAACATGAAGGTGAGCGGCTCAGAGGACGGGAACATGAAGGTGAGCGGCTCAGAGGACGGGAACATGAAGGTGAGCGGCTCAGAGGACGGGAACATGAAGGTGAGCGGCTCAGAGGACAGGAACATGAAGGTGAGCGGCTCAGAGGACAGGAACATAAGGTGAGCGGCTCAGAGGACAGGAACATGAAGGTGGGCGGCTCAGAGGACAGGAACATGAAGGTGGGGTGCCGCGCGACCGGCGGGACCTGGGACGATGGCGGCGCCGTCGCGCCTGGCGCGGGGCCGCTGCCGGTGGGGCGTGCCCCCGCCAGTCCGACGCGGTCCGGCGAGTCTGTCCTGCCCCGCGAGTCTGTTCTGCCTCGTGAGTCTCCGTTCTGCCCTCCCCCCCCCCCCCGGGTCCCTGTCGTCCCCCGCGAGTCCCTGTCCTGTCCAACGAGTTTCTGTTCTGCCCCCCCCCCCCCCCCCCAAGTCTATTCTGCTCAAGCAGGTCTGTTCTGCGCCAGGGAGACGCCAGCACGTGGTTGATGTCACGACTATTGTGCCGCTGGAAGTATGTCGATGTGCTGTGACTGGGTGAGGCGCAAGTGGGTATCCCCCACCTTCTCGCCTTTGTGAGTCCAGCGAGGGATGGCCCACAGCCGCCTCGTTGAAGTCTGTCTCCCTGTCGGCCTCCCGTGAACTGGCTGGGGCGCGCCCAGCTTCGTTCTGCCTCAGTCCTGTATTCGCCTTCTGCCGGCGTTGCACCTGCACGCCTCCGGTCGAAACTTGCGTGCGCTGGCTGTTCCCATGACCTCCCCCTCATTACCTACTGTAGTGTTGTAATAGTTTTCTCCTTCTTGCAACGCTTCGGCTGTTTTCACGTCCACGGGACGTATTATTTTCCAGGCACCCATGCACCTTCGATATCCACTGAAACACATGTTTTGCGAATGTAAAATGCCGGCAGCTGCCGTCACGTGTGGAAGCGCACATCGTAGGCTACGCACCAACGTCACGTGTATTCCGACCTCGCCGCTCGCCTCTGGCAGGTGTGGTGGCCCGACCGCACCAACGTCACGTGTATTCCGACCTCGCCGCTCGCCTCTGGCAGGTGTGGTGGCCCGACCGCACCAACGTCACGTGTATTCCGACCTCGCCGCTCGCCTCTGACAGGTGTGGTGGCCCGATCGCACCAACGTCACGTGTGTTCCGACCTCGCCGCTCGCCTCTGGCAGGTGTGGTGGCCCGACCGCACCAACGTCACGTGCAGCGGCAACGACGGCGCGGTGACCCAGGTGGGCCTGTACGACTCGAGCGAGGGCCTGCTCGCCGTGTCCTGCTCCCGCGACGGCACGCTGAAGGTAGGCAGACGGCGGCCGACGCCGGCGGCGGCGAGGGAGGGGCGGGGCGGGAGCGCCCAGGTGAGTGGGGTCGGCTGTGACGCGGCAGAGGCCCGAGAGTGGCGTGACGCGTCCGGGCGCCGCGGCGGCGACGTGACGTGCCCCCGTCCGCCGAATCTGTCGGAGCTGGCGTCGTGCGTCCGACGCAGGTAGCGTTGGTGGTGGCGGCTCAGCGTGTGTCCGGCTCTAACCCTGCCGATTCGGGTAGGCTCACCTCGCATGCTTGCTAACCTCACATGCTAACCTCGCATGCTTGCTAACCTCACAGCAGCCCGAGTGGCGGCTGCTCCCGAGGCGGCCGCGCCCGACTCGCGCCCGGGGCGCCGCGCTAGCCTGTACACGACCCGGCCTCGCGCGGTGCACCGTCTGCATGCCTCCGTGCCGCCCGCCTGGGACGGGCCCTGGCTGGCGCCGCGTCAGACCCAGCCCGTGGCATGCTGGCTGTGGTGGCCGCGCTAGCCTGTACCCGAGCCGGCCTCGCGCGGCGCACCGTCTGCATGCCGCCGTTGCCGCCCGCCTGGGACGGGCCCTGGCGGGCGCCTCGCCAGGCCCAGCCCGTGGCATGCTGGCTGCTGTGGCGGGGTGGCTCTGCGGCGGAGGATGATGCCGCAGTGTCTCTCTGCTTCAGGAGGACTCCGTGCATGGGTCCACCCGGCGCGCGAGGACTCGCGCTGCTCGTGCGGCCTTCTTCCGCGTTGATAACTTGATTGCGAAAGTGAGTGGGGCGTGGCGGGCCAGGGGTTCGGGCTTCAGGTCACCTCGCATGCTTGCGCGTTGACCCATGGTAGCTGATTTCACAGGTGGGAGCTTGTTCTTGTGTGGAGCTTCTGGATGTACTCTGGTTTAGCCTGGCCGTGTGGTGTCCTGGTGTTTCCTGGTTGAGCCTGTGGCCGTGTGTGTCCTGGTGTTTCCGAAATCGTGACCTACGTAGATCTGCTTAGTGTATTTTGTTCATGTTTTGTGTCTACGCCTAAATATCTGTGTGGGATTCAGCATATTGAAGCGCTATATTTGTTCTGGCTTTGTTTGTATGCCATTAACGAGATGTGCGTATATTGGTCTCCTCTTATGAATACGGGTGCTGGGCTGTAAAAATCGCGAATTTCAAACTGTATGGTTAAGGGAGTCCCTTTTTTCACAACATTCAGATTTCACCTTTTACGATCCGCTTGTGAAAAGTGGTTTGGGCCGTGCCGGTGCCATGCTGAACTGCCGTCAACCACGGCCGTACCCACCCCGCACACGCTCAGACTCCAGCAGTCCATCACCCGCTCCGAAAAGGGCTAACGCTTCTATCCCCAGCTTGGTTACGTGTGGCTTACTGCTGCTGCACGATCTAGTTCAAGTGGAAAAGACCGCTGTGGGCAACTTTAGTTGCTGTTTAGTAAATATGCTGCTCAACGCGACGTGCTTTCGTTACGTCATCGTGACGTCCATAATATTGCTTGAGGGCCAGCTGACGGCCGTTATATCTGGAAATCGCACTCACGAACGTCAGATATAAACGCATCAACAATGATATTTTTTGTCCTTGGTCGCCTCACGGCTTGCGGAATCGCAGGATTTTAATGACGCTTTTATGACGTCATGAATGCCAAGGTGACTCGAATACTCTCCACGATATACCTTTCTCTATTTTCGCGGGCGTGTAGCTCAGGAACTACAGGGGCTGAGGTCTTAAGAGGGACAGGATTGCGAATAGCACCGAAAGGTCTCCAAGGTGGCTATTTCGGTTCAAACCCCATATCAATGTGCAACACTCCCTTTAATGCAACGTTCGTGCGCTTGTAAGCCCTTTGCCCCTGTCGTGTGTTATTTCTGGTGTCGAACCAATCCTCTGGAAACGAGGAGCAGGGAACAAGGGCATCTTAAAGTCCAACATCTATGTGATATCGGTTTCCCCTGTTACCAACAACAATGAGCTCTGTCCCGAGCTCAAGCCAAATGTCATGATCACGGCCGCGAACAATTGTGTTGGTAACCACATTCTCGAAAGACGAAAGCTTAGATGGAAAACAGGAATACGCATGTCTATATCGGCGAAGACCACCGCCCTGCCGCAACAACGAACGTGGCAGGTGCTCCGCAGAGCCATTGGTGTAGCGCAGGGCGGCCTGGTTTGCCACACCTCCTCCGCGCGAGCACGTGCTCTGCCGCCTGCCCTGCCCACTGTATGACGGCGATGAGGCGGAGCCTGTGACGCCACCTCGGATCGACCTGGCGCGCCCCTCGCCGCCGCCGCCGCGGCGTCGGCGCTCCGTCCCGTGACGCGGCGCACGCCCCGCCGCCAGGTGTACCTGGCCGCCTCCGGGAAGCTGCTGTCTGCGCACGTGGCGCACTCGGGCTCGACGGTCACCTGCTACCGGATCGTGCGGCTGGCGGCGGCGGCGCGCGCCAACGGCACCAGCGGCCGCGGCGAGTCGCCCTGCCCGCCCGACCTCGTCGTGGTCACAGCAGGTCAGGCCGCCGGACTGGCGCAGACGGCCAGGAGGCAGGGCCATCGCATGTCGTCATTGCTCGTCGGAAAACCGCTACCTTTGCCTGTTTGTGGTTTTGCGGGGCTGGCGGTTTCGGGATCGGGGCGTGCTGTTGATGGGAGGACGGCAGTCCGGCACGGTAGCTAGCAGGCGCAGCTCACCGGGCGGCCTCGCGCGTGCAGTCGGACGCGGAACGCCCGGCAGCGCTGCGGCTTCGTCCCCCACACTGTTCAATGTTAAGTTCTCGGGCGGGTTAATCGCTGCAGCTAGCTGCCGCGGTCGGCAGCGTCGCCATGTTAGGTGAGAGTCGAGACGAGAGTAGATGTTTCCTTGGGAGGAATCGAACCCGGTATTCGTGATTCGATGTATGACGTGCTACGCATGGGACGGCTCTCGACCGCCTGCTGGTCACTGGACGCCTGCTGGCCGGCAGCCGTGGACGGCAAGGTGAAGATGACGCGGCTCTCGACGGGCGCCGTGGTCAAGTCGTTCACGCTGGACCAGGGCCCCGTGCGGACGTTCCAGCTCTCCGGGGACGGCTCGCTGCTGGTCACCGGCCATGACGACGGCGACGTGGTGGTGAGTGCGCCAAACAGAGCTGCCCTCCGCTGGCGGCAGGTGGATGATGTGCACCCCCCCCCCCCCCAAACGGTGGGGGAGGGGAGGGACGGGCGCCGGATCGCGTGCTCGTCGCCGCGCCGTGGCCGGATCTGCGCGTGCGCGACGAGTGCTAACGTCCGCCCGCCGCCGCAGGTGACGCGGACGGACATCCTGTGTCCGCCGCTGGTGCTGAAGCTGCACCAGAGCTGGGTGCACGACCTGGCCGTGTCGCCCGACGGTCGCACCATCGTCTCCGTCGGCGACTGCCTCGCCTGGTGGCGACTCTCCAACAAACGTGAGCCGCGCATAGGGCCGGGGCACGGCGCTGTGGCGACGGGGCTTCATGTGGCCGCATGCGGTGCACGCTGCTGCGGCTGCTGTCAGTGTTTATGAACGCGCCGCGCCCTGGCCTGACGTGTTGACTGAGGCGTAGATGTGTGGTGTCCTCGTGGAAGTCATATGATAATTGTTACGGATTTTCTGCCTCCCAAAACAAGGTGCACCAGCGATCACGTGGATTCGTCATAATTGTATTCCTGCTTCGGTTTGCGTCCTCGTTTTGCGGGTGACTGTCCCTGCGATGTGCCGGTCTCTGGCGCGTGACTGTTGGCCCTTGCGCTGCCCGTGACTGCTGTCCGGTCCCCGTCGCCGGGTATGCCGTGCGTGCCACGGCTCACACCTCACCTCGACCCTCCCCCCTTCCCCACAGAATGCACGCCTGAGCACGGCCGCCTGTCGGCACAGGCGCCGGGCTCGCCGCGCCTCCGGCCGCCGGAGAAGCAGTACTTCTCGTACTGGTCGGGTCGTCCGGTGGAGCCGCCGGCTGGTGGCGGGGTCACCGCCGAGCTGCGTCAGGTGTTTGCCTTCCGCGGCACGCTGGCGCGGCGGCTGGCCGTCGACGACGACTGGACCACGCTCGTCACCATCGACGACGCCGGCGTGCTCTACGTGCTCCAGGTCATGTGACCGCGCTAGCGGCTAGGGGAGCGTGGACGCTAGCGGCCGGCGCAAGTAGCTGTGGTGCAGGCGGCGCTCGGGACGTGGCGACGGGCTGCGCTCGCGCGTCGGCCGATGCGAGTCCGCGCGCGACGTCGGCGCTCTGGTGATCTCAGATGACTGGGGGCATTTGGCGAACAGGCGCTGGCGGTCACGACGTCGCTCACGGTGTACAAGTCAGCGGTCCGCCCTCCGCCTGCTAATTCGCTCAGTGAAGATCGCACGGACGCTCCGCGGTGAGAATGACGCGTTACGCGGTCCCGGCTTCCAGCGTTGCCATGGAGATTCTCCGCGACGCCTGCCGGCCAGTCGCGCTTATCTTTCGCCCCGCCGGCGCTGGGCGGGGCCAGCCGCGGCGTGCGATGGGGCTGGAGGAGGGCGCGCCGGCGGGGCTGTGATCAGTGTGAGTCGCGACCGGGTGAGCGGGCCAGCTCAAAAGTGAGGTGATGAGGCCCGGCCCCTCCACCGGTTGCGGGAGCGCACAGGTGGACCAGTCTTTCGCCATGTGTGCCTTGCGCAGTGGGCTAGTCAGTGGGGACCGCGGCGCCGCGCGAACGGTGGTAGAGTAAGAGTGATGTGCGTGCTAGGGAGGGCGATGGGCCGCCAATGGCAGCGTTCCTCGGTAGTAAGCTCGTGACGCTGAAGTCCCGTTCACTTTGGTGCATTTCAGGCCGTTTTTCGGCATACCCTGTACCCAGGGCGTCAGATGAATTACGTACAGCACTCACTTTCGTGCAAGGCTTTGGACCCTTGCCTTTAATCTAATGTTAGCGACAGTTATGGACGGTTACTTGCCTTGGCTCACAGCTGACATAGCTTAGCCTACTCAACTTTCGCCAGGCCGCTGTCGAAATTCCCGCCCTCTGTGACGGTCTAGCTGCAGTCTTCCAGGTCATGTACAGCATTATCCGCCGCAGATTGATTTTTCATTGGCCTCCAGAATGAAATGGCGCCACACAGTTTTGCCCGGGGCCACGCTCGAAGCCCCCGGCGTGCGACAGGCTGCCGCCCGCAGAGAACGGACGCAACAAAGTGAATGGGGCTTGAGCTGCCTCCGGGTTTGACTGTCCGACCTGACGCTCGAGAGAAGCCCCCGGCTGCCGCTGGGGCGCCGGGCTATTCCGTGCATGCTGTGGGGAGGCGGGGGGGGGGGGGGGGGGGGCTGCTTGCGGGAATCGCCCAGCGGTGACCCGTGCCCGATTCCAGAAGCAAACAGCTGGTTGTGTGTGGCTGTACCCGGCGTTTTGAATGATGAAATGTGCGAGATTGTTCAATCGTGAGACTTTTCTCGCAGTTGCTTGTATTTTTTGAACGACGCCTTACGTTGATGGTGATCGCACGAGGATGAGTGCCCTGGAATTTACATTTCGTTCTAGATATCGTTAAATTCAAAGGAGATTGGTCCTCCGGTGGTGCCTTGCCAACTTTTTGTACCAGACAACGGAAATAAATGCGTTAGCAAACCGTTTGTTTTCTTTAGAGCGGTAAAGTATCACGAGTTTTCCTTCGGAAAGAACAAGCTAGAAGGTAGTAGACAGCGCAAGCACTTTTTACCTAGATCTGCATAATGCGATCCGAAATGTTTGCCGGCATTGCCCACAAGTGCGTGTTTGCTCCTCCCCTCCATTGTTGGTGCGATCTGCTCCTCCCCTCCATCAATCCGCCCGAAATGATCTGCAAAAAGCTGCTAAGCTCCAGCTAGAATTTATCCCTGCTTGCTTTCCATTCCTATGCCATCGAGGCACGTAAAATACCGCCTGTCTTTTCTGCCAGATGCTGGCAGAGCTCTTATTGCAGTAAACTGTCACTGGAAGCGTCATTGTTGCACTGACGGTGTTCCCTCGTCCTGTCTAGGCGGTGCGCCCTTTTCCGTTGTGGCGCACGGCTCCCTACCGGATTCGTCCGGGTGTCGGTCCGCACCGGCCCGTAGCGACGCGTCAGCGCTGGGCGTGCTGACGACGGCCCGTAGCGCCCATGTCGAGCATGCTGACATCCCGCATCCCCGCCCCAGCGCTGGGCGTGTTGACGTCCCGCATCGCCACCCCAGCACTGAGCGTGCTGACGACGGCCCGCATCGCTGCCCCAGTGCTGGGCGTGCTGACGGCGGCCCGTAGCGTCATGTCGAGCGTGCTGACGTCCGGCATCCCCGCCCCAGCGCTGAGCGTTGTTGACGTCCCGCATCGCCACCCCAGCACTGAGCGCGCTGACGACGGCCCGTAGCGCCGCCTCGGTGCTGAGCGTGCTGACGGCAGCCCGCAGCGCCGCCTCGGTGCTGAGCGTGCTGACGGCGGCCCGTAGCGCCACCTCGGTGCCGAGCGTGCTGACCACATCCGGAGTGCCGTGTATGACGTCACGCCGCAGCTTGTGCCGGCAGACGTGCCCGGGCCGCCGTAGGATCCATTGCGTCACGCTGACGTCACCAAGTCATCCTGCACGCTCAGCTGGGAGCTAGGCTGGGAGGCGGTATCAACGTTCCAGACGCCTCTCCACTGACAGACGGACTGCCCGCCGCTAACTCGCCATACGGCCGGCTCTCTTTATTTCACGCGAACACATTTGTCAGCGTCGGCAGGTCAGGCGCCGGCCGCCAGGCAGGACAGGCTGCTGTGGTCCGCCTTGGCGCTGGCGGTCCGTCACAGCAGGCGCCGGCCGGTCCAGCAGGTCAGGCTGCGGTGGTCCGGCACAGCAGGCGCTGGCCGGTCCGGCAGGTCAGGCTGCGGTGGTCCGCCTCGGCGCCGGCGGTCCGGCACAGCAGGCGCCGGCCGGTCCGGCAGGTCAGGCTGCGGTGGTCCGCCTCGGCGCCGGCGGTCCGTCACAGCAGGCGCCGGCCGGTCCAGCAGGTCAGGCTGCGGTGGTCCGGCACAGCAGGCGCTGGCCGGTCCGGCAGGTCAGGCTGCGGTGGTCCGCCTCGGTGCCGGCGGTCCGGCACAGCAGGCGCCGGTCGGTCCGGCAGGTCAGGCTGCGGTGGTCCGCCTCGGCGCCGGCGGTCCGGCACAGCAGGCGCCGGCCGGTCCGGCAGGTCAGGCTGCGGTGGTCCGCCTTGGCGCTGGCGGTCCGTCACAGCAGGCGCCGCCGGTCCAGCAGGTCAGGCTGCGGTTGGTCCGGCACAGCAGGCGCCGGCCGGTCCAGCAGGTCAGGCTGCGGTGGTCCGCCTCGGCGCCGGCGGTCCGGCACAGCAGGCGCCGGCCGGTCCGGCAGGTCAGGCTGCGGTGGTCCGCCTCGGCGCCGGCCGGTCCGGCAGGTCAGGAGGTGGTTTGCCTCGGTGCCGGCGGCCCAGGCTAGCAGCGTCATGTAGCTGACAGAGCCCGGCGACGCATCGCCACCGGTGGGATCCGGGGACGGTAGCGGTTGTGCTGACGTCATACCAGCGACAAGGCCACACGCCGAGCACGGTGCCGTGGGGCACGTGGACGCCCTGGCTCAGCCCACAGCCCTTCGCCACAGAGTTCCGGATGCAACGCAGCGACAACAACGTGCTGGTGACAAACTGAACAACGGAAACCACATTCGCCGTCCCGACATTTCCAGTATATAAGCATGATGCCAGCTTCGCGGAACATTACGCGCCCAACCAGCGCACCGTCTCAAATTGTACGTCACATGACACACCTGACCTAAAAAGACGTCGGACATCCCCGCAGAAGGCTGCTCAGTCGCTGTGTCACGCTCTGCGACGGCGCACATCACGCAGAACATACCGCCCATCGTCCCCATGGGCGAACGCGTACGAGACATCACGAAGCGGGGGAGAGCCATGGCAGATTGCGACGGGCTGCGCCAGACCCAGCGCGCGGGCGCAGGAGGTGCAGCCGCGCGGGGCCGCCGCAGCCTAGATTAACAGCGCGTGGAGTGTGTAACCGAGTCACGACATTAAAGCACGATAAAAGAAACGTTCGCGGAGGCCAGTGAGAGCAGATGTCAGGCCGCAAACACTGACAGTTCGTACTGGCCGATCGCGAAATAAAAAAGGCATTTAACGTTACGCCAGGCCATAAGCCTCATAAGTCAAGTTGTTCAAATGTTAACGGTGAAATTGATCGCAATGAACAAACTCATAGACAATGAACGATGGAAGAATGCAATTCAGCTCAGATTTGGCCGCTCGATAAGACCAGTGCCAAACGGCAGGCGAGCGGACTGGAGGATGAAACATCTTCGAGCCGACTCTCACACACGTCCCAAATCTTCTGGGCGACAACGGCGCACCCGCGGGGGCGAACCTCAGGGCTATCGCACCCTGGCCGATCTGCTGACTTTAAATAATTTTGCTGACGTCTATGAAGTCCAGTCATATACAAAGGAGAAAAACTATTGCCGTCCCAAGAGCATGCGACTATGCTCAGTGGCCTTCAAATTTCATGAATTTGAAGCTGACTCAAAATCGCTGAAAGCCAAACGGCCCCCAGCTGAGTAGGCAAATCACTGCCACCATTCATTTGTCTACCAAAGTCTTCCATCTTAGGTAAATGACCAGAGTGCGGTGCCCTTTCCGTACCGTCAACGCGTTGGTGGTGCGGATGTGCCGCGATGGCAGCGCCCGGCATTGCACCAGCCTGTCGCATAGTCAAAACGACCACAACGCGACATCCACCGCGTCGACACGCAACTGCCGGTGCAGGCTCCTCCGAGCGTGGTCGGGTGTCGGCGCAGGGGCGTGATCACAATCGATAGAAGAGATCCGAGCTGGAGCTGCCGCTGGCCTGCCCTTCCGGTCACCGGGCGGGGCGTCCGCTACCCTGGCCGGGACCGGGCGGCGCCATCGGCGGGCCCTCACCGGCCCGCCCGTCCCCGGCCACGGCTGTAGCCGCCGCGGCTCTTGGGCGGCGGAGACTTGGGTCGCAGCGCCTCGATCCGCTCCGTGCAGCCTGGAAAACGCGAGGACACACACAGGTCAGGCCAGGCGCCCCCTCCAGAAGCGCCGCCGAGCGCCACATGGTGACGGGGAACTAAAAGTGGAGCATTGCCACACGACGGCCCTTTAACACATGCGTCGTCTGAGCAGGGCGGAAGCAAATTATTATGCAGCGGTGTAAATTTAGGAACTTGAATAGCTGTAGCAGTATGCAAATTGTGTAACGGTGAATATTGTCACTTGCTAGTAAGCATATCCATTAAATGAATCAGTATCAATTGACAATGCTGCATCGATATTATTATGTGCTGCGCAAACTTAACATAGACGCTGTCTCTGACGAAAAAACGCCTTCCGACTTGAGGGCACGCGTGATCCGAATTCGATAGATGATGTGCGTGAAGTTAATGCCTTACGTGCCTCACAATCCACAGGCACAGTACCCTACTGAAGTTCACTGCTATGAAATCGCAGATGTTGAAAGCATGGGAAACATCGATCGCACGACAACGCACTGGAACATTGCACACACCTGAGGAGATACCAGAGGTTAAATTTAGTCGATTGAACAAAAACTAACATAGAGGAAGTGACAGGTAAAATTGCTTCATGGGGGACAATTACTAAAAAATCCAGTCTTGCCTTTATGGCCTGTCACGCAGCCTCAGAAACTCTTGGGACCTGCACATGGTTTTTGTATCCTGTTAAGTTATACAGCGCGCGCTGTTGCGCAGCCCTTTATGAAGCGCTAATGGGCGCGGTAGCAACACAGCGCCCCGCGGCCGTAACGGCCGCAGGGAGCCGAGCTTGGGCGTGTCGCGTAGGATCGCAAACTACTGCCTTATTTCGCCTCCAGACCATCGAACTTTGCAATCGCCGGTGCGCAGGTGCACGCTATCCTTGATGCCGAGGAAGCCATGGGGGGGGGGGGGGCACAAGAACCGGTGCCACCGCCGCTTACACTGATGATCAGCCCGTCGGCCGGCGCCTCGTCCCCCTCCCCTCCCCCAACAGATGGCCAGATCTCAGCTGGTTGCCATGCGACAGCCCTTCCAGGTGGCGCACCGCGCGATACTACAACCAGAAGCGCAGTCCTAATCTGCTTCAGTACGTGGACGCCACGCTTCGCTACGGACAACAGCACGTCAGTGGCCGTGACATCTGTTACCCCGGCCTGTCGTGACCCGGGCCACCCTGAATTTCGGGTCCGCAGTTGAAAACACCATAAGCGAAATCTGCAAATTGCCCGCGTCCCTCAATCTGATCGCCAGCTTCCTGTCAGTGCTGATGCAATTGCCAGCGGACGCTGCAGACAACATTGTCCCCATGCACTGGATGATGCCATCACGCTCCACATCCGCACCAGAAGGACCTTGGTGAAGAGCACAGCGCGTTGCAGGAGAGTCGAGACCACCCGAGCACTTGGAGAGTTCCCGTGAGAAGACCTGTTCCGGATCTCTTCAACTACGCGTTCTCCGCCCCTCCCCCTTTACGGAGCGTGCGTCGGGCGCTCGGATTTCCTGACCACCGAGTCCTGTATCCGCGTGCTGTCGATCAGGCCGGCGCGCTGTGGATGCTTCTCTGTCTCAGAGACAGCACCAGCTGTCGCAGCCACTGACATCAACAATGTGGAGTCCTTCCTTTAGCGAACTTCAGTTGCCGCCGCCTTCCCTCGATAGCTGGCTACGAGCCGACTACTGCCGCCACGCCTTACTCCAGACAGACGGGTCGGCCAGGGTCGCAGTCACGGAGCCCACAGCATGCCCAGCGGACCTGGCGCCGTGACTTACTAGGAAGGTCGTCACAAACTCCATCAACCGGCCGTCCCTGGTCTTCGACACCTGAGGTACGGAGCACAGGCCAGACCTCCGGTCCCACGGCCGGCACGCACGACTCCGCACCTGCGAGGGTCAGGTCACTGCGACGGCATACGCGCCAGATGGCCGTGTCGTGCCCCCAGCGTGTTCCTCTTCATATGCCAGTCCGTCGTCCCGTCCCGTGCTGGTACTTTCACCACCCCACGCGCCTACTAGCCTATCAAGAGACAGCTGGCCGGTCTCCACTGCAGTCTCGAACGCCACCAGCAAGCCGTTTGCACCGTGCTCCTCAGGCCCAACAACACGCAGCAGCGGTCTCTCCTTTTCGTCATCGACTTCACCACGCGAATCGTTGCTGATAAAAAGCCTGCCAAGCCATGCCCTCATTGATCTGCGGGGCGCAGCACGTGCCACCATCCACACGGGGCACACTCTCTTCTTCCCAGCCCAGCCGTGAGCCCACGATCTCCTGGTGCGCGCCTGTGGTCCGACATGGAAGAAAAGCTACCTGGCAGCCACACTCCCAGCATGTCGTGTGGCCGAAGCGTGCGACGGTCATGACGCCGCCGTACGGGTCTCGTAAATGCCGTAGTTGTAAACTGACGCCGCCGAATCCAGCAACATCCAGACAATGGCAGGGTTGTTTTCTTAAATGGTCCGGTTCATGGGAGCGGCCTCCTGCTGGGGTTCATTCCTTGGTGAATGTGTCAGCTCCCGATGGGGCAGTGTACGCCCTGCTGCCCAGACGATCGCCGGCCTGCCGCGGCTCTGCCGTTCGCGCGCACACTTCCGGAGAGGAGCACAGGTCTGCAGCCTGGCGTTTGGCTGCGATCCCTTCACACTTCTCACGAGCCGTGCGGACAGCAGTCGGTCAGGCACTGGGCTAGTCCTTCCGCTCCCTGTCCGGGGCACATCACGGCAACGCGCAAGACATCTTCCGTCCGCCTGTGCGACCCTGTAGCGCTCGAAGTCTCCTTGGTCCTCACATCGAGTATGCTGCGGCTCGTCGTCTGCTATGAGACCATCAGCCGTGTTACAGCGGGCGCCGAGAGCGCTGTGACTCCACCACCACCATACTCACATTTGCTTTGTCATGCCATCACATTCATTTCACTCACATACACCATGTCACGTTCACAATTCACATCACATCTCGAAAGGTCATTTCATAAACGGTCCACTCCGCTACTTCTACAAGTTTAGCGAAGAAGTACTCTGATAAACAGAATACTTTTGCGGGATTTTAGGCGACGTTCGTCTAGTTTTGTTGACACTTCTCTCAGGTCAGATCCTAGAATAGCACCACCGTATAGCTTCCTCCACTACGGTATGACGAACGGACCCTGGGACACAAAAGCCAAATCACATATACTGCGGCGAATACCTATGACGATGCACATTATTGCGCCAACCCGGAGCTGAAAAACTCTGAGGCGTCAATTGGTGCACGGGACACAAATCACAGCCGATCAGATGGAAGCGTCCACCCGGCGGGCTCTGGTAGCCGGGATCGGGCAGCGCGGCCCGGCCCGGCGGGCTCTGGTGGCCGGGGCCGGCAGCGCGGCCCGGCCCCGGGCCCGTGGCTCACCGGTGGTCGCGTTGCTTCCAGCGAAGTAGCCGTTGTAGACGTCCGGGTCGAAGTTGGACGAGGTCAGGCCGGGCCCCAGCGTCAGCCAGCCGGGACGGATGGTCGACTCCCGGCCGAACAGGTGCAGTCTGCCGGCCGACGCGGGGGAGCTTGACAGCGACCCAAACCCAGCACGTGACACGGCACGCGCCGGCCCGCCGGTGCGACAGTCACCGGCACCGCAACCGCTCTCGTTTTACGGACAAGGCGTGGCGCAGGCAGGGCCGCGGCCGCCCCTCTTCTACGCTTTCACGAACGCGCACGCGGAACAGCTCCTATATCTTTCAAGAACGAAATAACCATCCGTTGACCTAGAAAAACACAAATAGAATGAAATCATGCGTCGCAGCCCTTCGCTAAGACTGGGGAGAGGTGGAGCAAAACTGCATGGCTAAATGATCCGGTGAACAAAGACTCAGTTAAACGCGACTTGGCCCGAACCAAGCGTCTACGGCCGGCTTGTTCCCACTCGGTTCCCCCGCTTTGCCTTCGAAAGTGGTATCCCACAGCGAAAAGCCACTCCTTTACGCAGAGAACGAAAAGGATAAAACATTCAAAATGGTTGATTTTCGACAACAAAGATATATTTGTATATCCCTGGAGTACATCTGCTGACAGCGATGCCGGTCTTCAGCTGTCGCTGGAAGACGCCGCCAGTGCACAATAACACTGGCAGCCGAGCCGATCGGGCCTGATGATTTGAAAGCTGATTATATTATGACTCATTGTAACACCACTATCCTCACCAGCATTTCTTTCACACAGAATGCTACTCATTCGTTTAAATACTTATTTATTTAGAGATGCAAATCGCTGTTAGAGGCCATCCAGGCGGGTGCAGTACAGTGACGTCACAAAAATTGGGAAGATTTTTGAGAGGTTGTAGTATTATAAGATACTTCGGATAAGCGGTGAAAACGCATCCGAGGAAATTAGCTATAAGAGTATCACGGTATTGTGCACATTGGTCCGTCGCACATTGGAAAAACGTGGCACAACACAAATTATGTATATCGCATCTTGCACCTCCACATCACCTCTTGCACTTGCACCTAAAGTACCCATCCAAGGATGCTTTGATAGATGGGAAGTCGTGACCATCAAAGACGAAACATTGCGTACACAATGCGCGTTAACGCAACTTCCATTGCATCGATGTCACTTTTCGTTCAAAAGCATATACAATAGCAGCCACCGGTATCGACGCTTCAGACCTAGTACCATGAACGAAAACTCCAGCGACCTCAGCTTCCAGCCGCCATACAGTCGAGATCGACACGGACGCACGCACGCACGCACGCACGCACACACGAACTCGTGACCGGCGGGAGCCAGAGTCGGCTGCCGCTCACGTGGGATCAGTAGTATAATGACCACCGAGTACTGGCGGCTGCCCTGCGCCGTGGACGTGTCTCAGGGAGATCGCCAACAGATCATGACGGCCCGTGGGAGGCGCTAGTCTGGCCGGCAGACGGGACAGCTAAAGGACCGGACTGGCACGTGAGGCTCGCCCGACAGCCAGCCACCGCCAACACGTCGGACGGTGATCAAAGGCCTTACAAAAGCGCGACAAACAAAACTCCACGGCTTAACAGCGAGCATCGGCCTGTGCAGCCCGATGGACTCGGAGCTCGCGACCTTCATTATCCCGCCGCAGGCCGGGGACGGGCGCTGCAGACGTCCGGCCGGGGACGGCTGCAGGGCACTGCCGGCCAGGAAGCCACGCGTGGAAGCGGAAGGGCAGCCCCAGGGCGCGCCTGGCAGCACCTGCAGCACTGGCAGCGCCTGGGGCGACCTTCGGCCGGCGGCCGGCCCGGCGCGCGGGGCGGCCAGCGGCCGGCCGGACCGCGTATAAAGCGACGCGGCGGCCCACAGCGGGCACCAGTCTCTGCCGTGCCGTCCACAGCAGCGTCATGCAGCTCGCTCGCCCCCTGCTCGCCCCGCTGGCGCTGGCCGCAGCGGCCGCTGCGCTCAACCTGGCCGACGTGCCCTGCGGCAAGCAGGCGGCCGTCACCAAGATCGTGGGCGGCGGCGCCGCGCGGCCCGGCCAGTTCCCCTGGCTGCTGTCGCTGCAGCGCGACCAGCAGCACGGGTGCGGCGCCACACTCGTCAACAAGTGGTTCGCCGTGACCGCCGCGCACTGCCTGAAGACGATGCCGGCCGACCAGTTCAGCGTGGTGGCCGGCGAGCACGACCTGACTAAGTCGGACGCCAAGGAGCAGCGACTGCCAGTGAAGGCCATTACGCTGCACCCGGGCTACACGGTGGGCAAGCGCCGGCACGACCTGGCCGTGCTGCGGCTGGCCCGGCCGGCCGTCTGGGGCCGGCGCGTCCAGCCCGCCTGCCTGCCGGGCGCGGCCGCCGCGCCGCCCGTCAACCGCACCGCCACCGTGGCCGGCTGGGGCTGGCTGGACGAGGAGGCGAACGGCGGCCAGCGCGCCGACGTGCTGCAGTCGGTAGCGGTGCCGGTCATGGGGCCGACCGAGTGCACCGCCTGGTTCCGCGCCGCCGGCAAGCCGGGAAAGCTGAGGCCCGGCCAGCTGTGTGCCGGCTTCAAGGAGGGCGGCCGCGACGGCTGCCAGGCCGACAGCGGCGGCCCGCTCCTGCTGCCGGAGCAGGGCCGCGCCACGCTGGTGGGAGTCGTGTCGGGCGGCATCGGCTGTGGCCGGCCCGGCCTGCCCGGCGTCTACACCGACGTCGCCCACTACCGGGACTGGCTGGTCGAGACCATCCAATAGGCCGTGACGCGGAGCCCCGCCCGGGCCGCCCGGTCCGGCGCACCTGCGACGCGATTCGATGTCGCCTGAGCGCGACTTAGTGGCGGTTTGGTTCACCAAAGAGGACGGCTGTGTGGTAACAGACCTTCGTTTGATGAATGTGATAGTGCGCGACCGCGTAATTGTGACGAGTTGCATTCCGCTATCGTAAAAGGACATGCGCATACGTGGCTAGTATGCGGGCTATCAGAGCATGCAGCACTGGAACTCATCATGAATGGGGTAAGTGACGGCTTACAAAGCGAGTCATCACTGCGGGCTGCCGTGGTCAGCACACTCCTTCTGCAATGCATGCTAAGTAGGTAATTCCGCATGAGATGTATTCCACACCCAACGTCAATGCAAATAATACACGCGATGATCATATAGTCGATGCCTATGTGGACATCATTTTGAGAAAACAAAAACTCTCGCACACCGCCATTCTTCCTTGTACCGCGCGCTGTCTAACGTTTGCTTTTTATTGCAGTCGATCTCTTCCTTGTAAGTTGCGAGCGAGTCACGCGCACAAAGGAATGGAATCCCAGGGATCGCAAAATGTTTGCAGTTTACATGCACATATTGGATGTCTGGTGCCGTCCACTGGTATGCCAAACAGCCGAGTCCCGGCACTGGTAGCGGTGCTGGCAGGTCAAAGGCTCAGCAGATAGACTGTCTGGTATAGTCCACTGGTATGCCAAGCAGCCGAGTCCCGGCACTGGTAGCGGTGCTGGCAGGTCAAAGGCTCAGCACATAGACTGTATGGTACAGTCCACTGGTATGCCAAGCAGCCGAGTCCGGGCGCTGGTAGCGGTACTGGCAGGTCAAAGGCTCAGCACATAGACTGTATGGTACAGTCCACTGGTATGCCACACGGCCGAGTCTCGGCACTGGTAGCGGTACTGGCGGGTCAAAGGCTCAGCATATAGACTGTATGGAACAACCCACTGGTGTGCCACACAGCTGAGTCCCGGCACTGGTAGCGGTGCTGGCAGGTCGAAGGCTCGGCACTGCAAGTCACCGAGACCGCGGCCCTGCCTGCGACAGGAGAGCCGGACCAGCCTACCGCAGCAGGGGCGAGCACCTCCCCGGTTCGGCAGGCCCCGCGACACCTTACGCTCCAGGAGAGCCGGACCAGCCCATTGCAGCAGGGGAGAGCACCTCCCCGGTTCGGCAGGTCCCGCGACACCTTACGCTCCAGGAGAGCCGGACCAGCCCATTGCAGCAGGGGAGAGCACCTCCCCGGCTCGGCAGGCCCCACGACACCTTACGCTCCAGGAGAGCCGGACCAGCCCATTGCAGCAGGGGAGAGCACCTCCCCGGTTCGGCAGGCCCCGCGACACCTTACGCTCCAGGAGAGCCGGACCAGCCCATTGCAGCAGGGGAGAGCACCTCCCCGGTTCGGCAGGCCCCGCGACACCTTACGCTCTAGGAGAGCCGGGCCAGCCCATTGCAGCAGGGGAGAGCTCCTCCCCGGCTCGGCAGGCTCCGTGACACCCTACGCTCTAGGAGAGCCGGGCCAGCCCATTGCAGCAGGGGGAGAGCTCCTCCCCGGCTCGGCAGGCCCCACGACACCCTACGCTCTAGGAGAGCTGGACCAGCCAGCCGCAGCTGGGGGAGAGCGCCTCCCCGGTTCGGCAGGCCCCGCGTCACCTTACGCTCTAGGAGAGCCGGACCAGCTCACCGCAGCAGGGGGAGAGCACCTCCCCGGCTCGGCAGGCCCCGCGACACCTTACGCTCCAATGGAACCGGACCAGCTCACCGCAGCTGGGGGAGAGTACCTCCCCGGCTCGGCAGGCCCCGAGACACCTTACGCTTTCATACGCAGTGCTCGTCCCGGAAGCTCTGACCGGAAAATCCCGGATTACTATGCACTGGTGGGGTAACCCAGCACGGTTTCGTCATATTGCGTATGAAAACCCCCGTTGATGATGTTGAGAGCATGCACCATTGCAACTGTGCAGGAGAAACCTTAACGCATATAGATGAGCTAAAGATGGGTCCAAATAAAGATACGTTTAAGGCTAAGGGTGTGAAATGCGGCTAAAAAGGGTGAAAACGGTAATATACACGACGGCGGCCACCGGCGTGAAGATAGCGCTAAGACCGTGTCTCCTGAAGATGGCGCTAAGACCGTGTCCCTGAAGATGGCGCAAGACCGCGTCCCTTGAAGACAGCACTAAGACCGCGTCCCATGAAGATAGTGTTAACACCGCATCCTCCGGAGATAGTGCTAGGAGAGTGTCCCACAAGGTGGAGAGTGCGGATGTGAGTTCTGGTTCGGAAGGATTCGGGCCTATGCCTGTCCTCGACTTCCGTCAGTCGCTTCTAAACATGGCATGCATTATTCCAACTGAAAGATAAGCTTCGATGGCCGTGTTCATGACAAACATAATGAGTCCAGACTCTACACACAACCATTTTGTGAGTTTAGAACCTGGAGTCTCCTCCGCTCCGATCTCCCCAACATGACGTGAACCAAGTTCTCACCTAGACAGCTTTTTCCACGTGAAAATTCCCTTGACGAGTGCGAAGTGACCAATGTATGTGCGGGGGATGTATAATGTTGTTTTTCGGAACACTGTGGTCGGGTGACTTCCCTGTCGCTTATGGCAATTCCGTGTAAGTCCAAATGTGTAACTCTACTTCTGGGTCCATAGTAATCAAACGTGGACTTTAAGAAAACGCCTCCAGATGCCTTATGATCGCATAATGTACGCCCCCACACGGGTACGTGCGAGGTAAACACAGGGAGGAGGTAGAACTGAAGTCACAACGCCGATGGGTCTCTAAAAACGTCTTCGCTCTCAAATTTTCTCAAACCAAAAACCGTTATCAAACAGATGCAGCCCATGAGGTCAACACAAGCCAAGCCGCACATCTGTGACGTTCAAACTGACGGAAAGAAGACCAACACCTTACAGGTGTTCCACAAGACGGGTTCAAGATGAGGGAAATCACAGCTTGGCGTGGGGCTCCGGAGTCGACAACCGCCACAGCACGAGAGCTATCTAACCTGCGCCTGCCCAGGCAGAAGTGCTCGATGATGTGGAAGATCTCCTGGGCCTTCTCCAGCGAGCCGTAGCCCGGATCCTCGGCGATGATGAGGTCGATGTCCACGTTCGCGTGGATGAAGTCTCCGTCCACCGAGCGACGCACGGTGCCCTTGATGCCCATCAGACAGTGCTCCTGCGTGCCAACCACCGAGCCGTCAACACCAGCTCGGCCGGCACGGTGCCCTTGATGCCCACCAGACAGTGCTCCTGCGTGTCAGCCAGCGAGCCGTCAACACCAGCTCGGCCGGCACGGTGCCCTTGATGCCCATCAGACAGTGCTCCTGCGTGTCAGCCAGCGAGCCGTCAACACCAGCTCGGCCGGCACGGTGCCCTTGATGCCCATCAGACAGTGCTCCTGCGTGCCAGCCAGCGAGCCGTCAACACCAGCTCGGCCGGCACGGTGCCCTTGATGCCCATCAGACAGTGCTCCTGCGTGTCAGCCAGCGAGCCGTCAACACCAGCTCGGCCGGCACGGTGCCCTTGATGCCCATCAGACAGTGCTCCTGCGTGCCAGCCACCGAGCTGTCAACACCAGCTCGCCTGCCGCTGGTGGGAGTCGTCACTACAGCAGTGCAGTGGCAACAGAACACGTTGTGCTGCCCGGCAGTTCACATACACTTTTCCGCGAGCGTAACATAGCTCGGTTTGACAGCAGTTTTCCCAACAGCCACTAAGGTGGCGTACTGGAATGGCATAATAGGATGCAAAGCACTGAATTCCACAGGAGATGTCCAAGATAAACACCATCGAGGCCAGCGTAAGTGTACGAAACATTTTAAAAATGTGGAATTAAAACAAAAATGGTAAGCCAGTCAAAACGGAGGTGCGAGAAAATGTCTGGAAACTGCTATGAGCCTGTACCCACAATTCCCAATAGTTGTGCACAGGCCCTTTCCAGTTAAATGCTGATGGTAACACAATCTTCATCGCGCATGACAGACACTCGTGTTTCGGCACCCTTGTGGGCCACTCGACCGTTCGTTTGCTGTTGACATTCCTGTCATAAACGGAGCGCATTCAGTTAACGAACCTTTACCGAGTTGTATTGCTCGATGAACAAGATCTGTTCTGTTCTACCAGCACTGATTGGAATAGCACAAATCCCGCGACGTAGCGATCTTTTCACAGGCTTTAACAGCCTATCACCGTCATGGAACATGAAACTACAAGCAAAAAAGGTGGACATGCACAGCGCGACCCTCATTCGTGCCTTGGTCCGCTGGAAGATGGCCTTCGTTTCCAGGTTTTTGTTGTGCCCTGGGTTTTTGATGTTGGTCTTGATCCAGCAGATGTCCTCACAGCGCCGGTAGCCCCACTTCCTGAGGCACTGCCGGCCCAGGTCCAGCCCGTCCGAAGAGCCGCACCACAGGAACACGAACGAGCGGTGCGCCGCCACGGCGTCCAGCTGCAGACTCATGATCTGGCCACGGGTCAGTGCCGGGTCAGGGGCGTCAGCACGCCAGCACGGTACACCAGCACAGCACGCCAGCACGGTACACCAGCACAGCACGTCAGCGCAGTACACCAACACATCAGAAGCACAACACTGAACACCACACGGCACAACAGTCCGAGCCACTCACTCACTGCTGAAGCCCATGTGGACTTTTGTTAAAAACTAGTTCATCCCTCACCATGTATCACAAATCCATTGATGGATTAAACCTTAAGCACAGAGCAGAAACATTTAAAATCGGCACGAGCACCGCTCCCAGGACCCAGAAAATTGTAGTAACATCTGCCATCACTAAGCGATGTCACATATGATGCATGAGTCCATTTATCAATTTCAATGGTTACAAATATGCCAAAAGACTTGTCTTCATCAGCAGCCCAGGTTGCATACATGGCCAGTAGGTGGCAGCACATGCGGACAAGGCCTTACGCCCACCTTTATAGGCTAGACAAACAGGCTTAAATCATCTAGCGCAAGACGAACTTCGTCTTCAGAGAGAAAAACTTAGGACTGCTCCAAATCGCCCCATACCGGACCAAATATCGCTACCCGCCGTGTTGCGGATTGGTGAATTTTATTCGCCGCAGATGTATTTGCCTATTCGACATTTCGTGAAAGAGGTGGCACTCAACTTTTCTGTCTTTCGCATGCATTTTATTCCAAAACTGGTAGACCACGGCGTTCAGTTGCGCAGTCATCCCATAGAATGAGCTGTTTTACACAGCTATTGGTAATGGCTGGCGCCTGGTCGGCCCTCTGCGCACTACCCGACGTTAAGCAGCAGCCGCGGCCCACCTCGTCCCAGCTCCAGAAGCGCTGGTTGGTGACGCCCAGCGTGCGCTGGTACTCCTCCAGCGGCGGCTCCACCAGGATCACGTCGAACTCGCTGCGCAGCTGACGCAGCTCGAACGACAACAGGTCCGTCTTCAGGTACATCGGCGGCGTGGCCGTGTTCTCGATCAGCTCGTCCTGCAGCAGCAGCCACCCAAACAGTCGGCCGCTTTCTCCACTAATAGCTCATCTCAACGCCACACAGCCGTGTCCTGAAGATTGCGGGCGTGTTCCCTCACGAGAGACTGGTCACTGATAAGCATCACGTTGACTGGCTTACTAGTCGGTCGGCACCATACATGGCTGGCTCGCGACACGGACCGAGGAAACAGGCGTCCAGTTTCATGTAAGTTAGCTTCAGAGATATAAACCCATGGCAAGATGAATGTTCCCTTTATTCGTATTATGCCCTTAGAGTAGCTATGTTGCTAACTAGTTCAAGTCAGTGCTTTTCTGGCTGATAACAAGAAGCCAATCGCTCGTCCATGCATGCCACGTGGTACGAGCACAACAATGTCGCGGGCGCGGAGCCACGAGCCGACGTAGCTTGCCTATCCCAGGCCGAGCCCGCTCGTCACCAGAAGCCTGGCATGGCGTCAGCTGCGAGTGCTGGGTGTGGCCGCCAGCACCACGATGCCAGCGGCCGGCCGCGACAGCAGCCCTTACGCCAGGTTAACACAGTCCCAGCGAATCTCTGCGCACGCACCACTGGATGTGCTAAGAGCCCGAGAACAACTGGTGCAGCATTTGCCCGAACCCACCTAACAGCGGTCCTCCAGCGCAAAAGATAATTTCGTCCACGGACAGTTTTAGCACCTGACACCGCGAATGGTCATTCTGGTCCTACACAATGCCACGACGCGGCTATCTCATGTCAGGTGACTGTGCCACTTGTTAGCGTTCACATGTGGGCAACTTTGACAGACGTACTGTCCAACTTTGGGTTGATCTTGTTGCTATCACAGCTCACCAACATTCCAAGCAGGCTGGAGAGTCTCTACACCGAAACCGCCCAGACTATGGACCAACACGTACTACTCTCAGGCGTTCGCTGCAGCTGGCCGAAGAGGACCAGGGACGGAGAAGCCAAGCGGCGCTCGTCGACTAACGGAAATCTTACCGCTACCAACACAAAACATCAGAGTAACACCCACTCGACACCTCCTCTCCCTGCCCCTCGCCGCCGCAGTGTGGCGCGGGCCACGTGTGGCCGTCTCGGCGCGCGGCGGCCGTGCCCACCTTCAGCCTGATGAGCTCCCGCAGCTTCGGGTACTCCTCGAAGCGGTCCTCCAGCCCCACATCACGGATGAAGTTCTGCGGCCGCTGGCCCGTGTCTACGAAGTGCTGGCAGTAGTCGTTGTGCGGGTTGGCCGACTGAGTGCCCTGGCGGCGACCGCGGGAAACGCGGGTCAGTGGGCGGCCGCGGGTGACCCGGACGCCGCCGGAGGGAGCGTCCGGATCGTCTGGGTCCGGCGGCCGGGTCAGGCGTCCGGCTGAGAGAACGGCGACGTGTCCTGGTGCTAGCTGACCGATCTGCTCGTCACCCTCAGTGCGAGATTGCTAAGGGTGATGATCAAATGATGCAGGTTTGGAAAATGCGAATTACATGTGGTCAACATCTCTCGCTTCTGGCGAGCGCCGCCGACGTCAAGCGCAGTCAAAGTACAAAATGTCCAAGTTAGGTAAGCATATGTGCTTGCTGCTGTTCAGTTAACAACAAGCTGGAACATACACTGGTGTAATATGGATAATGTGCAGTTCTGCTGACAACCAACGGCAGACTATTCAAAAAAAGAAAATCAATATAAATGCTTACCAAAGCACAATCACATTGCCACGCTAGTTGAATGACACTGGCCGCTTGACACGACGGATGTTTTTACGAGTGCTCAACCAAAAGGGTAAACTGGGCAGTGTGAGCTTGTTGACATGAAAATGCTGCTTTGCATGAAATTCCTTGCAATGGACAGCCAATAGGTAAGAAATGATGACACAAATAAGCAATTTCTCACTGTGTGAACAAAAATGGTACCTTAGAAACCACGCTAATGTAGTTCATAAACTACGACTGTAGCCTTGATATCACACTGATTTCAGATACCAGTCATGTAAAGGCTTGTCTTTCTGACTACCTCTCTGTCAAGATGCTGTCCTTGGTCTGATGACCAGTGTCCTGATGAAGCAAAACAATGTATGGAGGGTCATCACTGGTAGCATTATGTCGTCATGAAATGGCATATCTTGTTTCCACTGGTGTTATGTTGGCAACAGATACCACAGATTGTTCCCACCGGTGTTATGTTGAAAACCAAAACAGATGATGACACATGGCAATAACGTGACACACATTCTTGAGTGGATTGAAACTCTGGTTGCCCAAAGTCATTTCTGTTTCAAACGTATCAGCAAAACACAATTAAGTGAGAAAATTACCTTATTTGAGTTGATAATATTCTCAAAATTGTCCAATCAACTAACAAAAAGGAATAAGATCCATACAAGTGTGCAGTACAGAGTTGCCAACACTAGTCACCCTGGTGTGAGTATATCAACCAGTGTTTTAAATGAGTCAAAGGCTGCACAGTTAAAATTGTTTTTGCTTTACAAATGTGATCAATAAGAACATGTTTTAGTTGATAATATTGCCATGTGTAATAACCACTCTATCTGTATCAGTTACCTTAAGGAAAGCTGAGGAATCAGTATACACCATTTCTTCTGCTGTGTCACCCTCATCAATTTTGGCTTTCTTGGCATCTTCCTCTTCCTTCTTCTCTTCATGTGTCTTTTCCACTCCCAAAGATGTACTCCCTAGAACCTTCCCTAGGTTTTGTGGACTTGAAACACCAAGCTGAAATGAGCATATTGGTGTTATCCTTGATTTGAACATGATATTTATTCACCAAAGCAAACAGCCAGCTTCAAATCTTTTCTATGCATTAGACATGAATCTTTCATGACCAGAGGTATTAAAATACACAAACAATATTTTTATTTCTGCAATTACATTCATAAAGTACTAGAAACATCAAGTACCACACTCCTTCCAATGGAGAAAGTTGCATACACCTATACATGGGAGCCTCTAACACACAATTCACCTGTTGGGCAAGGAGCTGACGCCTCCTCTGTGACTTCTCACGCATCTCTTTTAGCTTCTCAGACATGACTGTGATATCTTAATAGGTAGCTTGATTTCTGCAAGTTGGGGTGTTTCCTTAAAGACATGTATCCATCAGCAGGGTGGAGTGAGCCACCCCTGCCACAAAGCTTTTTGTAAACCAGCTCTTGCTTTCATGCTTGTCATTCTATTTCAGCTTGCTGAGTCCCTTGTATACAGATAGAATTGCTGAAGGCTACACTCAAAATGAACCACAAAAAGAACCCTGAGACAGGCTGTCAAGCCATCATAAAGAAAAGGAGACATACACACTACTTTTAACTCAGTTACTCAATTGCAGCTATATAAGTTACTTTTTATTCTGAAAACCATTGTGTTTTGACCAACCATGAAATTGTGAAAGTTCAACCGACCAACCATCGCAAAAACCCACCATGCGTCCAGGAACCATAGCCTCACACAGGTAATTTTGAGTTGCAATACTCTGAACACATTTTCACACAAAATATTTGAAAATTCTGCACAAAATGGCCTGGGCTAAGTTTAACACCTGCAAGAATATGGTACAATACAGATGTCAGGTAGCCGCCAAGCAAGGTGGATCTTTTTGCAGACTGGATGTTCAACTAAAACTTTGAACATGACAGGATATAAACTAAAAAATATCAAAACTTAGGTTTACCATAGAAACGGAGGCAGCTATTGTTTGACAGAGCATCCCCTCATTTAATTTTAAAACGCACTTAGATGATGCGCTTCGGATGTCCCATGATCTTTACCTTCCCGCCGACAAAGCCTAATCCAAAATTGCGAGGCCTGTGCCGGCGATATCAAATTCCTTTGGATATGCTGTCGCTCTTGAAAATATCAAATATGGTCAAAAGGTTTCAAAAACCGTTAAACCGATCAAAGGTGACGATCCTGATTTCCAATTTTGTCAATCATGACCTGACATCACTGTCACGTGCAAATAAATCACAAATCTTACCCTCCTTTCACAAACAACGCGCGGTTTACCAACAACACCCTATGAATGCATCTCACCAAAGGTCGTACGACGGAGATACATGAAACTGTTGGTTTTCGCCAGCTTATCTTCGTGACGTCAGTGGTATAAAAGACTTCAACGTGCTACAGGCAACTAATACGGGGTGAAATCTTACAGGACAACTAAAATTTCAAAAACCGTCCCACACATGACGAATAAATTGTTGGCAAAAGATGAGCATGACTGCAAAACGATTTTAAAAAGGTCGGTATCCGTCCGTTAGCTCAGATGGTTAGAGGCAGGTGCGGATCCAGGACTTCCTCAAGGGGGATATGCAAACTTTTGGGCCCACTTAGTTCGCCTCTCCCCAGCCCTCAAAATACTCGCATTACGGCCAATAAACTTCAGATTTTCAGCATTCTATTGTTAAATGGAGACCTATCTTATCGAACGCAAACCTAGAACACTAGGCCTGTTATACGTATGAAACAGGGGTGTCGATCTGTATTCTTTTGGGTGAGCCACTGGCCCCCATATGTCCAATTTGGCCCCCAACGGTAAGTGTGGCCACCCAATCTTTTGTATCGTAGCTAGTTCTTATTTGATGAAGAGCCGTGTGCTGTTGTCGGGGGCCCCATCTGTTGAGCTATTCGGGCACACTTAATCGTTCGAGAATGTCTCCATATTGTGTCTTGGGCAATTCCATTTTGAATAGAGGGCCCTATGTACTTGTTGGGAGCCCTATCTGTTCACCTCCCCGGCCACACTGGATGTTCGGGACCCTGTACATTGTGTTGTGGGTATTTCTTATCCAAATGGAGGGCCGTGCGCTCTTTTCGGGGCCCTATCTGGTAACCTATCGGGCACACTCGGTCATTTCAGAAACCTCCCTATCATGGCTTGGGTATTTGTCATTTGAATGGATGACCATATGTTATTGTTGGGACCCGCCCTATTAAGTTGCTCAGCCCAGTGGCGAATCCATGGGGGAGCACCGAGCCATCCCCCTTGAGCACCGTAGGGACCCATAGGCTCCGAAGGGGTTCATAACCGGTCAACAAGACACAGTTTTCTTACACAAAACACAACGAAATTGGATGCCTTCGGGCCTCTTGGCATCTAAGAACAGTTGCAAGTGAAGAGCCTAAGAGTAGACAAAGTTGGTCAATCGCTGATTGAGAGAGTGGTGATTGGGGAAAAATTTGAGGTTCATTACGTTACCAGAGGCGTTATGCTGTTGTCGGGGACCTATATGTCTAATGCTTGGGTTAATCCGATTGCTAAGGAGTCTTTCACGTTGCCTTTAATCTGTTCGCATTCTCTCGTAGGGCCCTACGCTGCTGTTGGGACGCTATCCACTAACATGCCTGGGCACAATGAGATCGATGGGGGGCCTGCGCTGCTGTTGGGGCGCTATCCACTAACATGCCTGGGCACGATGGATCGATGGGGGGCCCTGCGCGAGTTCAACCATTCGCCCGAAAGACCCTATACGCTTTTGGCGGGACCACATGTGCCAGGGTACATTCAGGTGCTCAGGAGACCTTACGGGCCGCTGAGGCCCGGAGCTCATCGGCTTTTACCGGCCCCTGAGCAACTGATATATGCCCCGGTATATTAATTTGTAGTCCATCATTGTCAATTCATATTGGTCTCGGGTTCCTCCCATTTGCTCAGAGGGTCTTGACCTTGCAACTTCTTTTCAGAGAAATCGGGACTTGTCGTGACTAAATCGCTAAATAAATCGCCAACTTCACGGACATGCGGGCGCAGGGAATTGTTGTAGCGTTTATCCGTTTTTTTTTTTTAAATTTCCCATCGGATCCTGCTGGGTCGGAAAATTGCGCTAACTGCAGGGGGGCAACCTTCGGTGGTGGATCATATCACCCGGTACTCTGAGGTCCAATATTTCCGGGTTCATCTATCCAAGCGTGTTCTGCAGAACCCTGCGTTTGGATGGCAGCTGCTATATCTAACGTGACTGTATTTTTCTTCGCCAACCCATCTTACAGACAAGACAACCACTCTTATCCAATCCACAGACTAATATGACAAAATGACTAACTTCAATGACGTAAGCTTTGTGAAAATCTAACACATATGCATTTATTTGCCAAGCGATGCAAATATCAAGTTTCAATAACTTTTAACGATTTGGTAGCGTATTGTTTTTTCAATTAAATGGTGTGCAAAATTGGATAGTCTTTTTGAAGATGATTCCGGACACATGGTAAATATATCGACAAAATCGGTGTTTCGGAAGTTGGTCGTAATATTGAGCGCAATTCTGACCGTTTCCCCGGATCCTTGAACTGATCAAGTTTTCGAGTTAACCAATATTTTTAGTACTTGTTCTCCTTCGTAAAAGAAAAAGCTCATCCTTATCGTATCACACTGATGTTGTAAAACACAAACGATGAAAATTTTCAAAAAAAGAGATCTTAAAAGCTTCGTACTGTCCTTCCTCGAGAAAACTGTCATCATTCTGCATGTCAAGCTAGCAGCCGGTTCATATCCAACTGTAGATCGATGTTCCCGGCCACACACACGATCTGGCCTAACACGTGTAGGCTGATAAAACTTTGCCTATACATCTGAGAACACAGAAAGCTAGTAAAGACATACCAAACTTCCGAAATATTATAGGTAAGCGTTCCAAGTCCACCGGGCGGACCCCTTCGATCGGGTTCAAAATTTGAGAAGTCATAAGGCATGATCCGAACATTTTTGAATCCCAAAAGCTAACATGAGCATCCAGTACCTTCCGAGATAATATAACTCAACGTTTGAGGTCAATTCGAGCGGACCCGTTCACTCAACTCAAAATTCATGAGCTTGAGCGCTCGCGCGCGCGCGCGTTTGTGTGTGTGTGTGTGTTTCTTCACTGCTGGTGCCATTGTAAACCGCAATAACGGCATTTCTTCATGCATATGAAAACTAAATCATTGACTTTATCAACAGCAACGATCGGACCACCATTGCTTTTGATAGCAACGTACAATCAAAGGTCAACAAAACAGGGACGTTTTAACTGAATTCTTTCGCAATCCTTGGCATAACTGATCGAATTGGACGCGCGCCACACCCGTCGCCTCTCGCGTCACCACTATTTGTTCCCGCACTATTTTGGTTCGCGAGCGCTAACCAAACGCTCGCGACCGCAATTTCCATTCGATTTTAAATACGCTTCAGGGTGGCGTATCTCGTTACGCCGCAACATGGAGTTATTTTAGCACTGCACGCATGTCCTCATTAATATGGTGGAGTACCTCTTGACGCCGAAATGTGAGATGATTCTAGCATTGGATAATGTGATTCCATTTTAAGCCTGGTGATAGCATGCATGGCAATTATGTATAGCTTAACACTCGCGTGGTGGCTTATTTTGATCTGGTGTTAGTTTATTTTCAGCAAAGGCCAGAGTATGCGCTAATATATGTATATATATATATATACATATATATATATATATATATATATATATGTATATATATGTGTGTTACTTTATATATATGCATCAATAATATGCAACAATGTACCACTCATGAGAAGAAAGTGATGCTTTCATATCAATTGACACCATGGATCGTAAGTTCATTCGTAGAGCGATCCCGATATACCTTAGAAGCAAGTGCGTTTTCGCTGCCAGGTGGCTGCATATAATTTAACCCCAGCCACGGTAGTCGTATGGTTTTCTTCCAGCGATAATTATGCGACACATGTCATCAATAAAGCCAGATGTGAACACCACAAAGTCACTTCAGTTCAGCGGTAGCAACGATCCCAGAGTCAAGTAACTACCTAAGTGTAATTATTTTATCAGCGTGCAGAGCTAAAGCTAAATTTGTAAAAAGCTAACAGCCTCAGCACCAGCCCCCATCTACGGTTCCATGCCGTGCTTTACGGTGGTGCAGCGCAAAGCACATGTATTTGCATAGCAATGATTATTTACGAGTACGCCAGTTAGTCAGCGCAAGATTTGCACCCATTTTTCATTTAGGTGCTGATATAAGAGCTGTGCGACCTCGCTCCCCGATCAAAAATAAGTGATCCCGCCCCGGGCCGTTATTGCGCGCATATTGGTTCTCTTGCAGGTTGTTGCACGCAGCGGCCGCCGTGATGAAACGAAGTCCGTTGCATCACTGGCTCATGATGTGCGGAAGCCAGTTCATAAACTTCTGCATACAAGCAAGCTGCCTACACTTGCTATACTGCACGCAGGCTAGCAGATTCCACGCACTAGGTACACACCACGGTAGGATACCGGCGCCTCATGGCATGACAGATTCCTTAGAACACCAACCATTCAGCAGCGTGGACGCTGTGCATTATCACTCCCTGTTATCTACGTTCCATTTACCGAGGAGTGTCATGCTTTCACGCGCGATTTTCCAGTCACATTATTCAGAGAAGTCCTGCCTGGAGGTCTGTGACCACAGCTGTCCGGTCGCCGCTGATTAGAACAACCATTATCTTACTTGTTGTAATGGCTACAATACTCTCCAGCCATTCTCGCTTGCAGACCAGAGTACAATTATAGTGGCTTCTGCTGAAGTTCTGCGTTCTCTTCTGAGGCAGTACTTGCCCTCTTCTGATCTTGACTGGATGCTGAGCTATGCGAGCCCAGAAACACCCGCAGCTCCTTTCAGCTCTTCACGGACTATGGCGGCAAGTGTGACGTGACTTGGCTTTATTCGATGGCGGCTTTATTTGATTATCTAATGGCGAGCGCTAATGGATGGGAATCTCACAAACGCCGCCGATTCAAGGACGGCTGGTCGTTGCTTAGGTACTATTCAGATCAGTGAGACTAACTCAGCTTTGACTGAAATAGATCGACTACGACAACAATGCCTTCTCTGGCTCACTGCCAAGGAACGATGTACGAGCCAGTTGCCTACAGTCAGTTTATCTGTAGGCTCTAAGGCCACGATATCGCTATTTTGGCCTAAAGAATAAATTAGCATGCAAAAACTTAGGCAGTGGCACGATTCACGAGGGCCCTCGCAGGTAACCGGTAGGCGGCCTGTTAGACGCCAATCTGTTGCATTAGATGTTTGAAGTCGGTGCCCTATCCCATGGATGTGGACCTACCGAATAGACCTAACGGGGAGCAGGGGCGAAGTGCTGTATCATGAGTTGGGGGAGGGGGGCTGAGCATTGAATGATGAGAAACGTACCCAAAAGTTACGAAAATAAACATATTTTTTCTCTGGATTTGGCCCACTATTTTCTCAAAGTTAGGGTGGGGAGGGGGAGGCTGAAGCCCCTAACTCCACAGGAAGCTTCACTCCAAATATTACTCTCTGTTTGTTAGAGGCGATGCTTTATGTTCGACTGAGTCATGAAACGTGACACAGCTTTGGACAAAGCTGTAAGAGTTAGATCTATGGATAGCTTCATCTTTGGTATCTTATATTTAGGTGAAACTGTACATAACAAAAATGACACGACCTTGGCTGTTCCCCGCGTCGTTTCGGAGAATCAGCCAAAGTTTCGGTGAGTTACAGTGGAATCGCCTCCTTTCAGCATGTGTGGGAACCGGAGCCGGACATGCGTCAACCGCATTGACTTGAATTTTCGATTCGACTGACATACAACTCAAAATGCCATTTGAAACACAGTCGTCTTATTGGAACAGAGGTTATATACACAGCAGTGCTGAGCAATTTTCAAACTTTCTATCAGCGCATGTGCCCAATATGTGGGATTTTGTAGTCCACAGGTGATACCCCAATTCATGTAACAGAGTGGCGTTATCGGCATTGAATCCATCGCAATCCATTCTGAGGGCGAGCCACATTGATTTTGGCAGGAGCGGAGTTGATGCAGCGGCGGTGCCTATGTCCCTCTCGGCGTGAAATACGAAGTTCTGTTCTGCACGGGTTCAGGTCTACACTTCTCTACGCCTATGCGTGCTACATCACGCGGCGTAGCTTCTTAAAATGAGTGATGCGATGAATGAGAAGAAAGAGACAGGCAAAAACGAGAGCATTTTACAAAACTGGTGGTGGGTTGGGTTCCTTCCTCCCCCCCCCCCCCCCCCCGACAACTTAATGACAAACTGTACCCTTGGTTCTGAACCCGAAACCAACCGCGCAAACCATTTCGAGTAAATGGATACAAATTATTGTTTTGGGCGACGAGCATTGGCATAATCACTTCCTTGGTCCGTGCTGTCCGGGGCCCAGTGTCTTTTGGATGCATAAGATCACCATTGTGTTTTCACCTTGTGAAATGACACGCTAACGGAATTGGGCCGCTGTCACATGTACGCCGCGGTCAGGTCCACGACTTGGAAGCCATGCTGTGTGGGAGAACTCGACAGCAAATTTTGAGGGCGGTGAGCTAAAGGTTGAAAGGCTCATCTGTAAGTTAAAGGCTGAACCCCTTTTCCTTCCCCCAAACCGCTCCTGGTATTCGCCGTATTTTTTAAAATATTTCTGCTGGAATTTGGCGCGCTTGTGAGCGGGTGATGCCATCAAGAGCGCCAAACAGGATTTATCCTAAAATAGCCAAGCTAGTTGGCACACTTGGCATATTTGGCAAGCCCTCCTCGATCTGGTAGCTTTGTTATTAGACGATCCTGGCGCACGTACCACTGACTGATAAACTCGCCGATGATGACGTGACGGCTGTGTCCCGATGATCGTTATCGAGGCGTGTTTGGTGGGCTGTGGTGGAGCGTAGTAACATAGCAGATCCTACCGACGGTTCAAATGTAAGATACACTCTGCTGTTCTTCGTGGAAGTATCCAGATGAAAGTTACCCGCTCCGGATTGCATGGATTACTAATCGTCGTCAGTCGTATCGCGTGTTTGTGAATGTTCGTCGTTCCTAATTTGACCTCGGCGTATCGTGCTTGTCTCACGTGACGTTGCTTCCTGTAGCTTCCGAACCATGCTATAAACGATTCAGATTTTGAATATGACATCTGCATCATTGTAAGAAGTGGTTCGATGCTTGGCATGCAGTTTGCTCACAATTTTGTGAGTCCAAACATCAGTGGATGCAATTTGCTGTGAGCCAAGTAATATGCCATGTGCTGTAATCTACTGTTAAGTAGATAAAAACATAGTTATTCAATGCAATTGTGCTGTCAAGAAAAAATGATGCAACCATTCATTTTGTATTGTTTGGAAATATACACAAGCTATGTGGCTAATGATATAAGGTGAATTATTTCAGGAACACTGTCATTTCCCCCTGCACTTGCAGTACAAGGCAGAGGAGACAAGGTCTCATTGTAACATTTAATAATAACTCATTAAGTCATATATTTATGATCCATTATGCATAATTATATATGCATGATACTTTACACAACAGTTGTATGCATGCCTATACATCTTGCAAGGTTTAGCTGGTCATGTAGTTATGTCCTAATCTGCATGCTGAGGCCTGGTACCTCATGAAACAATATTACAATGGATTTGGCAGGTAACTCACATGACTTGTAGGATGCTGTAGGCCAATTTGAACATGTCAAGATAACATGTATGGGTGATACAGCATGCCTGCAGGATAGAATGCAAACTTAGGATCACATTATTGTTGTTACTGTTCAAATCATATGGGAATGCTGAAAGTCTCAGATCAGTCATTGTGATATTTATTAAACAGTTACAGTGGGCAATACTGTTTAATGCCTAGCTAGGCAGGGTGGCCCTGGCGGTGGGGGCATGTCATAACATTTTACAGAACAAATGGGATGGTCCATTAGTCCTGGTTGGCTAAAAATTCTGAAAGCTGAATAGCTATCCATCCAGGATATGAGTTGTTGATAACCTTGGATCAGCATGAAAAGCATGTATTAGCAGACTTTGTTGCCAAAACTTATACATGCAAGACATCTAGAACAAATGCATCCAATCTGCTCTTTTGACTGCCCTTGTGACAGTTGTTGTCATCACATTGCAGCTTTCCAATGCACTCAGCTGCTGAAATGTGTGGCCTTGCCCTTTGTGTCTGGACCACATCGAGGCCTCTGACAGGTTCGGTTCCTTTTGCAGACATCATCAGGGTGAGGCCCGTCTGCTGCCTCAGCCCGACGCCAGCCGCCTGCCGTGTGTGTGACCCAGCCTGCTGGGCGCCGGTGCCCCCCGCGTCGACCGGTGCCCGCAGCGCGGCCGGAGCCGCCGTCTTCAGTGCAGCGCGCCCGCCGGCCGGCGCACACGCCATGCCCGGCGCCGGCCGCCAGTGAGAGTGACGCGAGCAGCGCGCGCGCCGGCCGCGCCCGGTCATGGCCGCCGCAGAGCAGGAGGAGGCGGACGCCGGCGGCATCCGCACCTCCGAGGACATCATGCGCTCCACCATGACGGACGACCTGCGCTTCGCCGTGCTCATCGGCCTGGTGGAGGTCGGCCAGATGGAGGACAAGGAGATTGTCAACACCATCCTGCACCTGGTGAGTCAGGGGCCGAGCCTGAGCTCGTGACCGACGGGTCGAGGTCTGCTGGCGAAGTGGCTCGGCCGGCTGGTGTCAGCCGATGGGCCAGGCTGATGCAGCGCTGTGGCAGGCCGGAGTCACCAGCTGGTGTCAGCCGATGGACCAGGCTGAGGCAGCGCTGTGGCAGGCCGGCCGTCACCGGCTGGTGTCAGCCGATGGACCAGGCTGAGGCAGCGCTGGGGCAGGCCGGCCGTCACCGGCTGGTGTCAGCCGATGGACCAGGCTGAGGCAGCGCTGTGGCAGGCCGGCCGTCACCGGCTGGTGTCAGCCGATGGACCAGGCTGAGGCAGCGCTGGGGCAGGCCGGCCGTCACCAGCTGGTGTCAGCCGATGGACCAGGCTGAGGCGGCGCTGGGGCAGGCCGGCCGTCACCGGCGGGTGTCAGCCGATGGGCCAGGCTGAGGCAGCGCTGGGGCAGGTCTGCCGTCACCAGCTGGTGTCAGCCGATGGGCCAGGCTGAGGCAGCGCTCGGGCAGGCCGGCCGTCACCAGATGGTGTTAGCCGATGGGCCAGGCTGAGGTAGCGCTCGGGCAGGCCGGCCGTCACCAGATGGTGTTAGCTGATGGGCCAGGCTGAGGCAGCGCTGGGGCAGGCTGGCGGTCACCAGCTGGGGTTAGCGGGGGGTAGCGTCGGATGGGATCCGATTGATCGTCGCTCGGATCGGTTATCGTAGGCTGGGTCGGTTATTGGCGGCCTCACATTGACATGTGATGTCTAGTTGTACTATTTGTCAATGTTACCAGGTTGCCTTACCAAAATTTAGAAGAGTGGTTAATTTGGTAGGTACACCAGTGAGACAGAAATCAATTATTCCCCTGGTACTCTTCAAAAGCTTAAGCCCAAAACTTTCCACTTTTGCGACACGTTACGTGATTAGCGGGAATCTACGGGCAGCCGGAGAGGGTGGGAAGGGAAACCGATAGGTCCCGATGCTGGTGTGTCTGTGCAATAAGTAATGGGAGATTGAGTAATGGAAGGCGTGCTTACGGGTGCTGCACCTGTTTAGTCGCGCAACCCATGATACCATTTTTTTGCGTCATTTTTCACACTTTCTGCTATCAGAGCCCAATTTATGCAGGTGCAAAATGGGCAGGCACGTTCTACCTCGTTAGCTTTTGCTATCTAAGCACGTAGGTTAATTGGGCTTTTGACATCCCTGCAGTAAGAACACACCCCGTCGTGAGGTACGCTTGATTCATGTCTCGTGAGCCACCTTAAGGTAGAATGTTTACCCCACTGGGTTTAACATCTTGCTCGCACGTTGAAATAGACATGAGTAGTGCCAGTTTCTCGTCGTTTGGCGGTTTATGAGAGCAAATCTAGGCCCAATACGCACCTCATTCAGGCAGATACGAGGGCACCCGCAATGCTATCCGCGTGGTATCTGGTGATCTCTGGATTGGAATTTCCCTCTGGCGAGCTGAAATGAAAAAGGTCAGCGGAGGCAACATCGTCAACCTGGCGGACGGACGATATCCAACAGTTGTTTGCAACTATTTGGGATGCTGGGACGTGCGGCTGGTTGTCTCTTGGATGGATTGCCCGGTTTTTATTGTGACGCCATAGTTGGGTGGCCATCCTTGATGGGAGACAAGTGGAATGACGTGAAGAACGTTACTGGATCAGCCTTCATGAATAGTTGCTTGGTCCAATGAGCCAGGTCAGAACAGAAATAGAAAAGAGAATCCTTGTCAAATGGAACTGGCGAGCCAAATGTTAAAAGCATGCGACAGTCGTCTTCTAGAAGATCATATGCCAAATGCCTTGGAGCGTTATGTTTTTGGCATAGCATATTAAAAAGGCTTGCTTAAATTGGGCAAGACATGGTCTTTGAGAACATGTTTGAAAGAGATGATCATTATCACTTATTCTTATGGCTTCATCCAAACGTGGGACATATCTGATGACGGGCGCAACATAGCCTTCGCCGTCGGCGCGCAGCAAAGCTGCAATCATCATCATCATCACTATATCTGATGACCATGCGTTTGCGCAACATGCGTAACGCGAGGATGGATCCGTCACATGACATTCAAAGTCGTTGGCCGGCATTCCGAGTTTGAAGACCTGCAAAGCTGCGCTGATTGCTACGCCGCTGCTCGGGTGGCGCGGTGGATAGCAGTCCAGTCGCACCTCGTAGCGAATGGGAGACGCAGGCATTGAGAGTCGCATCACGACGTGGGTTCGATTCCCAGCTAAGGCGGATATTTCGCAGAGGATGAGGGGAAGACGTCATCGATGCAGGCTGTGCCATGGCGGGCAAGTACGGATTAGAAGTACCCGCTTACCTTTTGTTATTTCTGTTTGCGAAGGCGAACGCAACACATGTCGTTATGCGCCGTGTTATAAAGCGTCTGCGACTGTAGATATCATAATAGTGCTCATGAGTCAAGGCGCAGCCGGGTTTTGAATCCGGGGCTCCTGCGGGAGGCGAAGGCACCGACCACTCTGCCATCACGCTGCTCTTTGGATGATAGGTCTGGGGACTTTCAGGATTTCACCACTTTGTATCAGGTTCGTTGTCCCCGTGACGAGATATGACTACGGAGGGTTCTGGTCCCAGGCAGACCCTAGCAAATAGTCTATTTGACGTCATTTCGAAACAGGAAATGCCGCTGCTTCTTTTTTGAGTGGTCAGCGTGGCGAGTGCCGCGATAGTTTTGTATTTAGGGCAATTGCTCTAGCATATGCAAACTGACGAAATCAATCTGCTTCTCAAATTGCTTGAACCATATTGATGTTGGAGCCCGCGGCACTATGACACAGCCCGTAAGTGGCTAATATCCAGGGGGACAATGCCTCAAAGGTGCTGTTGACAGCCGGTAATTTAGGCGATACTGTTGGCTTTGGGTGCCGTAACAGCTCGTGCGGTTATGTAAGGGTTTGTGACGGCCTGCTGTCGTCTGTGCGACCGGGCTGTGATCAATATCGATGTCTGTCTTTGTATGTGCACTGCGGCCGGTGGTGGCCATATCCTCAGGCTGTGATCGGTACGTGTTTGTGTGTCCAGAGCGTGACTGGTGCCTTCCGTGTGTCGGCTCAGTGGCTGGTTTGAGGTCGTTTTTCTGCACTCTTAAACAGTGTGCTGGAGCGTTTATCGGGTGCAGGTCGTGTCTACGCTGTAGCTGGTGTTTTCCGTGCCGTGTTGCAGGATGACGTGTCGCTGGATATCTTTTTTTCATCGAGCGAAATATCCCGACATCTTAACCAAGATTTCGCACTGCTTATTGCCTCGATATACCACACATTACTGAGTTCAGATGTACTGTGTGATTTCAGATGCTTTGAGATAGCAATTGTGACCCGTTTCAGAATTTCGAAAGACCTGAAATAAATGAAATATGATGGCTAGTATCTTTTTACTTCTGAATATTCGACTTTTACACTGCGACTTCGCGATTTCTTCTGTTTGACCTAGGACACCGAACCAAAACTCAAACGATTCTCTTATCTACCGCGTGTCCACGCTGTAACTAGTGCCTTTCGGTTTGTCTTTAGTGCGCTTAGGTGTCTTGACATGTACCGGGATTGCGACGGGTGGATGTCCAGTGTCGTTATCATGGCTGTTCGCTGTTTCACTATAATGGGTTTGTGTTTGTGTGTCGCCGCTATAACTTGTGTCTGCCCGTGCGTTGCTAAGGAGCCCAGCGATTGCGCATGCGCCCTTGCTTTAAGCGCCTTGCTATACGTGTCGTAGTGTACTGCAAACTATCAGCTCTTGCAATTTATAAAGTGAGACATTGTCAATTAGTAAACTGCAATCACATGGTTAATCCTGCCGTAATTCATGTTGTTTGTCGTTCTTTCACTCTGATCGTTGTCTGTCTTTGTATGGACGGTGATTGGTGTGAACCCTTGTGTCATCAAGACCACTTGTATCTGTCCACGTTTCGTTGGTTATGTGCTTATCTGTTAACTCACGCCCGGGTGGCCGGTTGAATACCCTTTGCTCGGGTGGGGGCCAGTTTGAAGTCCCTGAGATTTCAGAAACTAGAAACACCAAATTCGCGGCGTGTGTTAGCCTGTGTGTAAACTCACTCGTGCCAAACTTTAAGGTTCTTAGGTCATGATTTTCGGGTCAAATAAGGCCAAACAAGGTCATGCCCCAGAAGGTCATGGTAACTAAAATCATGCAAAACTGCTTTGAGTTTTGCGTTTGAATAAGCGTCAAAGATTATGCTAGGCGGTATGTTCCTAAAAACAAAATGTTAACGTAGGCCATTTTAGGTTAGTGACCTATTCTGATCCTTAAAAAGTCCACGGAAGATGTGAAATGCGGTTTCTGTTATCAGTAAATTCAGAATGAGTATCAGAAACTAATCCATGCGGCAAGAACTAGAGTACTAAAACGACCTCGTTTTGAACTTAGTCTGACCTTTATACCTGACCCTAGGTCAGTGGAATGTGATCATTGAATTGTAGTGTTGCCCAAAAAGTATCTCGGAGATGTGTGACTTCATCTAACACTTCGTTGTCGCATCGGATTTAGCGATTCCCTGGACATTGCCCTCGCTGAATCCCTGGCGTGAGTTTGACCTTTCGTAGGTCAGCGACGTTACAAGGCGCAGCTAAATATTTATACCAAACTATGCGCAACTCAATTATCTACAGCTGTGCAAAATTTGGCGCGGCTACGCCGCACCGTTCGGAAAATATGCTGGAAAACCTCTGGGATGGTCAATTTACCCCCCCCCCCCCTCCCCGAGCGCGTGTTAATGGGGCTGCAGGCAGGAAACTGTCTGGTGCGCCTTCCCAACACTGATGCCTGTCCATGACTGATGTGAAACCGTAACTTGCTGGTGCGCTGCTGCACTCTACCTGTGTAACTCACTGACGACTACGATGTGTCCATGTTCAGCCGTCGTCTACTACCTGTGTAGCTCACTGACGACTACGTGTGTCCATGTTCAGCCTCGTCTATTTGTGTAGCTCACTGACGACTGCGATGTGTCCCGTATTCAGCCGTCGTCTACCTGTGTATCTCACTGACGACTGCGATGTGTCCGTATTCAGCCGTCTTCTACCTGTGTAGTTAACTGACGGACTGCGATGTGCCCATATTCAGCCGTCTTCCACCTGTGTACCCTCACTAACGACTGCGACGTGTCCGTATTCAACCGTTTGTCTACCTGGTGTAACCTCCTGACGGCTGCGATGTGCCCATATTCAGCCGTCGTCTACCTGCGTAGCTCACTGACGACTGCGATGTGTTCATGAGTCCGCTGTGACCATGGCCTGTGCGCCTCCGCATGCCTGCGTGATGTCCGATGTCTGCACAGGCACCGCTGTCCCACGTGACCTGCAGCCTCCCCCGCGGTGCGCGCACACCGCCCTGCCACTGACGCGCGCCTTGCCCTTGCAGCTGGTGGGTGGTGAGTTCGACATGGAGCTCAACTTCGTGGTGCAGGACGCCGGCAACATCCTGCACATGCTGGAGGTGCTGGACCACTGTTCGGTGAAGCTGCAGGTGAGTGTCGGCGGGAAGGCTCGGGGCGGGGGGCGAGGGCCCCGGGCAGCGAACCGGGCCGGACCGGGCCGGACCGGGCCACGGCTCCCGTGGGGCTCTGGATCCTGTAGGCCTGGTCGTGGAAGGCTGGCTGGCGCCTGGCTCTCGGCGTGCGATGCCCGATTGACGGTCAGGTACATATCTGAAAATGTGACGAAGAGTTCAGCACGGGCAGCCGGTGGCATTGGGTACTTTTTCTTAGTTCTGCGCCAAAACGGCGTGGATGTGGGCCCCTGTTTTTGGTTTTGGGACACTTGCAAGCAGGTTTGTATCTCAGTTATTGTTTTTTGACTGACTAGCAAGAGGCCGTGATCAATTTAGTGACTAGTACGTAAATTGTGCGTCAGAGTTGTTAGAGTAATCAGTTAGTGTGGCGCTATAACCGACAAGTCTTGTCTGGCGGCTGCTTTAGCGGGTCATTCGCTTGTCGCTGCAAATTAGCTGGATGCCGTGAACGCAGGCGACTGTTTTACGTTGTCGTTCAGTGGTTGTCCGCCGACTGACCGGGTTTATTTTCTTCCGATAGCATCTTTGCTCCCGGAGACGGTTGCAGATACGTGTGTTGTGTCATCTTGTGGCCATTCCGTCACCCTCCGGTCGTGCGCTGTCCCCCGCGCCATCGGGATCGCCTCGCCGAACTGCGTCACTTCCATCACGGCGCCTTGAGCTGGGATTCCAACATGGCGCCGGCCGTCTCGTGCGTGCAGGCGGAGATCTGGAGCGTGTTCACCTGCATCCTGCGAAAGTCCATGCGGAACATGCAGGCCTGCGTGGAGGTCGGCCTCATCGAGCACGTGCTGCGGCGGCTGCCCAAGGCCGACACCGTCGTGGCGGGTACGCGACTGCCGCCGCCCCGGGCGCGCGCTCCCGCTCGCTGCAACTCTCAGCACTCGTCTTATCTTGTTTGCATGTTTGAATACGCGATCAAGGACAGGACATTTTCACAGGAGTCGGCGCGTGGTGTCATCGTCGGGGCGGTGTTGTTTCACGGGTTGGCGTTTTGGGTTTTGGTGCGGGCGGGAGGGGGGGGGGGGGGGTAATATTCTGGCGTTCAGGTGGTGGATTTTGAAATTTGGGATGGAAACTCTCTTTGCGTTAAGTCGCGTAGGTATGCCAGTGACATTCTAAAAGTGCTAGACGATGGAATCTGTGTGGCGGGAGTGGGGCTCCTGGATGGGAGAGCAAAAATTTCTCAGTCACGAAAGCGTAGAAATCTTAATTTTATCTATATTTCTTCATTATCTAAATAAAATGATTAGCTAAAGAACTTTTATCTATAAAATAAATCTGAAGTTTGGATGGTTAAAAGGCATACCAAATATGGGACATTTTACTGTCTGAACTCACGGAGCGGTCGTACGGTAAGTACCATGCGGCAGTTCACCAGAAGTTGTGTAAGCTACCGTCTGGCAAGGAAGCTGGGGATAAAATCCCGTGGGTTTTGACAGTCCAACAGCAGACCGCCCTTTCTACGCTGCGTTTGAGTCGTGTCCCATCATTAGGCTTCTCCATCTGATGTGATTTAACCATATGCTCGCCATTCGGTGTGGTAGCTGGCTATCCGACCGCCTGCTGACTATCTCATGGTTATCAGTCGTGTGCGGCCAGCGGAAGACGGGCAGTGCGCAACTGTCGAGCTATGCGCTGGCGGTGCACTACCCGCACCGCCCAGTAGTCGGGGCCGCCGCGTGTCCCGGAGCGCCCCGCCCGACCCCGGAGCGCGCCGCCTGACCCGGGAGCGCGCCGCCTGACCCGGGAGCGCGCCGCCTGACCCCGGAGCGTGCCGCTTGACCCCGGAGCATGCCGCCTGACCCCGGAGCATGCCGCTTGACCCTGAAGCGTGCCGCCGGACCCCGGAGCGCGCCGCCGGACCCCGGAGCGCGCCGCCGGACCCCGGAGCGCGCCGTCCGGAGGCCGCCTTGGAAGCGCTGCAAGCTCGCCACTGCCTTCGTGTTGTCCGTGTAATGGCACTTAGCCGCCGCGTGATAGAGCAGCCGTGCTCGGCGGCCCGTTGCGCCGACGGTCGGCGGCCGCTGCCGCCCGCTGATGGCGGGCACTCAGTGGCGTCTGGGGGCGTTTGTGCGTTCTCGCGCTGGGGGTAGTGTGCCGGACGACGACCCTTCCGGCCGGCCGCGGACGGCGCGGGGATCGTCAGGCCGCGGGCCAGGTCACGGAGTACTGCCTCCCGGATGGGCCGTGAGCACGCCATGACGTGGCACGGAAATGGGAGTGTTCGTGGTTATCCTGGCACCATGAGAGGTGTTTTAACCTTCGTTCGGTTGTGGTTGGGCTCGGGATCGTCTAAAAAATGGATTGAATTTAGTACAGTCGAGACTCATAGCTTTGAATATACGTTAGGATGTTTAGCACAGTCCAGACTCGTGGCCTAGAACATGTGTCAATATGTTGCCTCTGAAGTCGACCCTTTTGGAGCTGACTCCGGATGTGAGCACAACATCTGCTTTAGTTGGAATCAGGCTAGACTCGAACCTTGACACCCCGGTTTTAAGCCGAAGCGGGGCTCCTTGATTCAATGCCGGCTTTGTCAGAAGTCGTAGTGGTTCAAACTGGGTGGGCTGTGGGCGAACGTTGGTCCCGCGCCGTTGCATGTCGCGTGTCGTCTGCGAGGGGGCCGCGGTAACGTCCGCCATCCCGCGCGCCGGCAGACCTGCTGGTGGAGCTGCTGGGCACCCTGGCCACCTACAACGTCACCGTCAGCCAGCTGAAGGTGCTGGTGGGCAGCATGAAGGCCGGCACGGGCGCCTGGGTGAGTGGCAGCCCCCGGCGCGGCGCGGCTGCCGCCAGCGCCGGGCGGCCGGGACCGGCGGAGCTCCGGCGACTCTGCACTCGGCGCCCAGAGCATGCGCCAGGCCTCGCCTGCACCGCCATGTTGGGAGTTTACTTTTTACTTACCCGTGGATTGACCCTGAACGAGTCTGAGTCGGTGGAGGGCTAAGGATGTATGTCTGTGGTAGTGAAACATTTGTATGTACTATGCATAGTCAGATGGACGAGACTCCGCCAGAAATATAGGTGGAGACAGCCTGTACTAATCGAGTGTGGGGGGGGGGGGGGGGGGGCGAAGCCGCTCCTCCACGTTTAAAGGTTAGGGTAAACTTGTCGGCGAACGGAAACTCCACTGCCTTCATGCTGGTGGTGGGGTGCGCGTCTCAAGCTCTGTTTCGCGTGTAGGACACCCGTCCTGAAATACACGGAGCCCTAAGGCACGCTTGGAAGCCGTGCTGCCTGCATTTCTTCAACAAAGTATCTGGACGGAGTACGTTGAAACGCTCCCAAAGGCTGTCAGAGGCATTCGATTGGTTTGAAAAGGTCACGAAGTGCTACCGCTTTGGACGGACGATATGGACCGGTCCCATGAGGTGGAGAAGTTTGGCTCGTCGGCTGTCAAATTCAGTAGAGCAATATCGCCGATAATTTTTCCCCAGGCCGTCAGTTGAGTCTTAGCTGGGCAGTTCTGGGAGTAAAGGCTTATACTGTTGCGGTCTCTCCGAAACAAATGCGAAAGCGGATGACGTGCAGTTTGTGCGTGTTGCGTCTAAGCTAGTTCGAAAAACGTCGATCTCCAGGTCTGCAAGAGGACAGTCACAAGTGCTCAGATGCTCAGTGGCAGACAACTCACTTTGATCATGTGCGGATCCTAATGTTTTAGTTCACCCCGGGTCAGGCGCGGCGGTTTAGTGAGGGGGGAGGGGGGGGGGGGGGGGGGAGGGCGGCAAGGTGCACTGCAGCAGCGGCGGGATGACTCAGACTCAGCTGAGAGCCCCCCCCCCCCCCCCCCGTCCGGTGCGGCGGCGGTCCGGGCGCAGCGGCGCCGAGGCCGGTGCAGCCGGGGCCGGCCGCGGCCGCGTGACCGGCCGGCAGCGGGGCACGGCGCTGGAGCTGGCGCCGACCAGCAGCGGCGATGAGGCCGGTACAGCCGGGGCCGGCCGCGGCCGCGTGGCCGGCCGGCAGCGGGCCACGGCGCTGGAGCTGGCGCCGACCAGCAGCGGTGGCGCGCTAGTGGGCGTGGCCGGAGATGAGCGAATTCATCAGCGGACAGGCACGGACTTCGTGTACACCAGCGATAAGACCCGCTAGCGCTGCAATGAATTTTGATTAAGTCGGAGAGGCGTCTGGTTCTTAAATACTGGCAGCTGTTGTCGTGAAATCGTAGCTCCCAGGGTGTATATTACACCCCGTGACCTGCGATTTCACGATTAACAGCTACGCGTTTTCAGAAATTTCGACGGGTATTTGAAACGTGATCGGTCTTTGTCCCGGCAGCATCCAGCACATCAGCTTTCAGTCCAAAGGGAGCGAGCCGAAGGCGTGGAAATCAGGGCCGCAGAGTGCGGCAGAGCCCACTTATAAAAGCCACGCAGCTGTGACAGCAGCCTCAGGTCTGGCCTCCAGAGATGCCCAGACCACCGCGGAGCCAGATGGAAGGCATTCATTACAAATGGGTTCGCTGGCGGCTGTGACACGTCAGTAATGGGAAACGAAGCCACGACGGATGGGCGCGCGTCCGACGATGAGGCGTGTGGTCTGTCGAGTACCGGACCGGACCGGAACGGAACGGGACGGAACGGAACTACGCACAGTGCCGTGCCAGACCTGGACTTGGATCTGGACCTGGCCCTGGACCTGGTTCTGGATCCGGACCCGGACCCGGACCCGGACCCGGACCCGGACTCGGACCCAACCCAGAAACAGACCCGGACCCGTACCCGCACCCGGACCCAACCCAGATGCAGACCCGGACCCGGACTCGGACCCGGACCCGGACCCGGACCCGAACCCAACCCAGATGCAGATGCGGACCCGGATCCGGACCCGGACCCGGACCCGGACTCGGACTCGGACTCGGACTCGGACCTGAACCTGAACCTCGGGACCTGGACCTGGACCTGAATCTGAATCTGAACCTGGACCTGGACCTGGACCTGGACCTGGACCTGGACTCCGAAAAGGCCTTAATGTGAATAGCCCGGCCGCGGCGTCCTTATCGCTCAGAGAAGCGAACACGGGGTCAGCGGGTCTCCCTTAGACGGCATATTGCTGGCTGGCTTTTAGCGGATAAAGATCTGGTCAGCATTAGCTCGAATGTTGTTATTTCGCGGCCTATCACCGAAGTTACCTGTCCTCTGAGAAGGAGGCGCCTTTGAATCGTGGAAATATGCTTCTGCGCAATGGCCACTGCGAATTGCATCCTCTATGCCGCCTCTGCCACATCGAAACATTCGGTCGAGACCGAACGCCCGTGATCGGTCGCGCTCCGCTGGCGGGTCGGGCTCCACCGGTGCTCAGGCGTCGGGCGGACTGCACTCTTGGCTGGCGGCTCGGTGTCACCCGCTGACCGTAGCGTCGTCGCCGGTGTGAAGGTTGAGGCTGACGTGAAGGCTGGTGGCGTCGGCGGCGCTGCGCGCGGGCCGTACGTGGCCCGACCTGCGGCCGCCGGGGAGGAGCCCCGGAGCTCGCGCCCGGCCTGCTCGCCGCGTAGGGTCAGGGCGCCCGGTCCGGACGGTGGCTCGCTGTGGACTTGTCAGATCCCGGACTCGAACATCGACCGTACCGCGCTCACGTCGAAATAGGAGCTGCCAGGCGACGGAGTCTTTGGCTTAGCGCCTAGACTGCCAAGAGTTTGGCGGAAACTTGTGTAGCCAATGTTATGGTACTGGACTGTTTATGGCGTTGGAATATGTCGCAGCAGTCATTAAATTCCCTGCTGAGTTCTGCTTTACAGCTTGAAGTGTGGGATCTGGGTGAAAGGGAGCGCAATGAGCATGCTTGCTGCGCCGCATTTTGTTGGCCTGAGATTGCACGCGTTGGTCGCACCGTTTGCCGCCACGGGGGCTGCGTACGACTGTGGATGCGTCCCAGGGGAGTCAATCAGGGACGCAGCCAGCACGAGACCAGCGGAACAGGCAGGCTGCTCGCACAGTCCTGTTGGGAGTGTTGCGTTGCTGAATGCTGGCAAGACATTACTCCTCCATTCTGGTTTTGTGCCCACTTGGTTATTGTTTAAAACAGTAGTTCGTTCTGTTAAAAAACGACAACTCGAAAAGTAACAAAACGCAGCCGCGCATGATAACCCAGCCTAGTGAGAGGTGACTGTAGCGTAATGGTTGAGCTGCACGTCCGAGAAACCGGAGGAAAGGATCCTGCTCCCCGCTGCGCCCGCTCTCCCTGCCACGGCGAGGGGCAGGTGACGTCATGTCAGCGTCAGCGCTGACCGCATCACAAAGCTCCAGTGACAACAGCAACAAGCCTGCCCGGCAACGGGCGCGAGGTGCAGCCTGTTCCTCAGCTGACGCGTCTGTTCGATACGGACGCGCCTCACGCATCTCCCCTGCGGGTCGCTGCACTGGCCTCGCACTGCCCCTGGCGCCCCAGAGCCCCGGAGCGGAGGGTTAGCTCCCGGCTCCGCCCCGCCCCAGGACGTGCGGAGGCGGCGCGGAACTGCCGGCTCGCCCGCGTTAATCGCGCGAACGCAATCCGGCGGAAAGCGCGCGTCACGGTCTCGGTCGCGCCAAAAGCTGGGCGGGGGCGCGCGGCCCGCAGGCGGCCGGGCTCGACGGCGAGCAGGGCCGCGCGGCCGGCCTCTCCTCGGACGGCACTGTAATGGGGAGGGGAGGAAGGGAGGCCGGGTCGCCCAGGGTCGACCCGTCTCTAAGGCCTCGCGATAACGGGCGATTGGTGAGGTTTGTCAGGCAGGCTTGTTGGCCCGGCCTGTGGTCAGTGACGTGCCCGGCCGGCCATCCTCACCCATGGACGGGTGGTTTGTGTGTGGGTGGTGATCGATTGGTCCGCTGGTGGGTGCGCCCCTCCCCCGGATGGACGGTTTGCCGGCCACGGCCGGCCGGCGATCGGTCGTCCCGGACGACCGGGCTCCCCGGGGCGCCGTGACCCTCGCTCTGAGAGCGTAATTCGCCGCACCCATGGCGATTGGCTGATCAATATTCGATCGGGTGCAACGCAGTCGAGGCCCAGCCAATGATCACAAATCTGCCTGCCGATGCGGCTCCGACATATCAATCCAGCGGGGCTTTTCATAACGGTCACCGGGGTCTGCCGCGTGACAGGCGGAAGCTGCAGCACGTCGTGGGCATTTGGAACGGCGTTGTTAGTTATTTGTGTCGTGCCTGTCATGGAAGGGGTTGGGTCTCTGTCAACATACATGGCCTTCGTCTCTATCGAGCCGTAATGGAACGTGCCTGCGGACGCGATGTCAAACAGCGCAGCTTATCGCGAACACACAATGCGTTTATGATGGAGCCAGCCTCTCTACCAGAAGTTCGTAAATGTTGTTACATGTCAGCTCTCGCTCACGGGCCATACCTGGCCTACTCCAAACCGTAACGCCACTGAAAAACAGATAAACGGAGGGCGGCTGTGGGCGCCTGCTGGATTTCAGATCTCGCTGCAAGGCGCTCTCGTCGCTTGAATAATGTTTGGGTAAATATCCCCGTAAGGACCATGTTGGCACGCGAGATGGCGGCCAAGATGGCCCGTGCTCCTCGACGTAACCTGAGGGGTGCACAGCGATCGTCCTGTCCCGCCCTGACGTGTATGGCGCGGCTGCCATGTCAGTCCGCCTCCCTGCCCCCTGCACCAGTCCGCAGCGCTGGTGGACCACGTTCAGCACCCTCCCGGCTTGCCAAGGTGCTGGTCGGTCGTGGCGGTATAGCCGCGTTTATCCTACTGTCTTTGGTATCCTACTGGGCAGTCTGTTCCCGTGCCGTGCGCCCGTCCGGGTCATGTTCTGCCCCGTGACCGCCGTCTGTGCGCGCCGTTGCAGCCGCGCCACTCCAGCAAGCTGCTGACGGTGACTGCGCCAGATGCCGCAGCGCAGCAGCCCGGACACCTTCTTCATGTTCCCCGGCAAACCTAACTCGGTGAGTTGTCTCCCCGGCGAGGACGGCCCGATGACTTTCTCTCTTTTTTCAACTTCGCCCTTCGGCGGACCCGGTCAGCGAGTTTAGTTGAGCTTATTGCGGATCTCGGGAGAGTAAAGTCGGCTTCCTCGCCATCTGGTGAGCCCGGTGAACCTTGTCCGTTGAATTCGGTGAGCTCGGTGACCACCTGAATCAACTCCGCAACAGCTTGGTCCCCAAATGGAGCGGCGCGGCGGTCGTTGGGAGTGGGCATGCCAACGCTTCCCTTTGCGGCTCTCGGTGGGGCCGTTTCGGGGAACACTTTTCCACTCCCCCGACACGGCCGGCGCGGCGCGGCCTCCATGCGGATCGCAGTCGCCACCGGCGCTGTCTGTGGCGGACGGCACCAGGCCAGCGTCAGCAACCGCCTGATGTGCTCGTCCCCGCGCTTTTGTCGGCAAACGTCCGCGAGCTGGGTCGGCCGACGGCACGGCCGCCGCTGGGAAATGTCCGACGGCAGCTGCGGAAATACGGACGGCCGTTTTTGCCGGCCTGGCGCCGGTCGCCGGCGAGCGCTCCGCCCTCGTTTCGGTGTGGCGCGGCGTGGCGGCCGTCGCCGATGGGGCGGTGGCGCGGGCTGGCGACCTGGCGGCACACCCGGCGGTGACCCGTGACCCCGCTGCCGCAGGCGATCGTGATCCCGCCGCTGGCGCGGTGGCCGTACGAAAGCGGCTGGACGTTCGCCTGCTGGTTCCGACTGGACCCCCATCACTCGGTCAACATTGAGCGTGAGAAGCCCTACCTGTACAGCTTCAAGACCAGCAAGGGCATCGGCTACTCGGCCCACTTCGTCGGCTCCTGTCTGGTGCTCACTGCCATGAAGATCAAGGGCAAGGGGTTCCAGCACTGCGTTAAATACGAGTTCCAGCCGCGTAAGGTACGTTATTGGGTCTGTGTGTCCTCAAAGGACTGTTGGTGTAGCGCTGCTGGCGCAGTGCTGCTCGTGGCGTCGATGCTTCGGTCGGTGTTGGTGCTTGCCATGGCGTCGTTTGGGTGCTGCCGGCTTCTCACCACCGCGAGGCCCACGTCGAAGTTCACGTGGCAGTGAGCCTTCCTCGAATCCACCGCTGCCGACTGAGGTTCGGACGCCCGGCGCCGTGCTGCTACGGCACGTCGCCACGCGGCGTGGCTGCCGGGTGGCGTTACCCGCGCCGCGGCTGGCGCTGGCGCCGCGGCCCGCGCGCGCGCCGACACGTGCTGTGACGACCGTGATCCGGAGACGCCCCGCCGCCGGCCGGTCACGCAATGTCTCGGAGCGCGGTGATCGGTGGTGTGTGTGTGTGTGTTTGTGCGTGCGTGTGTGTGTGTTAGCCGCGGATGATGTGGTGCCGAGTCATCCCCAGGAAACGCAGGCCCGTTGCTGGCTAAGCGCTACGGCACGCTACGGTTACGGGCTGAGGCTAGGCGGTGCGGCTGACGGCGTCCAATCTCCGTGTGTGTACTGTGGTGAGATCGTGTTGCGGCAGCGGAGTACAGGCGGCCGACGCTTGGTAAACAGAAGGAAGCGGGTCGCAAATGACGTCATTCAGTTGGCAAATGGACTGACTTCGGACTCTAACTGAAGCGGTAACAGCCTGCGGTTTGCGGTGTGGTATCCGGACGAGTTGATTGATGAAGTATTACTATTTCGTCGCTTGGCGGCTGGGTCAAGCGTTCGCTTTTCCGTCAGAGTTGTCGGTGTCTCTGGGCCAGCGTGGCACAGCGCTGTTCTGACACATTCCGATAGTCCTTTGTGGTCCATTGAAGTTGTGCACTCAAAGAGCATTGACCATCATGACGTTCAGTTGTAACGTGATATCGTACGTGTTAGTGCTCTGTGGACTGCCATTGCAATTCGGAGCTTGCGCGGAGTGGGCGCCATTTGCGGCCCACTAACGGGAGTGTGAGTGGCGCCCCGCCCCCGCCCCCGCCCCCGCCGGTCCGCCTCAGCAGGGTCCGTCGTTACCGTCTCAGCGACCAAAGCACGCCCGACTGACCGCCGCCGGCGCGTTGCAGTGGTACATGATCGCCATCGTGTACATCTACAACCGGTGGAGCAAGAGCGAGATCAAGGTGTTCGTCAACGGCCAGCTGGCGTCCAGCACCGAGATGGCCTGGTTCGTGTCGCCCGGGAGCGAGGTCAGTACCCAGAGGGGCACGCTCAGGTCCTTGACATGGGGCGGAGGGAGCGACGACTGAAACTCAGAGCAGCCAATTAGGGGGCACGGTCGTCGTGACGTCATTGCAGATTGACGCACCGGTGCACGGCGGTGGTGCAAATGCACCAACTGCAGCACCGTGCGCCGCCGTACGACCAGGTCACAAGCCGTCATCGGTGCCCACCGTGCGTCGGTGTTCGGAAATATGCCATGTCGTTGT
>NW_023596921.1:19273902-19292822 GCF_011947565.3 Pollicipes pollicipes
GTCTCTCTCCTCTCCGTCTCCCTCTCCGTCTCCCGTCTCCCTCTCGTCTCTCTCTCTCTCTCCTCTCTCTCTCTCCCTCTCCTCTCCTCTCTCTCTCTCTCTCTCTCTCTCTCTCTCTCTCTCTCTCTCTCTCTATCTCTCTCTCTCTCTCTCTCTCTCTCTCTCTCTCTACTCCTCATTTACCAAAATCGAGCAAAAATCAATCCTGAGACTTCCTATCAATGCAAAAGAGCAAACACCAGCTCGGCAGATATGACAACTACCCAAACCAAAACTTTCCGCGACATTTGCATCTGCTCTGAGCATGAGCCAAAAGTGGAGGAACTGGTGTGCACCGGCCCAAAGGAACACGGCCGCCAGACAGGACACCGGCGGCTTCCTCTGACCGTCGGCTGGGCACGGACAACCAGAGCCTGCCCTTCCTGCCCGCGTGCCGGCGCATCTGAGCGGTCACGGTACACCTCAAGGCCCCATTGCGCGGCTCACGGTGAGCGCCTGCTGCAGATAGAGTGTGTGGGGGGGGGGGGGGGGGGGAGGCAGCCGGACACGGCGCCACGAACGTGAGCCCCGTCTGCGCACCAGTCCCGTGGCCGCGGCCGCCCACCCCAGCCCGGTCACAGCTGCAATACGTCTAACGAGCGAACAATTCGATGCCTCGCCGTGCCCTGGTAGGCAAATTTCGGGCGCATGGATACATTACCGTCAGCTCCGGAGTGAAACACAATTTAAGCCAGCATCAGATGAAACGCTCCCTGCGGCCACCGGCAGCCTGGGTGAATAGCATCACCTTCCAGAACTTCGGCCCGGCATCGCTTACAACTCAGCGCCTTCCCTGATTTCGCCGGGGATTCCGTGATACAACGTTCTGCTGCAGCCGGCTACAAAACTGCAAGGAATCTGCCTCCTTAAATAGCCACTCCATTGGAGATTCAGCTCTCAACAGTCGCTAAAGTTTCCCCATTATCTGACAACGACAGGCAGAGTCGTTACGTCCCGGGGCTCGTACCGTTCCGGGCGTCTTTGACGACGCCCTATAACTCCGGCCAAAAACCGGCGGAGGACTGTCCAAGTGTGGACGCTTGTGAGTGGCCGGGACGGCGGCCGATCTGAGACAAAACGGAGGCCACTCTTGGCCCTCCAGACGCCCGTATGGCCCAGAAGAGCGCGTGCAGCAAAAGCAACTGGGCTGTGCGCCACACCGCGCTAAACATGGCAGTATCTGATAATATCTTGTATCCTTGACGGTGTTTGGTAGCAATTTTTAGCACAAAAACACGAAGAAAATGAGGCATATTTCAGGTAACCGTGCACATATTCAGACCTTATGCTCGGGGACATGGGCGAGAAGTGGCATCGAATTTACGGCAGTATTGCTCCCACTATGTGCCTCTTGGCTCCGTCCATTGCAGACATTTCGTTGGGAATTTCAGTTGGCAACGAGCTGATGGTTCGGGTCGATTTGATGGTTTGGGCCACCGCTTGCAAGAAAACCCGTTGGTTTCACTTCACGATGACGAAGCGGGCTGGAGCAGGTTTCTGGGCAGCATCGCGAGACCGAGCTCCCTGTTTGCAGAGCTGGCATCGTGTTGGCAAGATGAGCGGGTGACGGCTCAGAATAGCGCGATCAATGGCATGTGCCGGCGAAAACAATCGAGATTAACCGGCCATTCCACGCTGAATTAGAACGGAGCCGAATGAATTTTGGCCGCCCAGACCCGAGCCGCCATTGTGCGCAGTGACACTCCAGCAAACAAGTGATGAGGTGGCCGGTGGGCCGTCACATCCACCATGCATTTCTGTCACAATCTTCCTGGCACTCTCGTATCTCGTCGTATACAACGTGGCCCTCATTGTCCCGATGTCGCAGCAATATGCGAAAAGTGTTCCATTTTACGCCACTAGCCGGCGTTGAAGCCTCGCCGATTCCACTCGGCCCGCCCGCCCTGAGCGTGCAGGGGACCCTTGCGCGGCATCCATCACTCCGGGGGAGCTCATCCGCTCCCGTTGGGCCACTCCTCGCCGCCCCCTGAGGGCCCTCCCGCGACCTCTCTCCCTCTCCGCCCCTCCCGCGTCCCTTCTGCCGCCAGCCGACTCCACCCGATCCGCATTCTCCACGCGTTCCACCCGGACACGGGGGACAGCGGCCCAGTCGGCGCCTCCACAACAACGGAAGCGGACCGGGCGGCCGCCCCGCGCCCGACGCTCGAATCGATAGCGGCACACGCTGGGCGGGCCAGCCGCCGGCCTGGCAGCGCCTCTCGTCGCGTCACCCGCCGCCGCCCGCCGCCGCCACCAGTGCCGCCGGCTGGGGGTGCGGGGCCGGCCGCAATCCCATTAGAAGCGCCGATGGCGTGACTGGTCACAGCACGTGCTGTCGCCGGCACGTGAGCCGGCCGGCGCGGTCGGCCCGGCTCGCCCGCGTCGCCGCTGGCCGAGCCGACTCTGAGCCGACGCGCCCGCAGCCTCGAGCGCAGCCGATCCGCCGCTAGGCACGGCCCGCAGTACCCTCAGCCGTGACCTGAGGCCAGCAATCACCCGCGACAAGCCGGTGCATGCTGTGATCCAGCTCTGTGCAATTCCTAGTGTCTGCACTGGGGCAAGGACGGGCAACACATGGCACAGAAACGGTACAGTGGGCCGCTTCGACAATGGTCCAGTGTATTCGCGTCTGTACAGATAGTGCGACTGGTTTCACGCGCCGGTCCGGCCCCGCTCGCTCGCTGCATCCGCATCGCGCACACCTCGTTTTCTCAGTGTCCTGAGGTCCACGCCCTGCCCTGGTCCTGCACTGCCCTGTTCTGTTCTGTTCTGTGCTGTGCTGTGCTGTGCTGTGCTGTGCTGTGCTGTGCTGTGCTTTGCTGTTCTGTTCTGTTGCATCTTATCCTTATCGGCGTGAGTGGGGCCCGAGCGGGTGCTCAGTGTGCATGCTGGGCATTGTTAACGTGGCAACACGCAGGATTGTCGTGGATAATATATAGGGAAATGCAAGAGCAACTGTCTGAATTCTGGGACTCTTAAGTCCAAGCAGGAACTTACGGACAGAGTCGTCATCGGGGGCACGCGCCCCGCCCCCTACTAAATTATAGCGTGTATAAATTCAAAGGTGACTTAAGGCTGACAGTTCACAATTTTAGGTAAATACAAATACGCACGCCTGCGGCACAGCCAGACTCAGCATTCAGCGATTCGTTGTTTTTGCACTGTGTCCCCCTCGCCGACCGTCATCCCCGGTACACCCCCGGGTCCAATGCCCGGCGTTCTACATCCGAAGTGCGGGGCCTGGCGTGCTCTGTTCTCTGCCCTTTGGCACGGCGGTGCCAGGGGATGCCCCGGCCGAGACGAGTGAGGGCCGCGGTTAGTTTAGCCGCAACGACCGCGCGGCCGCCGTCACGTGACCGATGATTTGGCAGCCGGCGAATCCTCGCACAACACACGAGGAGATGGCGCTCAACATCGCAGAAGTAATCGGGTTTTATGGGCGTGTGGACTGCGGTCGATGTTTGCGCCGCGGTCCATATCGCTAATCATCGCTCCGGCACGTGCAAATGGACTAACTGCTGCGTTGCTCGTTTCTCTATACGGTGGATCAACAACGACATGGCTATATTTCCGAACACCGACGCACGGTGGGCACCGATGACGGCTTGTGACCTGGTCGTACGGCGGCGCACGGTGCTGCAGTTGGTGCATTTGCACCACCGCCGTGCACCGGTGCGTCAATCTGCAATGACGTCACGACGACCGTGCCCCCTAATTGGCTGCTCTGAGTTTCAGTCGTCGCTCCCTCCGCCCCATGTCAAGGACCTGAGCGTGCCCTCTGGGTACTGACATCGCTCCCGGGCGACACGAACCAGGCCATCTCGGTGCTGGACGCCCAGCTGGCCGTTGACGAACACCTTGATCTCGCTCTTGCTCCACCGGTTGTAGATGTACACGATGGCGATCACTGTACCACTGCAACGCGCCGGCGGCGGTCAGTCGGGCGTGCTTTGGTCGCTGAGACGGTAACGACGGTACCCCTGCTGAGGCGGACCGGCGGGGGCGGGGGCGGGGGCGGGGGCGCCACTCACACTCCCGTTAGTGGGCCGCAAATGGCGCCCACTCCGCGCAAGCTCCGAATTGCAATGGCAGTCCACAGAGCACTAACACGTACGATATCACGTTACAAACTGAACGTCATGATGGTCAATGCTCTTTGAGTGCACAACTTCAATGGACCACAAAGGACTATCGGAATGTGTCAGAACAGCGCTGTGCCACGCTGGCCCAGAGACACCGACAACTCTGACGGAAAAAGCGAACGCTTGACCCAGCCGCCAAGCGACGAAATAGTAAATACTTCATCAATCAACTCGTCCGGATACCACACCGCAAACGCAGGCTGTTACCGCTTCAGTTAGAGTCCGAAGTCAGTCCATTTGCCAACTGAATGACGTCATTTGCGACCCGCTTCCTTCTGTTTACCAAGCGTCGGCCGCCTGTACTCCGCTGCCGCACCACGATCTCACCACAGTACACACACGGAGATTGGACGCCAGTCAGCCGCACCGCCTAGCCTCAGCCCGAACCGTAGCGTGCCGTAGCGCTTAGCCCAGCAACGGGCCTGCGGTTTCCTGGGGATGACTCGGCACCACATATCCGCGGCTAACACACACACACGCACGCACAAACACACCACACACACACCACCGATCACCGCGCGCTCCGAGACCATTGCGTGACCGGCGGCGGCGGGCGTCTCCGGATCACGGTCGTCACCAGCACGTGTCGGCGCGCGGCGCGGGCCGCGGCGCCAGCGCCAGCCGCGGCGAGGGTAACGCACCCGGCAGCCACGCCGCGTGGCGACGTGCCGTAGCAGCACGGCGCCGGGCGTCCGAACTCAGTCGGCAGCGGGGATTCGAGGGAAGGCTCACGGCCACGTGAACTTCGACGTGGGCCTCGCGGTGGTGAGAAGCCGGCAGCACCCAAACGACGCCATGGCAAAGCACCAACACCGGACCGAAAGCATCGACGCCACGAGCAGCACTGCGCCAGCAGCGCTACACCAACAGTCCTTTGAGGACACACAGACCCAATACGTACCTTACGCGGCTGGAACTCGTATTTACGCAGTGCTGGAACCCCCTTGCCCCTTGATCTTCATGGCAGTGAGCACCAGACAGGAGCCGACGAAGTGGGCCGAGTAGCCGATGCCCTTGCTGGTCTTGAAGCTGTACAGGTAGGGCTCTCTCACGCTCAATGTTGACCGAGTTGATGGGGTCAGTCGGGAACCAGCAGGCGAACGTCCAGCCGCTTTCGTACGGCCACCGCGCCAGCGGCGGGATCACGATCGCCTGCGGCAGCGGGGTCACGGGTCACCGCCGGGTGTGCCCGCCAGGTCGCCAGCCCGCGCCACCGCCCCATCGGCGACGGCCGCCCACGCCGCGCCACACCGAAACGAGGGCGGAGCGCTCGCCGGCGACCGGCCGCCAGGCCGGCAAAAACGGCCCGTCCGTATTTCCGCAGCTGCCGTCGGACATTTCCCAGCGGCGGCCGTGCCGTCGGCCGACCCAGCTCGCGGACGTTGCCGACAAAAGCGCGGGGACGAGCACATCAGGAGGTTGCTGACGCTGGCCTGGTGCCGTCCGCCACAGACAGCGCCGGTGGCGACTGCGATCCGCATGGAGGCCGCGCGCCGGCCGTGTCGGGGGAGTGGAAAAGTGTTCCCCGAAACGGCCCCACCGAGAGCCGCAAAGGGAAGCGTTGGCATGCCCACTCCCAAACGACCGCCGCGCCGCTCCATTTGGGGACCAAGCTGTTGCGGAGTTGATTCAGGTGGTCAGCGAGCTCACCGAATTCAACGGACAAGGTTCACCGGGCTCACCAGATGGCGAGGAAGCCGACTTTACTCTCCCGAGATCCGCAATAAGCTCAACTAAACTCGCTGACCGGGTCCGCCGAAGGGCGAAGTTGAAAAAAGAGAGAAAGTCATCGGGCCGTCCTCGCCGGGGAGACAACTCACCGAGTTAGTTTTGCCGGGGAACATGAAGAAGGTGTCCGGGCTGCTGCGCTGCGGCATCTGGCGCAGTACCGTCAGCAGCTTGCTGGAGTGGCGCGGCTGCAACGGCGCGCACAGACGGCGGTCAGGGGCAGAACATGACCCGGACGGGCGCACGGCACGGGAAACAGACTGCCCAGTAGGATACCAAAGACAGTAGGATAAACGCGGCTATACCGCCACGACCGACCAGCACCTTGGCAAGCGGGAGGGTGCTGAACGTGGTCCACAGCGCTGCGGACTGGTGCAGGGGGCAGGGAGGCGGACTGACATGGCAGCCGCGCCATACACGTCAGGGCGGGACAAGGACGATCGCTGTGCACCCCTCAGGTTACGTCGAGGAGCACGGGCCATCTTGGCCGCCATCTCGCGTGCCAACATGGTCCTTACGGGGATATTTACCCAAACATTATTCAAGCGACGAGAGCGAGCGCCTTGCAGCGAGATCTGAATCCAGCAGGCGCCCACAGCCGCCCTCCGTTTATCTGTTTTTCAGTGGCGTTACGGTTTGGAGTAGGCCAGGTATGGCCCGTGAGCGAGGGAGCTGACATGTAACAACATTTACGAACTTCTGGTAGAGAGGCTGGCTCCATCATAAACGCATTGTGTGTTCGCGATAAGCTGCGCTGTTTGACATCGCGTCGCAGGCACGTTCCATTACGGCTCGATAGAGACGAAGGCCATGTATGTTGACAGAGACCCAACCCCTTCATGACAGGCACGACACAAATAACTAACAACGCCGTTCCAAATGCCCACGACGTGCTGCAGGCTTCGCCTGTCACGCGGCAAGACCCCGGTGACCGTTATGAAAAGCCCCGCTGGATTGATATGTCGGAGCCGCATCGGCAGGCAGATTTGTGATCATTGGCTGGGCCTCGACTGCGTTGCACCCGATCGAATATTGATCAGCCAATCGCCATGGGTGCGGCCGATTACGCTCTCAGAGCGAGGGGTCACGGCGCCCCGGGGAGCCCGGTCGTCCGGACGACCGATCGCCGGCCGGCCGTGGCCGGCAACCGTCCATCCGGGGGAGGGGCGCAACCACCAGCGGACCAATCGATCACCACCCACACACAAACCACCCCGTCCATGGGTGAGGATGGCCGGCCGGGCACGTCACTGACCACAGGCCGGGCCAAACAAGCCTGCCTGACAAACCTCACCAATCGCCCGTTTATCGCGATGGCCTTAGAGACGGGTCGACCCTGGGCGACCCGGCCTACCTTCCTTCCCCTCCCCATTACAGTGCCGTCCGAGGAGAGGCCGGCCGCGCCGGCCCTGCTCGCCGTCGAGCCCGGCCGCCTGCGGGCCGCGCGCCCCCGCCCAGCTTTGGCGCGACCGAGACCGTGACGCGCGCTTCCGCCGGATTGCGTTCGCGCGATTAACGCGGGGCGAGCCGGCAGTTCCGCGCCGCCTCCGCACGTCCTGGGGCGGGGCGGAGCCGGGAGCTAACCCTCCGCTCCGGGGCTCTGGGGCGCCAGGGGCAGTGCGAGGCCAGTGCAGCGACCCGCAGGGGAGATGCGTGAGGCGCGTCCGTATCGAAACAGACGCGTCAGCTGAGGAACAGGCTGCACCTCGCGCCCGTTGCCGGGCAGGCTTGTTGCTGTTGTCACTGGAGCTTTGTGATGCGGTCAGCGCTGACGCTGACATGACGTCACCTGCCCCTCGCCGTGGCAGGGAGAGCGGGCGCAGCGGGGAGCAGGATCCTTTCCTCCGGTTTCTCGGACGTGCAGCTCAAACCATTACGCTACAGTCACCTCTCACTAGGCTGGGTATCATGCGCGGCTGCGTTTTGTTACTTTTCGAGTTGTCGTTTTTACAGAACGAACTACTGTTTTAAACAATAACCAAGTGGGCACAAAACAGAATGGAAGGGAGTAATGTCTTGCCAGCATTCAGCAACCGCAACACTCCCAACAGGACTGTGCGAGCAGCCTGCCTGTTCGCTGGTCTCGTGCTGGCTGCGTCCCTGATTGACTCCCCTGGGACGCATCCACAGTCGTACGCAGCCTCCCGTGGCGGCCAAACGGTGCGACCAACGCGTGCAATCTCAGGCCAACAAAATGCGGCGCAGCAAGCATGCTCATTGCGCTCCCTTTCACCCAGATCCCACACTTCAAGCTGTAAAGCAGAACTCAGCAGGGAATTTAATGACTGCTGCGACATATTCCAACGCATAAAACAGTCCAGTACCATAACATTGGCTACACAAGTTTCCGCCAAACTCTTGGACAGTCTAGGCGCTAAGCCAAAGACTCCGTCGCCTGGCAGCTCCTATTTCGACGTGAGCGCGGGTACGGTCGATGTTCGAGTCCGGATCTGACAAGTCCACAGCGAGCCACCGTCCGGACCGGGCGCCCTGACCCTACGCGGCGAGCAGGCCGGCGCGAGCTCCGGGGCTCCTCCCCGCGGCCGCAGGTCGGGCCACGTACGGCCCGCGCGCAGCGCCGCCGACGCCACCAGCCTTCACGCCAGCCTCAACCTTCACACCGGCGACGACGCTACGGTCAGCGGGGTGACACCGAGGCCGCCAGCCAAGAGTGCAGCCCGCCCGACGCCTGAGCACCGGTGGAGCCCGACCCGCCAGCGGAGCGCGACCGATCACGGGCGTTCGGTCTCGACCGAATGTTTCGATGTGGCAGAGGCGGCATAGAGGATGCAATTCGCAGTGGCCTGCCGCAGAGCATATTTCCACGAGTTCAAAGGCGCCTCCTTCTCAGAGGACAGGTAACTTCGGTTGATAGGCCGCGAAATAACAACATTCGAGCTAATGCTGACCAGATCTTTATCGCTAAAAAGCCAGCCAGCAATATGCCGTCTAAGGGAGAACCCGCTGACCCGTGTTCGCTTCTCTGAGCGATAAGGACGCCGCGGCCGGGCTATTCACATTAAGGCCTTTTCGGGAGGTCCAGGTCCAGGTCCAGGTCCAGGTCAGGTCCAGGTTCAGATTCAGATTCAGGTCCAGGTCCAGGTCCCGAGGTTCAGGTTCAGGTCCGAGTCCGAGTCCGAGTCCGAGTCCGAGTCCGGGTCCGGGTCCGGATCCGGGTCCGCATCTGCATCTGGGTTGGGTTCGGGTCCGGGTCCGGGTCCGGGTCCCGAGTCCGGGTCCGGGTCTGCATCTGGGTGGGTCCGGGTGCGGGTCGGGTCCGGGTCTGTATCTGGGTTGGGTCCGAGTCCGGGTCCGGGTCCGGGTCCGGGTCCGGGTCCGGGTCCGGGTCCGGGTCCGGGTCCAGAACCAGGTCCAGGGCCAGGTCCAGATCCAAGTCCAGGTCTGGCACGGCACTGTGCGTAGTTCCGTTCCGTCCCGTTCCGTTCCGGTCCGGTCCGGTACTCGACAGACCACACGCCTCATCGTCGGACGCGCGCCCATCCGTCGTGGCTTCGTTTCCCATTACTGACGTGTCACAGCCGGCAGCGAACCCATTTGTAATGAATGCCTTCCATCTGGCTCCGCGGGTGGTCTGGGCATCTCTGGAGGCCAGACCTGAGGCTGCCTGTCACAGCTGCGTGGCTTTTATAAGTGGGCTCTGCCGCACTCCGCGGCCCTGATTTCCACGCCTTCGGCCGCTCCCTTTGGACTGAAAGCTGATGTGCTGGATGCTGCCGGGACAAAGACCGATCACGTTTCAAATACCCGTCGAAATTTCTGAAAACGCGTAGCTGCTAATCGTGAAATCGCAGGTCACGGGGTGTAATATACACCCTGGGAGCTACGATTTCACGACAACAGCTGCCAGTATTTAAGAACAGACGCCTCTCCGACTTAATCAAAATTCATTGCAGCGCTTAGCGGGTCTTATCGCCGGGTATACGAAGTCCCGCGCCTGTCGCTGATGAATTCGCTCATCTCCCGGCCAACGCCCACTAGCGCGCCGCCGGCTGCTGGTCGGCGCCAGCTCCAGCGCCGGAGCCCGCTGCCGGCCGGTCACGCAGCCGCGGCCGGCCCCGGCTGTACCGGCCTCATCGCCGCTGCTGGTCGGCGCCAGCTCCAGCGCCGTGGCCCTCTGCCGGCCGGTCACGCGGCCGCGGCCGGCCCCGGCTGCAACCGGCCTCCAGCGCCGCTGCGCCCGGACCGCCGCCGCACCGGAGGGGGGGGGGGGGGGCTCTCAGCTGAGTCTGAGTCATTCCCGCCGCTGCTGCAGTGCACCTTGCCGCCCTCCCCCCCCCCCCCCCCCCCCCCCCCCCCTCCCCCTCACTAAACCGCCGCGCCTGACCCGGGGTGAACTAAAACATTAGGATCCGCACATGATCAAAGTGAGTGTCTGCCACTGAGCATCTGAGCACTTGTGACTGTCCTCTTGCAGACCTGGAGATCGACCGTTTTTTCGAAACTAGCTTAGACGCAACACGCACAAACTGCACGTCATCCGCTTTCGCATTTGTTTCGGAGAGACCGCAAACAGTATAAGCCTTTACTCCCAGAACTGCCCAGCTAAGACTCAACTGACGGCCTGGGGAAAATTATCGGCGATATTGCTCTACTGAATTTGACAGCCGACGAGCCAAACTTCTCCACCTCATGGGACCGGTCCATATCGTCGTCCAAGGCGGGTAGCACTTCGTGACCTTTTCAAACCAATCGAATGCCTCTGACAGCCTTTGGGAGCGTTTCAACGTACTCCGTCCAGATACTTTGTTGAAGAAATGCAGGCAGCACGGCTCCAAGCCGTGCCTTAGGGCTCCGTGTATTCAGGACGGGTGTCCTACACGCGAAACAGAGCTTGAGACGCGCACCCCACCACCAGCATGAAGGCAGTGGAGTTTCCCGTTCGCCGACAAGTTTACCCTAACCTTTAAACGTGGAGGCGCGGCTTCGCCCCCCCCGCCCCCCCCCCCCCCCCCACACTCGATTAGTACAGGCTGTCTCCACTATATTTCTGGCGGAGTCTCGTCCATCTGACTATGCATAGTACATACAAATGTTTCACTACACAGACATACATCCTTTAGCCCCTCCACCGACTCAGACTCGTTCAGGGTCAATCCACGGGTAAGTAAAAGTTAAACTCCCACATGGCGGTGCAGGCGACGGCCTGGCGCATGCTCTTGGGCGCCGAGTGCAGAGTCGCCGGAGCTCCGCCGGTCCCGGCCCGCCCGGCGCTGGCGGCAGCCGCGCCGCGCCGGGGGCTGCCACTCACCCAGGCGCCCGTGCCGGCCTTCATGCTGCCCACCAGCACCTTCAGCTGGCTGACGGTGACGTTGTAGGTGGCCAGGGGGTGCCCAGCAGCTCCACCAGCAGGTCTGCCGGCGCGAGGGATGGCGGACGTTACCGCGGCCCCCTCGCAGACGACACGCGACATGCAACGGCGCGGGACCAACGTTCGCCCACAGCCCATCCAGTTTGAACCACTACGACTTCCGACAAAGCCGGCATTGAATCAAGGAGTCCCGCTTCGGCCTTAAAAACCGGGGTTGTCAAGGTTCGAGTCTAGCCTGATTCCAACTAAAGCAGATGTTGTGCTCACATCGGAGTCAGCTCCAAAAGGTCGACTTCAGAGGCAAACATATTGACACATGTTCTAGGCCACGAGTCTGGACTGTGCTAAAACATCCTAACGTATATTCAAGCTATGAGTCTCGACTGTACTAAATTCCAATCCATTTTTTAGACGATCCGCGAGCCCAACCCACAACCCGAACGAAGGTTTAAACACCTCTCATGGTGCCAGGATAACCACGAAACACTCCCATTTCCGTAGCCACGTCATGGCGTGCTCACGGCCCCATCCGGAGGGCAGTACTCCGTGACCTGGCCCGCGGCCGACGATCCCCGCGCCGTCCGCGGCCGGCCGGAAGGGTCGTCGTCCGGCAACACTACCCCCAGCGCGGAGAACGCACAAACGCCCCCAGACGCCACTGAGTGCCCGCCATCAGCGGGCCGGCAGCGGCCGCCGACCGTCGGCGCAAACGGGCCGCCGAGCACGGCTGCTCTATCACCGCGGCGGCTAAGTGCCATTACACGGACAACACGAAGGCAGTTGGCGAGCTTGCAGCGCTTCCAAGGCGGGCCTCCGGACGGCGCGCTCCGGGGTCCGGCGGCGCGCTCCGGGTGGCTCCGGACGGCGCGCTCCGGGGTCCGGCGGCACGCTTCAGGGTCAAGCGGCATGCTCCGGGGTCAGGCGGCATGCTCCGGGGTCAAGCGGCACGCTCCGGGGTCAGGCGGCGCGCTCCCGGGTCAGGCCGGCGCGCTCCCGGGTCAGGCGGCGCGCTCCGGGGTCGGGCGGGGCGCTCCGGGACACGCGGCGGCCCCGACTACTGGCGGTGCGGGTGGTAGTGCACCGCCAGCGCCATAGCTCGACAGTTGCGCACTGCCCGTCTTCCGCTGCCGCACACGACTGATAACCATGAGATAGTCAGCAGGCGGTCGGATAGCCAGCTACCACACCGAATGGCGGCATATGGTTAAATCACATCAGATGGAGAAGCCTAATGATGGGACACGACTCAAACGCAGCGTAGGAAAGGGCGGTCTGCTGTTGGACTGTCAAACAACCCACGGGATTTTTATCCCAGCTTCCTTGCCAGACGGTAGCTTACACAACTTCTGTGTGAACTGCCGCTATGGTACTTACCGTACGACCGCTCCGTGAGTTCAGACAGTAAATGTCCCATATTTGGTATGCCTTTTAACCATCCAAACTTCAGATTTATTTTATAGATAAAAGTTCTTTAGCTAATCATTTTATTTAGATAATGAAGAAATATAGATAAAATTAAGATTTTCTACGCTTTCGTGACTGAGAAATTTTTGCTCTCCCCAATCCAGGAGCCTCCACTCCCGCCACACACAGATTCCATCGTCTAGCACTTTTAGAATGTCACTGGCATACCTACGCGACTTAACGCAAAGAGAGTTTCCATCCCAAATTTCAAAATCCACCACTCTGAACGCCAGAATATTACCCCCCCCCCCCCCTCCCGCCCCGCACCAAAACCCAAAACGCCAACCCGTGTGTGAAACAACACCGCCCCGACGATGACACCACGCGCCGACTCCTGTGAAAATGTCCTGTCCTTGATCGCGTATTTCAAACATGCAAACAAGATAAGACGAGTGCTGAGAGTTGCAGCGAGCGGGAGCGCGCGCCCGGGGTCGGCGGCAGTCGCGTACCCGCCACGACGGTGTCGGCCTTGGGGCAGCCGCCGCAGCACGTGCTCGATGAGGCCGACCTCCACGCAGGCCTGCATGTTCCGAAGGACTTTCGCAGGATGCAGGTGAACACGCTCCAGATCTCCGCCTGCACGCACGAGCCGGCCGGCGCCATGTTGGAATCCCAGCTCAAGGCGCTTCGTGATGGAAGTGACGCAGTTCGGCGAGGCGGATCCCGATGGCGCGGGGGGACAGCGCACGACCGGAGGGTGACGGAATGGCCACAAGATGACACAACACACGTATCTGCAACCGCTCCGGGAGCAAAGATGCTATCGGAAGAAAATAAACCCGGTCAGTCGGCGGACAACCACTGAACGACAACGTAAAACAGTCGCCTGCGTTCACGGCATCCAGCTAATTTGCAGCGACAAGCGAATGACCCGCTAAAGCAGCCGCCAGACAAGACTTGTCGGTTATAGCGCCACACTAACTGATTACTCTAACAACTCTGACGCACAATTTACGTACTAGTCACTAAATTGATCACGGCCTCTTGCTAGTCAGTCAAAAAACAATAACTGAGATACAAACCTGCCTGCAAGTGTCCCAAAACCAAAAGCAGGGGCCCACATCAACGCCGTTTTGGCGCAGAACTAAGAAAAAGTACCCAATGCCACCGGCTACACGTGCTGAACTCTTCGTCACATTTTCAGATATGTACCTGACCGTCAATCGGGCATCGCACGCCGAGAGCCAGGCGCCAGCCAGCCTTCCACGACCAGGCCTACAGGATCCAGAGCCCCACGGGAGCCGTGGCCCGGTCCGGCCCGGTCCGGCCCGGTTCGCTGCCCGGGGCCCTCGCCCCCCGCCCCGAGCCTTCCCGCCGACACTCACCTGCAGCTTCACCGAACAGTGGTCCAGCACCTCCAGCATGTGCAGGATGTTGCCGGCGTCCTGCACCACGAAGTTGAGCTCCATGTCGAACTCACCACCCACCAGCTGCAAGGGCAAGGCGCGCGTCAGTGGCAGGGCGGTGTGCGCGCACCGCGGGGGAGGCTGCAGGTCACGTGGGACAGCGGTGCCTGTGCAGACATCGGACATCACGCAGGCATGCGGAGGCGCACAGGCCATGGTCACAGCGGACTCATGAACACATCGCAGTCGTCAGTGAGCTACGCAGGTAGACGACGGCTGAATATGGGCACATCGCAGCCGTCAGGAGGTACACAGGTAGACAACGGTTGAATACGGACACGTCGCAGTCGTTAGTGAGGTACACAGGTGGAAGACGGCTGAATATGGGCACATCGCAGTCGTCAGTTAACTACACAGGTAGAAGACGGCTGAATACGGACACATCGCAGTCGTCAGTGAGATACACAGGTAGACGACGGCTGAATACGGACACATCGCAGTCGTCAGTGAGCTACACAATAGACGACGGCTGAACATGGACACATCGTAGTCGTCAGTGAGCTACACAGGTAGACGACGGCTGAACATGGACACATCGTAGTCGTCAGTGAGTTACACAGGTAGAGTGCAGCAGCGCACAGCCAAGTTACGGTTTCACATCAGTCATGGACAGGCATCAGTGTTGGGAGGCGCACACAGACAGTTTCCTGCCTGCAGCCCCATTAACACGCGCTCGGGGAGGGGGGGGGGGGGTAAATTGACCCTCCCAGAGGTTTTCCAGCATATTTTCCGAACGGTGCGGCGTAGCCGCGCCAAATTTTGCACAGCTGTAGATAATTGAGTTGCGCATAGTTTGGTATAAATATTTAGCTGCGCCTTGTAACGTCGCTGACCTACGAAAGGTCAAACTCACGCCAGGGATTCAGCGAGGGCAATGTCCAGGGAATCGCTAAATCCGATGCGACAACGAAGTGTTAGATGAAGTCACACATCTCCGAGATACTTTTTGGGCAACACTACAATTCAATGATCACATTCCACTGACCTAGGGTCAGGTATAAAGGTCAGACTAAGTTCAAAACGAGGTCGTTTTAGTACTCTAGTTCTTGCCGCATGGATTAGTTTCTGATACTCATTCTGAATTTACTGATAACAGAAACCGCATTTCACATCTTCCGTGGACTTTTTAAGGATCAGAATAGGTCACTAACCTAAAATGGCCTACGTTAACATTTTGTTTTTAGGAACATACCGCCTAGCATAACCTTTGACGCTTATTCAAACGCAAAACTCAAAGCAGTTTTGCATGATTTTAGTTACCATGACCTTCTGGGGCATGACCTTGTTTGGCCTTATTTGACCCGAAAATCATGACCTAAGAACCTTAAAGTTTGGCACGAGTGAGTTTACATACAGGCTAACACACGCCGCGAATTTGGTGTTTCTAGTTTCTGAAATCTCAGGGACTTCAAACTGGCCCCCACCCGAGCAAAGGGTATTCAACCGGCCACCCGGGCGTGAGTTAACAGATAAGCACATAACCAACGAAACGTGGACAGATACAAGTGGTCTTGATGACATAAGGGTTCACACCAATCACCGTCCATACAAAGACAGACAACGATCAGAGTGAAAGAACGACAAACAACATGAATTACGGCAGGATTAACCATGTGATTGCAGTTTACTAATTGACAATGTCTCACTTTATAAATTGCAAGAGCTGATAGTTTGCAGTACACTACGACACGTATAGCAAGGCGCTTAAAGCAAGGGCGCATGCGCAATCGCTGGGCTCCTTAGCAACGCACGGGCAGACACAAGTTATAGCGGCGACACACAAACACAAACCCATTATAGTGAAACAGCGAACAGCCATGATAACGACACTGGACATCCACCCGTCGCAATCCCGGTACATGTCAAGACACCTAAGCGCACTAAAGACAAACCGAAAGGCACTAGTTACAGCGTGGACACGCGGTAGATAAGAGAATCGTTTGAGTTTTGGTTCGGTGTCCTAGGTCAAACAGAAGAAATCGCGAAGTCGCAGTGTAAAAGTCGAATATTCAGAAGTAAAAAGATACTAGCCATCATATTTCATTTATTTCAGGTCTTTCGAAATTCTGGAACGGGTCACAATTGCTATCTCAAAGCATCTGAAATCACACAGTACATCTGAACTCAGTAATGTGTGGTATATCGAGGCAATAAGCAGTGCGAAATCTTGGTTAAGATGTCGGGATATTTCGCTCGATGAAAAAAAGATATCCAGCGACACGTCATCCTGCAACACGGCACGGAAAACACCAGCTACAGCGTAGACACGACCTGCACCCGATAAACGCTCCAGCACACTGTTTAAGAGTGCAGAAAAACGACCTCAAACCAGCCACTGAGCCGACACACGGAAGGCACCAGTCACGCTCTGGACACACAAACACGTACCGATCACAGCCTGAGGATATGGCCACCGCCGGCCGCAGTGCACATACAAAGACAGACATCGATATTGATCACAGCCCGGTCGCACAGACGGCAGCAGGCCGTCACAAACCCTTACATAACCGCACGAGCTGTTACGGCACCCAAAGCCAACAGTATCGCCTAAATTACCGGCTGTCAACAGCACCTTTGAGGCATTGTCCCTCTGGATATTAGCCACTTACGGGCTGTGTCATAGTGCCACGGGCTCCAACATCAATATGGTTCAAGCAATTTGAGAAGCAGATTGATTTCGTCAGTTTGCATATGCTAGAGCAATTGCCCTAAATACAAAACTATCGTGGCACTCGCCACGCTGACCACTCAAAACAGAAGCAGCGGCATTTCCTGTTTCGAAATGACGTCAAATAGACCATTTGCTAGGGTCTGCCTGGGACCAGAACCCTCCGTAGTCATATCTCGTCACGGGGACAACGAACCTGATACAAAGTGGTGAAATACTGAAAATCCCCAGACCTATCATCCAAAGAGCAGAGTGATGGCAGAGTAGTCGGTGCCTTCGCCTCCCGCAGGAGCCCCGGATTCAAAACCCGGCTGCGCCTTGACTCATGAGCACTATTATGATATCTACAGTCGCAGACGCTTTATAACACGGTGCATAACGACATGTTATTTCTGCATGCCTTCGCATGCAGAAATAACAAAAGGTAAGCGGGTACTTCTAATCCGTACTTGCCCGCCATGGCGCAGCCTGCATCGATGATGTCTTCCCCTCATCCTCTGCGAAATATCCGCCTTAGCTGGGAATCGAACCCACGTCGTGATGCGACTCTCAATGCCTGCGTCTCCCATTCGCTACGAGGTGCGACTGGACTGCTATCCACCGCGCCACCCGAGCAACGGCACAGCTTTGCAGGTCTTCAAGCTCGGAATGCCGGCCAACGACTTCGAATGTCATGTGACCGATCCATCCTCGCGTTACGCACGTCGCGCAAACGTATGGTCATCAGATATAGTGATGATGATGATGATTGCAGCTTTGCTGCGCGCCGACGGCGAAGGCTATGTTGCGCCCGTCATCAGGTATGTCCCACGTTTGGCTGAAGCCATAAGAATAAGTGATAATGATCACCTCTTTCAAACATGTTCTCAAAGACCATGTCTTGCCCAATTTAAGCAAGCCTTTTTAACAGGCTATGCCAAAAACATGACGCTCCAAGGCATTTGGCATATGATCTTCTAGAAGACGACTGTCGCATGCTTTTAACATTTGGCTCGCCAGTTCCATTTGACAAGTATTCTCTTTTCTATTTCCGTTCTGACCTGGCTCATTGGACCAAGCAGCTATTCATGAAGGCTGATCCAGTAACGTTCTTCACGTCATTCCACTTGTCTCCCATCAAGGATGGCCACCCAACTATGGCGTCACAATAAAAACCGGGCGATCCATCCAAGAGACAACCAGCCGCACGTCCCAGCATCCCAAATAGTTGCAAACAACTGTTGGATATCGTCCGTCCGCCAGGTTGACGATGTTGCCTCCGCTGACCTTTTTCATTTCAGCTCGCCAGAGGGAAATTCCAATCCAGAGATCACCAGATACCACGCGGATAGCATTGCGGGTGCCCTCGTATCTGCCTGAATGAGGTGCGTATTGGGCCTAGATTTGCTCTCATAAACCGCCAAACGACGAGAAATTGGCACTTCTCATGCCTATTTCAACGTGCGAGCAAGATGTTAAACCCAGTGGGGTAAACATTCTACCTTAAGGTGGCTCACGAGACATGAATCAAGCGTATCTCACGACGGGGTGTGTTCTTACTGCAGGGATGTCAAAAGCCCAATTAACCTACGTGCTTAGATAGCAAAAGCTAACGAGGTAGAACGTGCCTGCCCATTTTGCACCTGCATAAATTGGGCTCTGAGAGCAGAAAGTGTGAAAAATGACGCAAAAAATGGTATCATGGGTTGCGCGACTAAACAGGTGCAGCACCCGTAAGCACGCCTTCCATTACTCAATCTCCCATTACTTATTGCACAGACACCAGCATCGGGACCTATCGGTTTCCCTTCCCACCCTCTCCGGCTGCCCGTAGATTCCCGCTAATCACGTAACGTGTCGCAAAAGTGGAAAGTTTTGGGCTTAAGCTTTTGAAGAGTACCAGGGGAATAATTGATTTCTGTCTCACTGGTGTACCTACCAAATTAACCACTCTTCTAAATTTTGGTAAGGCAACCTGGTAACATTGACAAATAGTACAACTAGACATCACATGTCAATGTGAGGCCGCCAATAACCGACCCAGCCTACGATAACCGATCCGAGCGACGATCAATCGGATCCCATCCGACGCTACCCCCCGCTAACCCCAGCTGGTGACCGCCAGCCTGCCCCAGCGCTGCCTCAGCCTGGCCCATCAGCTAACA
>NW_023596921.1:19293822-19312730 GCF_011947565.3 Pollicipes pollicipes
GATGTGGTGGAAAGGCGCGAGCGGACGGCCGGTGCGGGCGCTTCTCTGTTTATTCTGCGCCGTTCCGGCCGTTTGGCGCGGCCGCCGCTCCACTCAATACCTAGTCCATCGGCCGCCAATCGATGCGATGCACTGCGGCAATTACCGGCCAGTGCCGATGGCGCTCAGATGGAGAGTATTACCAGCTGAGCGGGCCACTTACACGGCCCCCTCCCCCTCTTCCCCTCCCCTCCTTCCGGCTGGGAAGCGCGGACACCGGTTAGCGTGGTCTCGCAAGGTTTCACTCCAAGAAACCACTGCGCGTGTATGGTGACAGGGCCTGCGCAAATATCGCACTCTTTCCCAATTTATATTCTTCTAACCGCTGCAAGTCATTATTCTGTTATGGTTGTAGCAGCTTGATGAAGGGTGCTGTAAGGCTGACAGTTATTGTACGCGTAATTCTAACTTACTGAGGCTTGCGATATTCGCTTCACAAAGCTGAGAAAGGCGTGATTCTGATGTGCTGTCGAGTCCACATCCCATGGTCCTCTCCTGGACTGGTGGCCTCCCGAGAGTCCCACACCACGCGGGGCTGTCCTCGCCTTGACGCGTGCCGGGGTGAGGTCGGCCGCCGGCTCGGCGAGGGGCCCGCGGGTCCCCACGCCAGCCGCCTCAGGCCGGGTCGTGCGGCCACAGCCGGGTCGCCCCGTGGAGCCGACCCGGCTGTGGCCGCCCCGATCTGGCTAGCCCCGGTGTGACCGGGGCTGCTCGGTCCTCGGAAGACCCTAGCGGACCGGAGAGGGACCCACGCGGAGGCGAGACGGAGCCACGCCGGGGCGACGCCCGGCCGGCCGCGTCGCAGTCCGGACCTGTGAGGTGATTCCCGGCACAGGGGGAGGGGGCAAGCCTGATATCGCGTCTTTGGTGGGCTGCTGGTAAGGTCCGCGACTTCTACCAGCACTTGGTTGAACACGCGATTACCTGCATTATCGGTTAAAGGCGGCTTTTCAAGCCACCCTGTACGCTGGTCGATCGAATCACGTGCTGTTCGAACGGTCTTCAGAGGCCCACAGGTGTTCGCTGCCATTGAGCCTTCTGTATGCGATCAAATTGGATCTCTTGCCAAGGCGAGTGCTGTGCTTTAATCCAGTGTGTTTACGCCTCGGCGCTGTAGGGGCACCGTGGTGTGTCGAAGCGCCGTTTCAAAGTAAATGGAGGCTGGTGCTGGAATCCACTCGGGCAGAATTGATTCCGAATCCGAATCTGAGTCAAAGCGAATGTTGACAGTTGGAATTTAATTCGAATCTGACGCTAGCGCAGCAGAAATTTCCGAATTCGATACCGATTCAAGTTTTTGTCGAACAACAGGCGGTGGGATACCGGCAGTGTAGTGGTTAACAACCGCTGCGCGTCTAGGAAACCAGAAGTACGGGGTTCGATTCCCCGCGGTGCCCGCCCTCTCGCCAGGGTGAGAAGCAGGCGATGCCATATAACTAGTAGCTGGGTGCGTCGTAAAGCCCCAACGACAGACACAGCAGGCGGTAAATTAATGCGCATGATGCATCATGCACAAGCAAACGTACACGTAAGAAGTGTGTGTGTGTGTGGTGTGTGTGTGTGTGTGTGTGTGTGTGTGTGTGTGTGTGTGTGTGTGGTGTGTGTGTGTGTGTGTGTGTGTGTGTGTGCGTGCGTGCGGCGTGCGTGCGTGCGTGCGTGCGTGCGTGCGTGCGTGCGTGCGTGCGTGCGTGCGTGCGTGCGTGCGTGCGTGCGTGCGTGCGTGCGTGCGGCCATAGATATGGTTCAATAGGTATCGCAGCTTGTCAATCGGTAGCAATGGATGCAACAACGCACGCTGCTATCATGTATTTATATGAAGGAACAGGAACACAACGCTTGCTGATTAAGCATGATGCCTTAATGCATACATGCTCATATATCTGGGAACTGAAGGCGCCGGAAGTCCAAGGTATTAGGACAGACTTTGCTGCCTTACAGGCCATGAAACTTGTGCAGTAGTAGGTTAACTTAACGCATAGATCTCAGAGACTGGCACAAACATTTTGTGAATCGCGTAATTTCAAAGCGGAATCCATTAATTGCTGAATGCGTTCACAAGCCATGTGAATTAATTCCGAATCCAACGCAGCGTACGAAGTGGAATCCTAATCCGATTCAGTCCAGAACGAGCCCAATTACCGAACCAGATTCGATTCTTCTGGAATCAAACGCAAGTCTGACAAGCAGTGCCTAGTCTGAGCATGAAGCTGCTCATCAGCGGTGCAGGCGACAGAAGGAGCGCGGCTGGTTGGATCGCTCGGCCACCGCCGCTGGTGGAAGGTTGTGGGTTCGGGCCTGGACGGGAGTCCGGTGTTCCGTCGCTCAACCGCGGGCCGTCGGCGTGGCAAACGTGGACGACAGGTGACCGGAGAAGGTGGACGTGTCGCTAAATCATCCGAGCATCAATCTTTGGCCCATGCAGCGCGGGCTTGTCTCCGACTCGGCACCAATTAGGCCCGGAGTCGCAATGGGCACTCGCAAAATGATTGATCAGCGCCCCGAGATGGGATATTACCCCAATAGCTCCGCTCATTTGTCTCCTATCGACAAGCGATCGCAGCGCGCAGGACGCGTTTGACCGAGCTGCTGCCGCCGGTCGCGGCGGGGACGTCGTCGTCCAGCGCTCCCCCCTCCCCCGCGGGCACGTTGGCGCCACGTCGCACCGCTCGGCAGTGTGGGGTGCCGTCGCCCGCCGCCCGTCGCCCGCCGCCCGTGCCAAATCAGTCGGCATCCGGCCGAGGCGGCGCCTCATTACCGGGGGCCGGCCGGCCGGCGCGGCGGCGGCGGCGGCGATCATGCACTGGATGTGCTGGCTTCCACCGACGACCAGGGACCGGTGGATCGGGAGGATGGTGCGGTCCGCCAGAGGTGTGGTCTGCCATCGGATCACTCGGCCCGTGGTTCGAACCCCGATTACACTGTCGCCCTTGAACGCTCACATGGCCTCTACAGTCGCGGGCGATTCATAACAGGGGCAGTGGTGGCAACGTGCGTCGCGTTCTCATTTTATTCAAGCATAGCTGCGAAAGGTGCTGGATGTCATCCGTTCACATCCGCCAGGGGTACTGTATGCCATCCGTCCACTACGCGAGTGGTGGAGTTTACCATTTTTTTTCGTCCACTCCGCCAGTGGTGCTGTATACCACCCGTCCACTCCGCCAGAGGTGAGGTATACCATTCATTCACACCGCCGGTGGTGCTGTATATCGTCCGTTCATTCCGCCAGTGGTGCTGTATACCACCCGTCCACTCCGTCAGCAGTGGGGTATACCATTCATTCACTCCGCCAGTGCCGCTGTATACCTCTGTTCGCTCCGCCAGTGGTGCTGTATATCATCCGTTCATTCCGCCAGTGGTGCGTGCCAGAGGCGTAGTTTCCTATCCAGTTGATGAAACTTCATCCCTCCTCCCAACTCGAACCTCAGGCCCCCCCCCCCCCGAACTATCCCTTCGTTTGTTTTTTTGGGGGGGTGGGGGTAAAATTACATAATTTTCACCGTTCAGTTCCTAAGTCATTTTGCAAAAGTATTTCGCACCTTCGCTGTCTTCGCTGGTGCGGTCTGTCATCTGCCCAGTGCTCACGCCGCCCATTGCGGACGATAGACCGCACCGATGATAATCCGCCCAGTGCGGCTGATAGACCGCACTGTGGATAATCCGGACAGTGTGGCACCGGCCTGATCTGCCGTACCCTCACTCAATCAGTGGTATCCGCTCACTCCTCCAACTCTGTGGTGCGGTGCGTACAGAACGGCCACGTCGAAGGGGTTCGGTCTGTGACCGTTCCACTCCGCCACCGGATTCGTTGTGTCGCCCTTCCCCGCAGCTGTGATCACTGACCACTCACGAACTGAAGAGCTGTCTGCGGCTGACTAAAAGGCGCTCGCGACTGTTTCACGTTTCCGTCATCAATCGGCACAATAGCAAAGCGACATCCGAGTCGATGCCTGGCGGCCGGCGACGCTGCGTGTACGTTGAGAGCGGTCAAAGGCGGTGTGCATGCAGGAGCGGAGAGCTATTGGCGTCTGGGGAATGGGTCGGCTGTGTGTGCCGTGCCGGTCGGCCCCCCGCTGCAGCCGTGTTTGTTCAGTGATTTCCTAGGGCGTGGTTCGGTCATTCTACAGACGCGAGGCTTTGTTTAGCTGCATGCGATTGACTGCTGCCGTACTCCGCAACATTGCTACTGCAGGCTTTTGGGACCGCCCGGAGTCGTCGCGTTGCGCCGGACGCCCCTCAGATATTTCTGTAAATGCTTCTGCACATTGCCTTCCATACTGATACTCCCAGTGGTCTTCCTTTGCTATTTGCATTCGCGTCGAGCTTCTCCGCACGGGGCCAATTTTCCTCGATCAAACACCAACGTTACCTTGTGGTGCACGTAGACGCCAAAGGCTGGCGGCAGCGAGCGGCGCTGAGGAGGCGGCGGCCGACTGGCCGGCCGGCCGGCGAGTGCCGCGGCCGTCGCCGCCCGTGAGCGGCTGTATCGGAGAGCAGCCTGATCCGGAGCGCCATCATCGATCGCGCCGCCTGGCCCGACGGGCGCCAGGGTCGCCCCGGTCCGGCCCGGCCCGGTCCGCGGCCCGCCGCCGATGTCGGCGCGGCGCGGCCATGGCTCAATCACCGGCTTTGCCCAGCGGCGACTCGGGAAATGCCACCGCGACCGGGAACTGGGCGGGAGAGGGCTCGCCGCTGCGCGGGCTGTTTTGCGGGCCGAGTCGAGTGTGTCATTAGTGTGGTGATTTATGCCCGCCTGTTATTCGGTGCGTGCTGCCTTTGCAGACTGCTCTTGTGTCGCCGCTGTGGATTGTTTGTGAAGCCAGTTCCGACGTGATCTTTGTTCTGTATTTGAGATTCAGCTCGGGCCTCCGGGCCGAGTAGTGCTGACAGAGTCGTCATCTCGCCGGTCGTGTGTCGGCAGAATACGGCATCCTGTTGTGTAGTGTTCACGGTCCGTTTCGACATCGTGTGTGCGAGGCTGTCCCCACATCCTTCCCGTATCGCGCTGGCAGAGGCAACCCCCAGTGTGTCTGTCTGTCTGTCACAGGCCGCCTGTCGTGTTTACAGAGCCAGTTCCGGTTCGAGGCGGAGAGCAACGACCGCCTGTCAGAGAACCACAGACGGGTGAGTGAAGGCCGTCCCGTCGCCGCCGCCGCCAGCCCGGCACCGGACCCCCGGCGCGCCCCGTACCCATGGCTGACGTTACCACCCCCTCCCCGCCCCCCCCCCCCCCCCCCCCACCTGACACCAGGCGGCACCGAGGAGCTGAGAGGGTCTGAGCTCGGCCGCGCCCGAGGGGGAGACGGGGCCGAGCCCTGCGCCGGGGCTCATGACGGCGTCCAGAGCGCTGCCCGGCCGGCGGGCGGCCCAAGTACAGCCGCCGACGTCCCGTGTCGTGCCGAGTGACGCTGCGGGGGCGGCGAGTAATGAGCCGAGCGACGATAGGCGGGGGCGGCGCGGGGCGGGGCAGGAGCAGCGGCTCCTGCTGGCGTGCAGTCGGTGATAAGGATTGTGCTGGCGTGTGTTTGGTTTGATTGAGCACATAGGGGAAACACGGCCGTGTGATGCACGGCACGTACGGTTATGGCATACGTGTTCAGTGATAGTTCATGGTGTACCCTGCTGGTGCTGGTCTCTATCTCGAGACGGCCCGGTGTTTTTTTTACCCGTTGCAAGTTCATCTGGATTGCATGTTGCGTGTGACTCATTGTACACATCCCTCACTTACTTGAGATACGGGTGAGGATTGTGTTGTACACTCTGACGCTGTCTCCCTCCACTAAGCTGGTTATTTCTAGGTGCGGCCGCCTAACTCGCCCCCGCTCCTCCGCGCCCAGGTGCTGTACGACGGCAAGATGTCGGCGGCCATCGTGTTCATGTACAGCGCCGCCGCCACCGACGGCCAGCTCTGCCTGCAGTCGGCGCCCAAGGGCAACCCCTCCTACTTTGTCCACTCGGCACACGGCCTCATGCGCCAGGCGAGTGGAGTGTCTCGCGCTTGCGCTCGCTCTGGGCCCAGTCACACGGATGACAGGCACGCCCCCGTCAGCTTATGACGTCGCGAGGAAAACACGCCCGCGCCGGCCGAGAAGCGAGTCACAGCGCTGGCGCACGGACTGTGAGCACGTCACACGCCCTTGGAGTCCCTGAGAGGGTCTCTAACTGGACTTGGACTTCTCCGTACCGCCGGGCTCACTCTCGAAGAGACTCTGGGGAGATCGTCCGAGTTTTGCATCACAATTGGCATAATAGTGCCAGCATTTGAGCAGAATTGGTGGGACGGCGCGAAATGGCAACGGTGCTCATTTCTCATTCCGAGAAGATATGGTGGGTGCTGTCAGGAGACAGCGCGGCATCGCACACGGTCTGTTCGTGCCTCTCGGGGAAGAGAGCGGTACCAGGGACGGCGACCGGCCGCGCGGGCGTGGAGTGGGGGACAAGTGAAGCGCGGTGAGACGGTCTCGCTAGAGCCGCCTGCACGCGGGTGTGGGGTGGGGGACGAGTGAAGCGCGATGGGACAGTCTCGCTAGAGCCGCCTGCACGCGAGTGTGGGGTGGGTGACGAGTGAAGCGCGATGGGACGGTCTCGATAAAGCCGCCTGCGCGCGGGTGTGGGGTGGGTGACGAGTGAAGCGCGATGGGACGGTCTCGCTAAAGCCGCCTGCACGCGGGTGTAGGGTGGGTGTCGAGTGAAGCGCGATGGGACGGTCTCGCTAAAGCCGCCTGCGCGCAGGCCGCCGGCGCGGTGATCCCCGTGCTCCGCGAACCCGACAGGCCATGAATCGTCGGACATAATTAAGACCAGCTCGGAAGCTGGCCGGCCGCGGGCCGCCGCGGGCCACTGCGGGCCGCCGCTGCTCAGGGTTTCTCCGCGCGGCCAGGTCGCCTGCCGCGCCGCGGCTACAGCGCACCCCTCCCGCCGGTTCGCGCGGTAGTGTCGAACGCTGCGGCAGCGTCAGTCATGGAGGCGCCTTCTGCGGCAGCGGGAAATATCGTAACTCGACACACCGTGACCTCGGAAGCAGTGGGCGGCCTCTGAAGTTGGGGGCGATGGCTCCCGTGCCGTAAAATTGCGTTAGTTTGGCGATCGCTCGGACGTCGTCTTTTCACGTAAGACCTTCACTTAAGTGCCTTCTTTGATTAAGCCAGACTCTGCCGAGTCACGATCGGCCGCCGTATCGGTCCGTTGTGAATCACGAACGGTTGTAGATTGCCTTTATCTTTAGTTTTGCGTCACGTGTCTCAGTCCCGACCCGTGGAGCAGAGCTACACGTGGGCGACCTGTCAAGCAATCGAGCTGCGATTGTTTTGCGTCACGTGTCTCAGTCCTGGCCCGTGGAGCAGAGCTACATGTGGGTGATCTGTCAAGCAATCGAGCTGCGATTATTTTGGGTCACGTGTCTCAGTCCCGACCTGGGGAGCATAGCTACACGTGGGTGATCTGTCAAGCAATCGAGCTGCGACTGTTTTGTGAAAATATCGCCGTCGTTCGTGGCTCTCCTATCCATTTAAACTGAGAGTATCTATGTTGAGGCCGTAGTTTTTACGTCAGGTATCCTTGTCACGCCCTGTGGATGCTTCAGAATAGCCACGGGGCGCAAAGCTGCCGCGCAGCGATATGGTTTGAACGTGAGCCATGTCTTCGCTTCTGTTCACCGGGCCTGGCCAATGGCACGTGCTTTCCGCGTGTATCGTGTTCGCGTTCGGAAGCCGTCCGTGCTCCTGTGTCGTGACGGCCCCCCCCCCCCTCCCTCCGTCTGCAGGACGTGTGCGCCGTGGTCACGCACTCCATCTACGCGACGCTGAACGCCATCGGCGGCATCCAGGTGCTGTTCCCGCTGTTCTCGCAGCTTGACTTGCCCGTGGAGGCGGGCGTGGACGGCACGGAGGGACGCCGCGACCCCTAACCTCTGGTGAGAAAGGGGGAGGAGGGCAGAGCGGTGCGCGGGTGGGACCGCCACCCCCAGCGAGGGAACGTTCCTCAACAGGGACCCTCACTCTGTGAGAGAACATCCCCAAGGGGGCGCCCTAACCTGGGGCGATGCAGCTGCTCACCGGGAACCCCAACCTTTGGTGAGGTAGTAGTTATCAAGGGGGGGGGGGGGGGGGGAGTGGGCTCCAACCTCGTGTGAGAGACCGCTTCCTCTTGGATGCGATCCCAGTCTCGGGTGCAGTAACGCGTCTGGAACGACACGGCCAGGCGGTCTGCGCTGTGCGAGGCCCTTGTTTTCATGCGGTCACCAGAGGACGCTTCATCGACGCGAATGCACTGCTGTGGAGTGTTACCCTGGAAACTACAGGATTACTGCCATAAGCTCCTTTCCGTCGGTTTTGCTCGGGAATAATGCATTTGTGCCACGCAGGCCGGCCGGGGTCGATGCTGAGTCAGACGCCGTCGTGTGCGCCGCTGTAATGATTGTGTACATGCGACTCGTGCATTCAAGCCGCCGGGACTGGGGGTATTTGCTCAGTCACGTGTCAGCAGAGCGGCACTTGGCTGTCGTCGCGGGCCCGTGATCGCGCCCAATCTCGGGCTGCACCACGTCGTGCAGCCAGTTTGTGTCGTAACATAAGTTACGTTCTCGTCGCGTGTGGTGCTGTCCATCGGAATATGGCGCCGATGCCGCCTGGCTCGTTGCCGACGTCACTCTGGGTTTTCGGAGGCCATCGATCAGTTCGGGCGCTGTCGCGCGCTGTGCCCTGGCATTGCATGGGCCGCGTGAAACACGCAGCGATGCCATTAACGTTGCTTTGAACTCGAAAAATAAGTTAGGCGCAATGCCAGGCGCCGGTCGATTTCTGGAGGACGTAGGAATACAAACATTACCACAGACGTTCTGAAGGCTTGTGATTGTCAAATCGTCTCAGTGATTGAGTTTATGTTGACGCTACGCAAATGATTAGTAAAGTTCATTATGTATATATATAATGTTCAAATATTCAGCGAATGCGTATTCATTTGAGGCACCCGTATCGTAAACCAGTTGAATGTGCCGGACTAAGATGTGTTTTTGTCATTACGTTGTGATATCAGTATCCGTCCGGTACCGTGGAGAAGGACCTTCTTTCGCGCTGCTTATGCCGCGACAAATGTGATGGGAACTTTCAAGAGTGTTGCGTGCGTTCTGGAACGAAACGATAGCTGGCTATGATGTTGCTAAATGTCAGTTTTATATTCCGTTTGCATTGCGGCACGCATTTCCCGCATTGTCGGCATAGGTGGCTAGATTTCAAACTGCATTTATGCACATATTCACTTTGCATCTCTAAATAATCATAACCCTTGAAAGGTGCATTTTCAGTTTTGTATATACTTATCAGATCACACACTACGATCACGTAGATCCAACGTGACTTCGCATCGCTAGCCTTTAATTGTCCTTCGAGATCGTGCGCTTCTTCACCGCTTTGACGCCGACTTCGGAACATAACGGTCTCAACGGTGTGAGCGGATGTGATTCGGTTCACCAAGAGACACGCATGTGCCGTGTTGAGTCAGCTCGCTGCGGGCGGCGTGCGCCGTGCACTAGCCCGACCTCTGGCCCTCCGCCGGCAGCGCTACGTTGCTGGGCTTCATCTGCGAGCTGGTGGAGACCTCGGCCGTGGTGCAGCAGCACATGCTGCAGTGCCGCGGCTTCCTGGTCATCTCGCACCTGCTGCAGCGCACCAACCGCGAGCACATGAACGACCAGGTGCTCAGCGTGTTCCTGCAGCTCTCCAAGTACCTGGTCACCTGTCCCGGCACCAACACCGAGCTGCTGCTCAAGCAGGTGGGCGCCGGCGCCACCGACCGGCCCGGCTCGTGACGTAGGAGGCGAACGGTTAGCAGCGCGCTCTGGTCAGCCGGTGGCGTGTTGCTGTGTTGTGTGGTCTTCCAGGCTTCGTGGTTTTCTCGGCTTCCCGACAGCGATGGTGGGTAGGTTTGTTTCAGTGCTACGCCCTTTGAATTGGCCTAGGTAGCGATGCACTCCCAGTGTTGTGCCGAAATAGGGTAGCATTATCAGTTATGTACTTGTCCACCCTCATTGCCGTTCACCCTCTCCACCACTCTCATGCTCTCCCCGCCTGCGCGACACCCGCCCGCGCTCCTGTGCGGCTGGCGCGGTATGCGTGCCGCGTGTGTTCCGCTCCGTCGCGCCTCACCCCAGTCCCGCGTGCCGCCGCCAGCTGCTGGACCACGTGCTGTTCAACCCGGCGCTGTGGGTGTACGCGCCGGTGGGCGTGCAGACCCGGCTGTACGGCTACCTGGCGTCCGACTTCCTCTGCGACACGCACATCTACAACAGCGTGCGGCGCGTGTCCACCGTACTGCAGACGCTGCACACGCTCAAGTACTACTACTGGGTGGTCAACCCGCGCGACAAGAGCGGCGTCACGCCCAAGGCCGTCGGTGAGACACGCGGCAGGGGAGGGGCGTGGTCACCATCCGCCCTGGACGGCCCTGGCTGGGGGTTGGCAGGTGCCGCCGCCGGGCGGGGACAGGTGCTCGGGTCGTCACCGGCACGGCGAGCTCGTGTTGTTCAGCGCGTGGAGCAGAGCTCGGGGGGGGGGGGGGGGGTTTGCGTCATTAATTGGCGCAGGGATCAGTATTGAAGTGATGGTGCCATCGCCGTCAGAGGTACGCTGTGTTGTGCCATGGATCGAGACGGCCGCTTGTGAAAGCGTTCAGCTGGTCTAAACGGCCGTCGATCATATTTAGGAGCGGCCCGGCCAGCCCGGATCCTGTGCTCCGCTGTGCGCGTGTGCCGGCGGACCCGGGTCACGTGAGCCGAGCTGCCGTGCTGGCCGGCGGTCTCCTGCGCCCGCGCCGTCAGCAGGTCACTGTCGTGCGACGGACGCTGACGGGCCGTGCTCTCGCCGCCAGACGGGCCGCGCCCCTCCAAGAAGGACGTGCTGCTGATCCGCTCGCACATGCTGCTGTTCCTGCGGCAGCTGATCCTCATCGGCAACGGCGTCAAGGAGGACGAGCTGCAGAGCATCCTCAACTACCTCAGCACCATACACGAGGTGCGCTGTAAGCTGAGACGGCGTCACCGGACGCAGGCGCCGACGCAGGGACGGGAGGCCTCTCCGGCTCCGGCTGGTCCGACGCCGCCAGCGGCCGAGGTCGCGGCCGGAGAGACCGGGCTGGGCGGTGGTGAGCCGGCGCGGCCGCTGGCGGCCTGTGCCCGCTTGACTCCATCCGGGTGGAAGTTATGTCTCTGAGCTGCAGGTGATGCGTGAACAGGTGCCGAGTTCCACTGTCGCAGCCGAATTTATGCATGTGAGCGCGGGCCCAAGACTACCCCGTGGACGTGGCCCGCAACGGCCTTCCTTGCCCGGTGGCACCCGTCCCATAACGACTGACCGCGATCGTCCCGCCGCCGCCGCCGCCGCCAGGACGAGAACCTGGAGGACGTGCTGCACACGCTGATTGGCCTGATGGCCGACCACCCCGCCTCCATGGTGCCCGCCTTCGACCTCAAGCTGGGCATCCAGTCGGTGCTGAAGCTGCTCGGCGCCCAGTCGCAGACCATCCGGCTGCTGGCGCTCAAGCTGATGGGCTTCTTCCTCTGTCGAAGCACACACAAGTGAGTGGTGACAGGCACGGCTGGCGGCGCAGCGCGGAGGGCGGCGTCAGAGAGAGAGCGGTGCGTCCTTGTCATCGGGTGCTGGTCAGGGGTTGGCTCGGGGATTTCGTCCCAGATTTCCGTTCCAAGGCGACCTCCGCAAAAGGCGAAAACGTGTTATGACATCGTAGTTAATGTCATGTATCCTTTCAAACAGACCTTTATTGACAAGAAAGTGAATGGATGCCCCCAAAATTGAAGTGAAGGCGCACGTTCCGGCTGAATTGAGTTCAATCAAATTCAAAGAATGCATTTGGCGTGAGTTCATTTCGTTCACAAGCACCTGCAGCTTGCGTCATTCACTTCTCAAGGCGTGCGCTGGGTGTTGACGCGCCTCACCAGCCTCGTTGGTCGTTGCAGGCGGAAGTATGATGTGATGAACCCCCACAACCTGTACACGCTGCTGGTGGAGAAGATCCTGCTGAACGAGGAGTCTCTCACCCTGGCCACCTACAACGTGCTGTACGAGGTACGCTCTCGCCACCGCCGCCGGAGTCGGCGCCCGTGTGACGCGGACGAGGCGGGCTGCGCTTGAATGAGTTCTGATGTGTGGTATGCCAGTCGCGCGCCTGCTGCAGCACTGCGTCGGGAGGGAGCCGGCGGAAGCCGGATACGTAGGTCGGCGCCACTGCCTGTGCTCCGCAGCAGGTGTCGCCATGGCACCCACCCGCCGTATATGACGGCAGCTGCCAGCGCGACTTGACATGGGACCTGGAGCTATGAACCGGCAGATTCTGACTGAGCAGAGCATGGCCCCGGGCATGCCGTGCGTGTGATGTGACGCGCCGCGTCCGCCGGCAGATCCTGACGGAGCAGATGACCCAGGGCATCCTGTACGTGCGGCACGCGGAGCCGGAAGTCAGCCACCGCCTGGAGAACCCCAGTACGTCCGCCCGACCCGGGCGGGACGGCCGGGGCGGGTCCCGACGTCCGGGCCCAATGAGGCGTGTGCAGCACGCGGTGTGCCAGCTCTGACGGCACCTCACACCGTCCGCGTGTCCCGCGCTCCGGATCCGCAACACTTCCAGCAGCTGGTCGGTGTGCGTCTTTGAAAGCCAGCTGTTTGGCGCACCGTCTGGTCCGGCTTCCTTTGCGACCAAACTGATGCTGCGCTAGGGGTTAGGGCGGTGTTCTGACGTGAACAAGCCGAGGCGGTCCGGTGACCCGGGTCGGACGGGGCCCCGGACCGCGACCTCCGCCGCAGTGACCTGATGACCTAACGTCCTTGGGTCGTCCGCAGTGATCCTGAAGGTGGTGGCCAGCCTGATCCGCCAGTCCAAGACCTCGGACGGCCTGATGGAGGTGAAGAAGCTGTTCCTCACCGACACAACGCTCCTCTGCCAGGCCAACAAGGAGAACCGGCGCACCGTGCTGCAGATGAGCGTCTGGCAGGTCAGGCGATGCCGGCCGGCCGCCGCCGCCGTCGGGCCGAATGGAGGGCCGTGAAGAAGCTGCTTCCCGAAATGGCACACGCCATCTGTTAAAGCGTCGCCTGCATTGTTTGCGAGACGTGCATTGTCCGGCACCGCTCGCGGTATGGGCTGCTCCATTCATGCGCCGCGGCACCCTTTCAGATGTCGCGAAAGTCATGGTGATGTCAGAGAATGGCGCCAAATGCCAGGCCAGTTGCGATGCGAGTGAGCGAGAAATGACCCATGACCTCTGGCCTCTCAGGCCCGCCCCGTTGAGCAAAGCTCCGCTCCCCTCCCCTCCCTCCACCCCCACCACTGCCGGCCGTACGGCTCCGAGCTCGGAGATTGACGTGATTGCGTTCAACGGCGGGGTGCCGAGTGCCGTCGGCCAGCCGTCGGCCGCGACGCCGGTCTGGGGACGAGGTCGGCCCGGCTGACCGCCGTCCGCGGCTGTGCCGGCAGGAGTGGCTGATCGCCATGGCCTACATCCACCCGCGCTCGGCCGAGGAGCAGCGCGTCTCCGAGATGGTGTTCAACCTGTTCCGCATGCTGCTGCACCACGCTATCAAGGCCGAGTACGGCGGCTGGCGCGTGTGGGTGGACACGCTCGCTATCGTCCACTCCAAGGTGAGCTCAGGGCGGGCCGCTCGCGGGGTGGAGGAGTCCAGGTGGCGATGGGGTGCTGCTTTGGGAGACGGCACGGTTTGTCAGGAGACAACAATGGATGGGTCACGGCTCAAACGCGCCCCTGGGGTTTCTTCCTCAAGTAAGCGGCATTCATTTCCTGCACTCGGTAAGGTTCTTGCCGTTCACCAAACCCAACGTTGTAGACATTGGGCCGTCCAGCCGCACCAGCGATTTCTCGCGCCCCCCAGCACACAGCGCTTTCCGAGGGTGTGACCCGCCGCGATGGTTGCAGGTGTCGTACGAGGACTTCAAGCTGCAGTTCGCGCAGATGTACGAGCAGTACGAGCGGCGGCGAGCGGACAACATCACCGACACCGGCGCTGCGGCAGCAGCGGCCCATCAGCACCATCAGCGGCTGGGACAAGCCGGTGCAGGGTGCTGAGGCAGCCGTCGAGCCAGCCGGCCAGGCGCCGGCGCCGGCGGCCGGCGACGCGCCGGCGGACGGCGCGGGGGGCGGACGGGCGCGGGGGGCGGTGGCAGAGGCGCCGCCGCCGCCACCGCCAGCCGCCACCGCCGCCGGAGACGGACGTGCCGGCGCAGCCGGCGGCGGAGGGCGCCGCCGGTGACGTGGAGGGTGTTGTGGACAGTGTGGACGGTGCGGTAGAGGCTGTGGACGGCGCGAGAGAGGCTGTTGACGGTGATTCGCCGGCTGTGGACGATGCTGGGACTGCGGGGAGCGTCACGGAGGCAGCGGTCGCTGAGCCAGCGGCCGGCGCGGATGAGGAGCCGGGTCCGGCGGAGACCAGCCGCAGCTGCGGGGGACGGTGCTGAGCAGCCGGACGCGGCCGACCCGGAGCCGGGCGGCGCCGGGCCGACCGACGCGCCCGCTGAGCCCGCCGACCGCGAGAGGGCGCCGACGGCCGGCCGCTGAGCCGCCGGCGGAGGGCGGCGGCAAGGCGTCCGTCGTCGAGCCAGAGCCGGCCGCTGAGGAGGGCGAGAAAGAGGCAGAGACCCCGGAGCCGGAGAGCGAGCGCGAGGCGGGGAAGAACGGTGATAGCGGCGAGGAGCGCGTCGAGATATACGTGGTGTCGAAAGAAGAGAAGGTGGAGGCTACGGAAAACGGTCATCATCACGAGCCGGTCGTTGACGAAGTGGATGATGAACCAAGGGAGAGTAACGGAGGAGGTACGAAGAAGCAGAGCAGTGATGCGGTCATTGAGTCGCCGAAGAGCCCGTCGAAGACAGACGCCGGCTCTCCTGTAGCGCTCAACGGAGAAATGCCGTCCAAAGAGGTCGGGGACGTCAGGGAAGACGACAAGGTGCACGAAGACGCTAAGGCCGATCCTGGAAGTCCCGCGGACCACAAGGAGACCAGCTCCCACGAGAACACAAGGGAAGACAGCGACGCTCGCGAGGACGCCAAGGAGGACGTGGACGCCCACGAGGACGCCAGCTCGCGCAAGAGCGGGGAGGGTATGGAGGACGCCGGCGGGGCGGCGGCGGCGGACGAGGCGAGCGACCCGGCCGGCGACGGCGCGACGCGGCGGCGGACGCGCCGGCCGGCGTGCCCGACAGCGTCGAGGTGCCCGAGCTGAGCAAGCCAGCCGGAGGAGGCGTGCGTCAAGAAGTGGAACGCCCAGGTGAAGCCGGGCGTGGCGCGCAGCGTCTCTCAGAGCAGCGGCAAGAGCGAGCGGCTCTCGCGACCAGGTGAGCTCCGCCGGTGGCTCCGGCCCGGTGACGGCGGCTTGTCCCGCCCTGGGCGGGCTCGCTTCGCTAGCTCCGCCGGGCTCGTGGTTGACGGTTGCGGTTGTCGTGGCTAGGGGTGGAGTTTTCGCATCTCTGTGAGTGTTCCTTTCCCCTCCACGGTGGTGGTTGGAAGCCCGTTTGAAACTCAACCAAGTCAAAAAGTACGTATTAGTTTCGACAGACGCAAGAAATACTTCATTTTGTTGAGATAAAGACTAACAAGGCACTGAGTTACTGGCTTGTTAATGCAGACTTGACTTCCGTTTGTTGTATGAAACTCCGCCTCCCGTTAGTGAAGTCCATGTACTGCGTGACTGGATCGTGACCTGTGTTTTGCAGTTTGTTCCGCGTGCTTTGGCGGGGCGTAACGGTCAATGGCTCGCAAGCGAACTTGCGTTGGCGAGGACCCTTTCAAGCGTTATTGGCTTGGTCCGCCATCGAGCGGCTATTGGATAAGCTCACGGCTCGTAACGTCGGTTTCGGGAGCGGCTCGGGCCGAGTGACGTGCTATCGAGTGATGAGTATTTAATAGTCGGCTGCTGGCCCTGTCGTGTTCGTACTGCCTACTTGAAATCACCATTTCCGGAGCGCGCCGATGCTACCCCCTCCAGCCGAAGGCCATAGCCATACCCTTCGCTGACGGCTGAATCGATATGAAGCGAGGCAATTAATGCGTGATGGCGGCGAACACGTAATGGGAGCAGGGTTGCATAGGCGGCGACGAGAAAGCGTTTGTCGGCGGTGACGACCACGACGCCGGCCGGCTGGCGCTGTCGCAGGCTCCGGCGCAATGGCCCGTCACGTGCCATGTTCTCCTCGCCGGGGCCTTCGCGGCCGCCGTTCCGCATCCCCGAGTTTCGCTGGAGCTACATCCACCAGCGGCTGCTGTCGGACGTGCTGCTCTCGCTGGAGAACGACATCCAGCAGTGGCGACAGTGAGTGGTCGCGCCCGCGCGCCGGACAGAGACGGGGAAGGGGGTGGGGGGGGGGGGGGGGGGGGGAAGTGGGCGACCGCACCCCGCTCGCCGCACGGCACCGGGCCGCTTTATGTGACGGCTTTGTAGAGGGGTGTAGTGTCGATGGACAGCTTACCAATGTTTGGTCTTCACGTAGAGGTAGATGTCAAACGAGTATATTACTTGGCGCGGAGTGAAGCGTAACTTCGTGTGCGTTTGCTCTACGCATGCGTACTGGTTGTGTATCAGTTCAGTGCACAAGTAATGACAAAATACCGTTTCCAGGAGCATGAGAGGCTCACCTGCTGTAAGCGGCGTACGTTCTCACTAACGGTCCACCTACGCAAAGCTTTTCTGTTTGTGTCCCAATGCTCGTTCTTGGCCGGCAGACATTCCAACAAGAGCATCCTGGACTTCGTCAACAACAGCGACAACGCCATTTTCGTCATCAACACGGTGCACCTGATCTCCCAGCTGGCGGACAACCTAGTGATCGCGTGTGGCGGTCTGCTGCCGCTGCTGGCCGCCGCCACCAGTCCGAACGTGAGGCGCGGCGAGGGCGCTCAGCGGCCGGGGCCAGCACCTCGTGGGGACGACCCTGGGTGTCGGGACCGCTGGACGTCCCTGACATGGGGCGTCCCTGAGGGAGGTGTCCCTCAGCGAGTGGCTGAGACCAGTCGTTCCTACATGAGAGGGTCCTATTTCGATACCGGGCGGCGCGGTAGCCCCGGGGCGGTAACCGGGCGATGGTAGTTGCTGGGGCTTCACACGCGGATGTACCAGCGCGTGCGCTGTGTTCTCGTTTCTGCCACTGGCGTACCACCGTCCGCACCGCAGTGAACAATCTCATGACCAGACGGCATGACCTCCGCGACCCAGGGCCTGTTGAGCTCTGCTGACCTGGGACACTGCTCCGGTCGCAACAGGCAAATCTGTACACGCCTCTGGCCTGCGCTGTGCATCTGTAGAGTCACGCTACCCTCTGCAGAGCCACGCTGCCCTCTCCAGAGCCACGCCGCCCTCTCCAGAGCCACGCTACCCCCTCCAGAGCCACGCCGACCTCTCCAGATCCAAAGTAACTTCTCCAGACCTCTCTACCGCAGCTTTACTGACCTATATCTCTGTCGTGGCCACAGAGCGAGCTGGACGTGCTGGAGCCGACGCAGGGCATGTCGGTGGACGTGGCTGTCGGCTTCCTGCACCGGCTGGTGGGGCTGGCCGACGCGCTCGTGTTCGCCAGCTGCATCTCGTTCGCCGAGCTCGAGGTGGAGAAGAACATGTCGAGCGGCGGTATCCTGCGTCAGTGTCTGCGGCTGGTGAGCGCTCGCGGCCCGACTCCGGCCAGGCGGCGCCGGCCGGCGAAGGAGCGTCCGGAGGCGCAGACTGCTTGGTCGGGGGGGGGGGGGGGGGGGGGGGTGAGAGCAGGCTTTGATTTGGGGCGTTTTCAAGTTGGCTGTTTGAAAACTATTGCCTCGATCTTTTGCCCGCGTTGTCTGTCATTCCGTTTCATCAAAGGCGATATCAGTATGACAGTTTTTGCTGAGATTGGATAAGTTAACTATCTCTCCGCTTCCGTTCCTCCCCCATTTTCCTATTTCTTTTATTTCTCTTAGACCACGTTTAAAGGGCATCCGTTTTGTCACGCGACGAAAAGACTCGTTTGATATGTGCATCTGTGCACCCTAAAGACCGTCCTCTAAAGCCTGGAAGTCCGCCCCTTGTGTTGCATGAACGGTTGCATGAAATGCAGCTGTGCATTGAATAGTGGTACGGGGGGTTACCTTCGGTAATTGAAGAGATGCCTTGTTGCTCTCGGATGACAATTCAGAACAAGCCACATGGATCCTGGAATAGGTGAAGCTAGTGCAGTAAAAGGGAGTGGAACATATCGACCCTTGCTGCACGTAGCTAAAACAGTTTGGACGACAAAGTGGTCGGCGGGAGGCCAACCCCAAACCCCGCCGGTGAGGGGCGCGTGCGTCGGTCCGCGGCGGCCCTGACCGGCCTAATCTCCGGCGCAGGTGTGTACGGCAGCCGTGCGCAACTGTCTCGAGTGCAAGGAGGCGAGCGGCTCATGCGCCACCCGGACGTCAAGCCCAAGCACGCATCCAGTCTGCTCATCACCGGGCTCAAGAAGTGCCCATCCTCGCCACGGTGAGCGCCGCCCGCTGGTCCGCCGGTCTGCAGGTCCGCTGCGGTCTGCTGGTCCCGCCGCCGGTCCGCCGGTCCCGCTGCGGTCCGCTGGTCTGCCGGTCCGCCGGTCCGCCAGTCCGCCGGTCCCCCCACCGGAGCGATCTGGTTGGAGGGTTACTGCCGAGCGTGGTTACGGTGATGAGGTGTGATGTGACTGATGTCATGTCATGTCATGTCGTGTGTTATGATAAGGTGTGATGCTCTGAGGGACCTAGTTGTATTTATTGCGAAGGGCTGAGGACTGCGTTCGGGTTGGAGCCCTCACTTGGCGATAGATGACCTCGCGCTTCTGGATTGTCGCAACGGCCCGAACGCTAGCGAGGATGGCGA